>NC_143140.1:20450000-20755000 GCF_059928025.1 Delphinapterus leucas | reverse complement strand
TTGCCTGTAATGTTATTGCAGATCCACATCTCTCGCTCAACTGTTAATGTCTCAGCCTCCAGAGGTACCCCACCCAGCACACTGTCAGTAAAGGGGCAGATTGAAACAGTGAGAGTTAAGGGTACAGTAGAAAATTCCGCACGTTTGCAGTGACTAGCATCAGATAGTGTGGTGTTCTTTTTATCGTGAACCGAGGGAGCTCACAGGTAAAGCTTCCGTGGTCGTTTGCAAGGCAGAAAGCAATAAAGGCAGCCAAGTGTTTGTGTCCTATTTTCCTGCCTTGTCTGTAATACACCCAGAGTTGAAGTCGGTTTTGCAGTAGAGCTGCTAAAAAACAGATGTGCCGAAGTGTGTGTGTCGGTGGGGTAGAATCTTCTTTGGCTTATAGTTGTTTTAATAGTAACTCTGTCTTTTTTGTCTTCCGTTCTTTTTCCACAGGCACAGAAAACTGAATCTGTAAACGAGGGAGAATGAATTGTCATGAAAATTGGGGTTGATTTTATGTACCTCTTGGGACAACTTTTAAAAGCTATTTTTACCGAGTATTTTGTAAATGCTAATTTTTTAGGACTCTACTAGTGGGCATACAAAAATATATAAGGATGGACATTTTACCTTCTCGTAGTCATGCTTTTTGGAAATTTCCATCATCCTTGAGTAAAATAAATACCAATTTAATATGGGAAGCTGTCTGTAAAATTGATTCAGCATTCCATGCACTTGCTTTAAAAATTTAGTCCTGTGCGTACTGTGGTGTTTTTACTGTGCGTATTTGAATTTTTTCATGCAGTTTTTCTAGAGCAATAATCAGTGGTGCTTTTGTACCTAGGTTTTATGTGATTTTAATGAAACATGGATAGTTGTGGCCACCTGCTGACTATTTGTGGTTTAAAATAAAAGGTTTTCCTGCCTGCAAAATACCTGCCTCTTAGTAGTGTCTTTGCTAAATTTAGGCAGTGTTTCATTTTATTATTGCAGAAGATGTAAAGAATTTCTACAGTCTGTTCTGTGATGGTCTCTCTAATAAGTCAAATGGGATTGTTTCTTAATTTTCTGCCCTTTAAAAATGTGATTTTAATAAAATCGTCTATGAGTGCCGGCGTAGAAGAATTACGTCTAATATCCTTTATACCAGAAGTGGCCCGCAGCGGTCACCATATAATAAAACTTAATACAACCCTATTTTATTGAAGTCCTTATCAATAGGATAGCATTCTGCTAAACCGGAACAGTGGAAAACCATAAACTTGGACTCATCCTTGAAAATGTTCCCACCTTCAAAATAATACGAAGTTACACATTCGTATTAAAATATTTTCCCATTGGTTGAGGACTTCACAGTTTTGAAAGCACTTTATACCCATGTGACCACATTTCAGCCTTGTGTCAACATAGGAAAGGACTTGGCCTAGGTATTGTCAGAAAGAAATAGGAGAGTATGTGACTTACTTCAGGCCCACAGGAAAGAGAAAAATCGGGACTTGAACCTGGTCTCGTGAATAGCGTTCCTTAAGTCTGTTTGGGCTGCTATAAACACCAGGCTGGGCATCTTATAAACAGCAGAAATTTCTTGCTCACGGTTCTGGAGGCTGGGAGTCTTGAGATCAGGCGTCAACATAGTCAGGTGAGGACCCTCTTCAGGTCTCAGACTTCTCCCTGTGTCCTCGCGTCGGGGAAGGGGCTGGGGATCTCTGTCTTTTATAAGAGCACTAATGCCATTCATGAGGCTCCAGCCTCATGACTTAAGCTCTTCCCAGAGGCCTCACCTCCTACTACCATCATCGCAGTGTCCTTCTGTTTCTGGAAGGACAGTGGAGCATAGGAGCTGTTTATTAAATGTAATTTTGTTTGTCTGTTCGCATTCCTGAAGAAGTTGGGTAACTGCATGAACACCCCAGAAAAGCTGAAATCTGCAGATTCCTCTTAGATGAAGATTTGAATCTTTTAAAATGGAGACTAGTAACTGCCTGTGCTGCTCAGGGACTCTTGCAAAAAGGCTGTCGTTTCTCGGGGCTTCCATGCATTTCTCTTGTTATCAACAAAAACAAGTTCCCTCCTCCAGTGTATATTTTGGGGCTCAGAACTTGCGTCAGTGTCCCAAGTTTGTCGTTAATCTACTGCAGATATCAACCATGTTATATACAGAATAATCTCGTTTATAGTTTCTTTGGCTTCTGATTATGAAATGTACCTTAACTCACGGGTGTTAGATATGCCAAAAACCACTTTTGCCCCAAAGAAAAATAGCTGGTATCCTGTGAACACTTTACAAAAATATTTTCAATGTGCAGTAAGTACACAGTTGAAGTACATTGCTGGCTAGCTTCCAGTTCAGAAGTGGAATATAAACTTAATAGGTTTACTTTATAAAAAGTTACAAAAGTGCTACAGGTGATTTTTTGGTTTTTTTTGTTTTTTTTTTTGCAGTACGCGGACCTCTCACTGCTGTGGCCTCCCCCATTGCGGAGCACAGGCTCCGGACGCGCAGGCTCAGCGGCCATGGCTTACAGGCCCAGCCGCTCCGCGGCATGTGGGATCTTCCCGGACAGGGGCACGAACCCGCGTCCCCTGCATCGGCAGGCGGACTCTCAACCACTGCGCCACCAGGGAAGCCTGAGGTGATTTTTTTTTTTTAAAACATCAGACATTACAATGGTATATAAAGTGAAAGTCAGAATCCTTCTTTCCCCCATTCCTATCTCCCAGAAGTAATCACTGCCCACCATTTTCTCTATTTTACTATGTATATATGCGTGTATATGTGCATATACATGCACTTGTATGCACACGTGTATATATGCGCATATCATTTTTAAATACTATACATTCAATTTTGAATTTAATTCAACCAATAAATTGTATTTGGAGATAAAGATTATCTCTAATATTGCAATGCTGCCAACGATACTGCAGTAAACATTCTTATACACAAAGCTTTGTCTACTTACATCTTTCTACTCAATTAAATAATTTCCTAAAAGTGGTATGTCTGAATCAAAGGGAATGTACATTTGATGTTTTAAGTATTGCCCAAAAAAGTGATGCCCATCCACTTCCATCAACAGCATATGAATGCCAACTCTTCCTGCCTTTGTCAGCACCCTTATTTTGGTCAGTCTCACAAATGAAAAATAATGCCTTACTGTTTTAATTTTCAATTTATTTTATTACTAGTAAAATTGAGCTTTTCATAGTTTAATGTCATTTGAATTTCGTCTGTAAATTGTGATATTTTTCTCTTTTTCTATTGGGGAATCAGTGTGTTTTAAATCATTATTATTTACAGTGACCACTGATGCCATTACTTTTAATTCAGACACACAAAGACCAGTGGTCTGTAGGCCATTGGTAGATGTCTCTTAAAGCTTATGGGTATTATCACTGCCACATTGACAAAGCAAGGGAATACTCTAGAGCAGACAGCTACCAAAATAGCCAGAAGGCCCACATTGGTTCCCGAGAACTTGAAGACCTGAAGGGTACACTGCCAAGGGTATAGATACACTACCTGCAAATGCATAGAAGGTTTGGGAATCCCATCCACTGCCACACTGCCTACCCCTTTGGTGGATGTATTCAAGTTAGAAAAATAGGTGTTCTCCAAAATACCTGTCTGCTAACCTGCTATGAATCTACAGTGACTTTGAGTCAAATGCCTGGTAGCTGAGCAATGCACTGCTTGTCCAGTCATAAGTGGTAGTCCTAAAATTCTCCCTGAGGCTGGCCCATGGATCGTGGTGGAAGAAGAGTGGGCTTTGACGACCTTAGGGTTACCAGTGGGAAAGGGGTGGGTGGGGGACAGATAGATTGGGAGTTTGGGATTGACATGTACACACTATTTAAAATAGATAACCAGGGCTCCCTGGTGGTGCAGTGGTTAAGAATCCTCCTGCCAATGCAGGGGACACGGATTCGAGCCCGAGTCCAGGATGATCCCACATGCCGCGGAGCAACTAAGCCCGTGCGCTACAACTACTGAGCCTGCGCTCTAGAGCCCGCGAGCCACAACTTCTGAGCCCACATGCCACAACTACTGAAGCCCACGCGCCTAGAGCCTGTGCTCCTCAATAAGAGAAGCCACCGCAATGAGAAGCCCACGCGCCTCAACAAAGAGTTAGCCCCCGCTCGCCACAAGTAAAGAAAGCCTGCATGCAGCAATGAAGACCCAATGCAGCCAAATATAAATAAAGAAATTTTTAAAAAATCTCAACAAAAAAATAAATAATAAAAATAAAATAAAATGATAACCAACAAGGACCTACTGTATAACACAGGGAGCTTGGCTCAATATTCTGTAATAACCTAAATGGGAAAAGAATTGGAGAAAGAATGGATACTTGTACGGTATCCAATACTGAATCACTTTGCTGTATACCTGTAACTAACACATCATTGTTAATCAACTCTACTCCAATATAAAATAAAAATTAAAAAAAAGAAAAGAGTGGGCTTTGAGAAGCAAGTGATTCTGAAATTCTCACTTTTACGTTCTGTGAAAAGATAGCGTGAAATAAAGTCAAGATACATTGGCCCAACGGTAGGTGAACTGTTTCATAAAGTCTTGAATGTACATTTACATAATTAAGGAGTTTGAAACAAGGTTATGAAACGATTTTTTTCCCTGTCCCCAAATTTTAGGAGACGTTACTCTTAGCTAGAGGTACAAGTATTGTCCCTCAGGTTGCCAATCCCAGCAGGCACAGGGAGGCCACCTCAACATTTAGCTGTCACCTATGCTAACGTCTCTCTTCTTTGAACGCTTCTCTCTTAATCGTGAGTTCTAAACTTCCATTATTATTTTCTATTGTTTTTTTCAGAACATTGATATAAATATCTTGCAATAATTATAATGATTAAGATAATAAATAGGCACAATTTATTTAATGTCGCTTTTCATAAATTAATTTGGGAGAAAATTTGTGAATTCTGTAATTATTTTAATCTAATGTTCCTATGCCTCGGTAAAAATAAGCCTGTTTTTCCAATGCCAAATAGAGGGTCAGGCTCTTTTAAAACTGCAAAGGGAACTTGTGATTGTATATCTCTCCCTTGTGAGAGAGAAGAAAGTGAAAGCCCAGTTTTAGAACTTCATGACCTTGAATTAGGCAGTGGTTTCTTAGGTGTGACACCAAAAGCGCAAGCAACCAAATAAAAAATAGATAAATTGGACATCAGATTAAAAACTTCAAGAAAGTAAAGGGACAGTCCGCAGAATGGGGGAAAATACTTGCAAAATCTGCTAAGGGCCTAGTATCCAGAACATATAAGGAACTCTTACAATCCAACAATAAACAATTAGAAATTTTAAATGGGCAAAGGATTTGAATAGACTTTTCTCCAGAAACATATATCAATAGTCAACATACAAATGAAAGGATGCTGCAAATTATTAGTCATTAGGGAAATGCAAATCCAACCCATAAAGAGACAACACTTTACACTCATTACGATGACTATTTTAAAAAAATGGAAAATAAGTGTTGGAGAGGACATGGAGAAGTGGAAGCCTTCACTTATTGCTGGTGAGAAAATGGTGCAGCATCTTTGGAGAACAGTTTGGAAACTCCTCAAAAAGTTAAACAGAGTTACCAAATGAACCAGCAATTCTACTCCTAGGTATATACCCAAGAGAATTGAAAACGTATTCACTCAAAAACTTGTGCATGAATGTTTACAGCAGTGTTTTTTATTTTCCCAAAAGTGGAAACAGTCCAGATGTCCATTCACTGATGAATGGATAAACAAAATGTAGTACATCACAGTGGAATATTATTCAGACATAAAAAAGAATGAAGTACTGACACATAGGATGAACATACCTATGTATATTCATACCACAAGGATGAACCTTGAAGTAAAAGAAGGCAGTCACAAAAACCACTTATTATATGATTACATGCATAGATAATGTCCAAAATTGGCAAATTCATAATGGCAGAAAGTAGATTCATGGTGGCCAGTAGGTAGGGGGAGGGGAGAGTGGGAAGTGACTGTTACTGGGAACTGAGTTTCTTCTGGGGGGATAATGAAAAGGTTCTGGAATTATTGGTGATGGTTGTACATCCTTGTGACTATACTAAAAACCACTGACTTGTACACTTTTAAAAATGACATTTACAAAGCTACTGAAAGCACAGGACTTAGAATCAGGAGGCCTGGGTTTACATCTCAGCCCCATTTGTCACTAATTGTGTGAACCCAGTAAGGTCATTTAACTTCTGCCTCTGTTTCTCATCATTAAAACAGAGATAATATCTGTTTGACAAAGCTGTTAGGGTTGAATGAGATAGTCACTGTGGAATCACGTAGTGTCGTGCCTAAAGTGCAGTAGGTTTTCCATAAATGCCAGGTGAATTGAAATTGGATGAATACAAACAGGCCTTGTAGGCCTTGCGTATAGATCATGTATGTCTGTCATAGGCAGTCAGTCTTGGGTCAGTGAGTCTCCTTTGTGCAAAAGAAAGATTGTGCTTCATGTCAAAGGCAATATAATGGTTAAGCTTGTAAACTGAAACCATGCTGCCTAGGTTCAAATCCTTTCTTTGTTTCTTACTGGCTGTATGACCATGGACAGATTACTTAGCCTATACTCTGCATATCTTAGAGTTCTCATCTATAAATGAGAATAAAAACAGTACTACTTTATGGGGTGTTAAAAGTGTTAAACGGTGCAAAATAAGCGTTCAGGAAGTATTGAGTCAAACCATGGAGCAGGTGAGATGTTAGCCCCCAGAGGGCAGTGAGCATTGTCGCATTCACCTTTGTGATACATAGTAGAGACACAATAAATATTTGTTGAACTGAGTATGGTCTTCAATAAACAGGGAAGAACCAAGCTCAGGGCTATACCATTGCTCTATTTGTCTCCAAATTAAGCTAATTGGACAGTGTAACCCAAACAAATAAATCGCAATTCACGCTCGTATTCCTTGGAATTAATGCAAAAATTAAACCATCTTTATTTTGTTTAGTTTGTATTTAAAGCTAAAGCCTTTTAAAACACCAATACCATAATTTTAAGAACATCTTTCTGTTGGTTGTGGTACTATTCTTAGGACAATACTAGTTCGACCCATGTACTCAAGTATTTACTTTTAATTTAGACCCAACTTCACTTTTCTAGAAAAATTACACCTTGTTCTATAATACCTTTCTTTCTAGATCACAAATTACTTAATAATTGAACAGGGAATATTCATTTAGAGATAAATACACCTGGACCTAGGTTGACGGGTCTCACTGAGTTCCTTGAAGCCAAGTCATCAACTCTGAAGATGGAAGAACCCCTAAGGTCATCTTGTTGCCCTCAGAGGGAGTTTAGATTCCCCTTTACAACAGGACAAACAGTTTCTCAGACTTATTGAATTCCTCCAGTCATGAAGTTATCACCCAAACAGCCCTGAGAGTTACAAAGTACTTTCTTATTTTTGAGCTGAGAACTGTATCCTTGTAGCTGCCAACTATTGACGCCAGGTCTCCTGGGATCGGGCACATATAGAACTGATTCTTCATCTAGTGATCCTTCAAACGTTTGAAGACATCTGTCACATCCCCTTGGAAACACCTTGGTTTCTCAAACTCATCTATAAAGATAAGACATAGATCTCTTTTAAAAATGTAATGTATTTAAATTAGTCTCATAAATTCAGACTGGTTGAGAAATGAGAGAAGAGTTTCAAAGCAGTCACATTACGCTGAGCTATGTGAAATGCCTATCTTATTTTCTCTTTGGACCTTCAAAAACAGCAGTTTCACATGGTTCAACCAATCCTTATCCTTAGTTTTTCCCCCTTGTGAACATTTGATTAGTGTATCTTCTGTGTGTTCATCCTGACCCGTAATAACTATGTTTGCAGGGCAAAGAACACTTCAGGATTGCACCAAAGTCTGTCTTCCACATTCATGTATTCATCAAAAATATCCTGAACGTCTAAATGCTGGGCATTTTGCAAGGCATTGGGGATGCAGTGGTGAGAAGGTCAGTGTCCTGCTCTTACGGAGCTTAGAGTCTAGCGGGGAAGCCAACATTATTAGTTACTTAGTAACACAAATAAATGTGTATTTATAAGAGCCATTACCAAACCCTAACATTTTCCACAATAAAACCTGCATATAATTACTCTAATGGATTTCATGTTGAGAACAGATTTTAGCCACAAACACATAAAACTAAGTAAGTTAACTTATTGAATAGCATTTTTTAAATATTATTTACCTGGTTGCTGTAGAGTGCCTGTGAAAAATGACTCTTTGGGCTTGGCATAAATGTTTAGTTGTACTTCCAGGAAATAATTGGTCTTGAGTACTTCCTGTGGCTCTTCCACTGATGTCTTTTAGGACTAGAAGACTCCAGTCTGTCACACAAATGACCTGTGGAATTGGAGTGACTTGAAAGGTAAAACAGAATTTGGGGAGAGTGGAGGATGGGAGGAAGGAAGCCTCAGAGACGGGACTGACCTTTATAGGTATCTTATGTAGTTTTGTTCTTAGAGCCAAGTCTCCTTTGAATTCCAGAAGAATTGCTTTTTTTTTTCCTGTGAAATTTTTAAGGTCTTCTCGTAGTAGGATCTAAATCAGGATAAGGTAAAATTTTACAATGTGCATTCATTCTTTTTGTTCTGTTTTGTTTGTTTTTTAAATTTTTTCTTTGTTGCTGCTATTAAGTACATTGATCTTTTTAATTTAATTTTTTTTTTTTTTGGCTGCATTGGGTCTTCGTTGCTCGTATGGGCTTTCTCTAGTTGCAGTGAGCAGGGGCTATTCTTCGTTGTGGTGTGCGGGCTTCTCATTGTGGTGGCTTCTCTTGTTGCAGAGCACGGGCTCTAGGCACGCGGGCTTCAGTAGTTGTGGCACTCGGGCTTAGTAGTTGTGGCTCGTGGGCTCTAGAGCGCAGGCTCAGTAGTTGTGGCACACAGGCTTAGTTGCTCCGCGGCATGTGGGATCTTCCCGGACCAGGGCTCGAGCCCATGCCCCCTGCGTTGGAAGGCAGATTCTTAACCACTGCATCACCAAGGAAGTCCCTGCATTCATTCTTTCTGGTGGAACTCAACTTGAGTAATTGATAATGAACGATACTCTTAAAAACTGGTTTACTTAGCATATACAAAGCCCCCATGAACTGCATTTAACCAGTGACTGTTGAGCAGCTACTGTGTTCTAGTACTTTGCTAAAGAATTGATAACAATCCCAAGAAGAGATGTAATTTGGGGCTTCATTCTTATGGTTCCAGACAGGCCTTTGGCCATATGAACTTCTAGGTTGTTCTTTTTCGTTTTTGGTTTTGTTTTTTTTTTACAGTGAATTGAATACTGATTCATCAAATTGTATAAAATCCTCAGTTAATCAATAGCTAGTGAGTGGCTATACTGTACCCATGATGGAGAGAAACAAATGGACATTTGACTGATCTTTTCTGTCACAATGAGTTGCTTTGCCTCTTGCATTCTTAGAGCACCTTCTTGACCTGTATTTTATACTGATTCCATTCTGTCTGGTACTGTAATATCATGTTCCCTTGTCTGTTTCTTCAAGTAGAATTTGAGCCTCTAGAGGCAAGTCCTTCATCTATTCTCCAAAGCGTTCTTATATTCTTGTGCCTGGTGCATAGGAGTTACTCAGTGAATGTTTATTACATGTTTAGGTGAACTAAATTAAAAGTCCAAGTTGTTTAGCCAACTCTGTGAAAGTACTACTGACTTTGAAGGGAAGCAAAACTAAAATGCATAAAAGAAGAGACTCCAGAGTAAAAAATCAAGTATTAAACGTGTGCAGTTCAGTCTAAAAAGGCTCTAGGAGACCAGAGCAGGGAACCATTTTGAGCATCTGTGGAAGGATTATAGTGGAGAAAGCACATATGCTCCCAATGTTTGAAGGAGGTCTGGATGAGTCCAAGAGTAGCAGGAGGACTTGTCAGACAGGGAACAATCTTTTTAAAGGCCGGAGGGAAGTATGTGTGGTCAGATATACCTGGAGTAGATTCATCTCCCAAAACCATGTTTTGGATACCTGAGCAAATAGATTCACTGTCTCCTGCTTCCATTTCTTCTGTAAAATGATAGGTCAGATTTGATTAATGGCTTTTTAAACCATTTTTCAAAGCAATAGGATACCAAGAATTCTTTTTTGACGGTGGTGGAGGCAACTGCAAGAGAGGTATGACCCACCCTCGTGGCCATCACCTCACCTCTTTGGGCAGCTCCTAAGGCTCGTTGGCTGAACCCATGGGACACAATTTGAAGACTAGTGCACCAAGGGACTTCTAAAGGCCTCGGTGAGAGGTTGGCTCCTCTCAGCTATCAATGTACGCAGTATGTGTGGGAAGATGGGAAGACGCCATGACTGGAGAGGAGGGTTGCTGGTGGGAAGCAGCGGGAACTGGGCGGGGCCTGGTACACAGTAGGCACTCGGGAAACGTTATGTCAGTGTTTGTGGGAATGTGCTATTGTAGGCTGGGAACGTGACGTCCACACCGTCAGAGAGGCCTTGCATGGTGGTCACCAGTGCTTAGCCTTGAAACATAGAGCCACCGGAGAGTCTTCCACAGGGGCAAGACAGAATGAGAGTGCAGTTCAGGGAAAAAGCGCCTGACGACTAACTGGATTCCTCACCTCACTCATATTTTCCCTTTAAGTAGAATGTAGGCTGGATGTTGCAGAGGGAACTATAGTTAGTTTTCTAAGGTGAAATATGGTATTGCAGTTACTCTTAGAAAATGTGTACTAAAGTTTTTCTTTAGGGATGAAGGTTTGTAAGAGCTACAACTTATTTTCAAACAATTCAGATCTAGAAATAGATCCAGATCTAGATCTGAATTGTTGGAAAATAAGTATTATATATAGTGTATCTATTATACATATAATGTATATGTATACGTAATAATGTATATTTAACATATATGATGTATATATCATACATGTATATACATCCATTTGTACACATATATTTATCTACACAGATACTACAAATATGGCGAAATGTTAATTATTGGATCTAGTGGTGGGAATACAGGTGTTCCTTATATTGTAATAATAATCATACATATTCAGAGAGTACTTAACTCCCTGCCAGACTATGCAGTAAAGAATTTGGCCTTTGTCTCCAGCTCCTGAGGGGGAACCTTTAAACCCTTGAAATTTCCCAAGTGGTAGGAGTATCTTTGTTATTCAGGGTGGGCCCCTGGGCCATGTGGTTTCAGTCCAAATTGGGGGTGGGGAGACTGGAGACCAAGTTCCAGCACACGGGCAATCAATCCATCAAACATGCCTATATAATGAAGCCCCAATAAGAACTCTGTACACCAAAGCCCTGGTGAACACCTCAGGCTAGTAATACTCCCTGTGTATTGTCAGACATCAGTACCGGGACTTCAATGCTTCCTGAGAACAATGAAAGCTTTGCCTTTGGAACCCTCCTAGACTCTTCCATATGTGGCTTTTCCTTTAGCAGGTTCTAATTTGTAACCCTTTCCTGTCATAAACTGTAACCATGAGTATAATTGACTTAAGTGAAGTCTGTCCCATTACCAAACCTGGGGTTGGCTTTGAGAACCCCCTGAACCCGCAGTTGTTCGGAGGTGAGGTTGGTGTCGGAAGTGAAGATAGTCCTGGGGACCGTGCCCTTAGACTTTGCAGTTTGGCTACCTAGGGCACAGGCATTCTCCTTTGTATTTTTGTGTGAATATTTATTACTCCTAACATGAGCATTAATGAGTTGTGATAGGCACAACCATTTGCCTATTTTATAGATTAGAAAAACTTAGGAACAGATAACTCTCTTGCCCAAGGTTACACAGTGAGTAAATGGTGAAACTAAGCATTTAATCCTTGCCAGGCTGCACCAGAGTTTGTGCATCTTGCTGATAAGGAAACAAGCTTATTATCTCAGGGATATAATTCCAGAATTCTGAAAAGAATTCTCAAGTCGGTAGGTCCAAGTTGGGTCCTGTCTCCTCCATTCTCTAACTGCAGTTCTGTACAATAATAATGGACCTTCAGAATGAAGACCCTGAGGCAAAACAAGACACCAACCCCTGAAAGAAAGATTCAGTCGTGTTTGATACTACACACTTTGTTTTCTAAGGTCATTAAGTGGACTAATTAATTTTGTAAAGAGTTCTAACAGAATGGGCTTTCTCATAAACTTTTCCGTTGTCCAAGTAACAAGACCTCCACATTCTCTAACCATCCCAGTTAATAGGAGGCTTGCTATAAAATGTCAGTGGCATGGAAAAAATGCTTTAAAAGAGAGAGCAGTCCCGCACCTCTCTCTACTAATTGCTGGTTGACAATAATCCAAATCAAAATGGCATGTGCTTCAGAATTCAAAAATCAGGATGGTAAAAATTTCAATAACCTAAAGAAATTATATGAGGGAAGAAGATCTATCCAACAAGCTCTGAATACTCTTCTTTTGCAGAATTCAAAACACTTCAATAGGAAAGGTTTAATTTTAACAGGCCACAAATGTCAAGACTTTGCAAGCATGTTGATAATCTTGTAAACCAACTAGCTGAATGTGCATTAATTTTAATCAAATCATCACGAAAGCTTCCAGATAGATGGTACTATATAGATGCAAGCAAAAAGTGTGAATGACCCTCTGCAGTAGTCATGAAGTTGGGCATTTGCTCTTTGAATATGTGCGTTGATGTGTGAGCAATGCCCTGACACAGGTTGTGACGGTGCTATTCTTCCCTGGCCATCCCCCCAAAAAGCCTGGAGGTAAGTGATTCACTAGTGGGAGGAAAATTGGGCAATGCCAAGAGCACATAAAAACAAGAGAAATCCAAGAGATTAAACCTCTGGTGCTGCTTTATTCTGCTAACGTGAGCCTAGTGGCCGAAAGAATCTCTGAGACGTTTTAGTTTGGGCTCTTCTGTGGAATTCCTTACGTGGCTTATATTTCACCTAAAAAAACAGAGGAAAACCAAAACAAAACACCCCCACAACTTCAAACATTGTGTTTTGAGATAATGCTTTGCTCTGATCTGTACTATCCTCATTTTCCAATTTTTCTCAATGATTAAAAAAAATTGGTTCCAGAACATAATTAGGCATAGTCCTAAAACCTTATGTAGGATAAAGAAGAAACCACCCCCCCCCACAAAAAGAAAGAAAGAAAGAAAAAACAACCGCCAAAGGAAAATAGGAAATGGTGTATACAGGTTTCCTCATCTATATAATAAGAATAATAAAAGTGTCAATCTCATTGGGCTGCTATGAGGATTAAATTAATTAATATCTTTAAAGCGCTTAGAACAGTGCCAGGCACGTAGTAAGCTATATAACTTCATTTAATAAAAAATTTTAAACACAAGAAACTTTGCAGGCGCAAGTGGAATAAAGTGAGTGACCATCAGAAAAGCTGCCTTTGTCTTTCAAGTAATTAGGTGCCATGAGGCAGTTCTGTAGGCAGAGAGAATTGAGGTACAGTGAGAGAAATGTGTTTCCAGCAAGTCTTAGCTAAGTGTGTTATCCCTGGGTTTATTTTCATTATATGAGTTTTTGATTCCTGCATACTTTGAAGTTCGCCTCAAGGGAAAAAGTTGAATTGGGACTCTTTGTGACTAGAATCTTTGGCCTGGAAGGTTGGCGCCTTCAACTGTTTCTCATGCCAAGGCCTGTGAGATTCTGTTCCCGTTCCAAAAGCTGACAGGAGCTTCCTTGCAAATTTTTCTGAAAGAAATGAATGAGACTAAAACTCCACCAGATTTCTGCCTTTATGGACCCTTAACTAGCCTAATTAGCTTGGTGAATTAGCAGTGCGAAGGGCAGAATGCACAGTGCAGCCGGCCCAGCTCTGGGGGTGGAGACACATGAGGCCCCCCAGATCACGAAGCAGGAACCCTCCCGCAGCTGGTCAGGGACACTCAAGACAGGCTGCAGTGAAAAGACTGAAGAAAATCTGCTGCCATCTTTTGGCTGATTCCACAGGAATGTGGATTTTGAACTTTGAGCCATGTGAAATTATATTTATACCCAAAAAGCCTTTGTAATGCCAAACCTAGTGAGCATAAGATATTACATCATTTACACTTTGGGACATAAAAAAAGAAAGAAAATTTTAAGGTCGTTTTCAGGAGTTCTTTTCCAGCTCCAAAGGGAGAGGAAAGAAGACTGAAAACGGAAAATGGCATTAAGCCGTGGCAGGAGGGACCCAGGTCTAACACAAAGAACTTTCAGGCCTTCAGTTGAATAGTTGTATTCAACCCTATCAGACCCACCCACTTTGTATAACAAATATTTTTTAACATTCCTTTTACCAAACTAAAGCTCCTAGACAATATAACATGCCTACAGGCATTCAAAGCTTAACATCGTTGGTGGGAATGTAAATTGGTGCAGCCACTATGGAGAACAGTATGGAGGTTCCTCAAAAAATTAAAAATTGAGGGCTTCCCTGGTGACGCAGTGGTTGGGAGTCTGCCTGCCGATGCAGGGGACGCGGGTTCGTGCCCCGGTCCGGGAGGATCCCACGTGCCGCGGAGCGGCTGGGCCCGTGGGCCATGGCCGCTGGGACTGCGTGTCCGGAGCCTGTGCTCCCCGATGGGAGAGGCCACAACAGCGAGAGGCCCGCGTACCGCAAAAAAAAAAAAAAAAAAATTAAAAATTGAACTACCATGTGTTCCCGCATTTCTACTTCTAGGTATTTATCTGAAGGAAACAAAAACAATATCTTGAAAAGATACATGCATCATTATCATGTTCATTGCAGCATTATTTACAATAGCCAAGATAAGTGTCCATTGATGGATGAATGGATAAAGAAGATGTGGTATATTGGAATGGAATACTAGTCAGCCATAAAAAGAATGAAATCTTGCCATTTGTGACAGCGTGGATGGACTTGGAGGGTATTATGCTAAGTGAAATAAGTCAGACAGAGAAAGACGGATACCATATGATCTCACTTATATGTGGAATCTAAAAAACAAGCAACAACAAGAAGAAAAACCAAGGTCATAGATACAGAGAACAGAACAGATTGGTGGTTGCAGTGTGTGTGTGTGTGTGTGTGTGTGTGTGTGGATGGGCCAAGGGGTCAAAATGTACAGTCTTCCAGCCAGCTATTAAAAAAGTAAATCATGGGAATATTGTGTACAGTATTGTGACTATAGTTAATTATAGTATATTGCATATTTGAAAGTTTCGAAGAGGGTAGATCTTAAAAGTCCTCATCACGAGAAAAAAAAAAATGTCCGTGACTGTGTATATGGTGAAGGGCATTAACTAGACTTATTGTGGTGACCATGTCACAATGAATACAAATATAGAATTGTTATGTTGTGCACCTGAAACTAATACTGTATGTTAATTATACCTCAGTTTTAAAAAACCTCAATAGACTGCTCTAACCATAAAATAAAGAATTTAAATCAAAGCAATTTATAATAAACTATGTATTTCAGTATGTAAATGTTTGGGAGTGACTTCACAAGAAGACAGGTAGATGCATAAAATAAGTTCAGGTCTAAGAAACGTAAGACATATTCAGTGAGTTAACATATTTCCTTTACATTTGAGACTTTAAAATGGGAGATAAATATGTTTATATGCGAGCATGGAACCACAGTGAGGCAACAGCTGCATTTGCATTGGAGACTCAGACACTATAAATGGCGTTGCTGTTGGCCATGTGATTTCCTGAAATGGCGCACAATGCTTGTTAAAGTTTCAAGCTAAGGACAGTGTTTAAAATCGTGCAAAAAGTATTCAGAATACTCATTGTGCATATGTTAAAACAGAGTTAGATTCTAGGCTTAGAACTTATAAACAGGATTTTTTTTTTTAATCTACATGAACGTCCAGGCGGACATGTGCACATCGTGAGAGATGCGGGACGATGCTATGTTGTACGGGACTGTCACACATTGCAGGATGTCTGTCATCCCTGGTTCCTGCCCAGGAAATGCCAGTCATCCCTCTGGACCGCCCCCCTCCCCCACTCTGGTCATTGTGACAACTAATAATGACTCCATACCCTCTGAGAGCAGAGTACAGCCAACACTGAGAAATACCATGCTAGGGCCTCGGTCACCGCCCCTGTGAAGGTCAGGGTGGGAGTCTGGGTGTGAGGTCAGGCCCCAAGGGATGGAGTCTGTGTTCTTCTTTGGGGTTAGGATGGAATGGCAGGCTTGAGATCACAGATAAACTTCCTTCTCTATGTTTCTCCACTCTAACTTTTAAATTTTAATTTACTTTATTGTTTTTAATCAAATGTTTTAAAAGTCAAACAGTCGCTTTTTTTTTAAATAATAGATTTTTTTATTGAAGTATAATTTACAATGTTGTGTTAGTGTCAGGTGTACAGCGGAGTGATTCAGCTCTACATATATATGTATATGTTTATATATATATATAAACATATACATATTCTTTTTCAAATTCTTTTCCGTTATAAGTTATTACAAGATAGTGAGTTGAGTTCCCTGTGCTCTACAGCAGGTCCTTGTTGTTTATCTATTTTATATACAGTAGTGTGTATGTTAAGTCCAAACTCCTAATTTATCCCTCCCCATCCCCCTAACACCGATGTCCCCTTTGGTAAACACAAGTTTGTTTTCTACGTCTATGAGTCTATTTCTGTTTTGTAAATAAGTCCGTTTGTATCATTTTTTTAGATTCCATATAAAAGTGATATCATATATTTGTCTTTCTCTGTCTGAAAAGACGAGTAGTCTTAACAGTTCCGTGCTACACATTACCCAAAGCCCTCTCCCCAAAGGCATATAGTCTCAGGTATTTCCTCTCATATTTGCTTCCATAATTCTAAATAATGTGCTTTTCTCCCCCTGCAGTTTGATTTTTTAAATCATGATCCTCTTAATTACATACGGTATATAATAATATACATTGTAAATTATTAAAATCATTTGTAACCATAGCTATTATCTGTTGGCTTTCAAACAGGGAAAAGAAGCTTTCACACCATATGTACAGCAGGGGAATTCCCTAGTGGTCCAGTGGTTAAGACGCTGCGCTTCAAATGCAGGGGGTCTGGGTTCAATCCCTGGTCGGGGAACTAGGGTCCCATATGTGATTTTTGGTGCAGCCAAAAATCACACTTAAACAATTTCCATATAGTGTTTTAGAATTTACAAGTGAGTTTGCACAGGCATGGGTTCATATGATCCTTGCAGAAGTTTTGAGAGGGATGTCATTAGGGTCATTCTCATTTAAAAGATAGGAAATTGGAACACAGATAAGTGACATGCCCAAGATCACATGACTGTAAAATACCATAGACAGGCCTAGAACCCAGAATGTTTGCTCTTATTAGGCTGCTGTTTTTAAATTTGCTTCGATAGCTGAGGGGACTGTTCTGCTTAGATCCCCTTCTGGCAAAAACTCCTTTAAGGCCCCATTCCCACGGCGCGTTCTTCCTGAAACCTTTGCTAACCCTCCCAGGCAGGTCTTTTCTCTGAGCTTCCCCGGGAGTTCGTTGGTGCCTCCATCTTGGCACTCAACACAGTGACCCATTAGTTGTCCTTTTCACACTGCCCTAGGCAGCTTCTCCCTCCTCTTTCTGTCCCCAGACCCCAGCAGGTCATCAGGTGGAAGGTGTGGCATCTCTGTACCGGCACCTGTGCTAAGCGCCCGGGTACACAGACGACCAGGACAGAACACATCCCCTGGCTTCCAAGCCTCGGGTTTGGTAAATTCGTGAATGTGTGATGCTACTCTCTGAAATGGACAGAGGAGCAACGATTTCAGGAGGATAGCTACACAGAGAGCAACGTCCTCTCAGATTTGGCTCCTTTGCACCTGAAAACTTAAAACATTAGCCAAGTCAGATTGCAAGAGACACACGTGCCAGACAAACTAAATTCACAAGATAATGAAGATCATGGGAGTGGAATTAACAAAAGAGGGGGCCGGTAAAGGTATGTTCTTATAAGAACAAAGACGGAAAATAATTTTTGGTGAATGGGAGTGATTTATAAGTAAGGCCAACTGGAGAAGTTTACATTAATCGAGGTGGGAAATGTTAAATGTATGGATGGTTATTTTATCTGGAAGAATATTGAGTAGCTTTAATAATGGAGAAAATATCGTTGGCTTTCTAGGTGGTCAAGGAGAAAGACGGAGAGGAACAATTAAACGCGATAAGCTTAGTGGCAATATGGTAAGAAAGAAGGAGTGAGATTTAGCAATAAATTAGTAATGGACATGAAATTAAAGGGAGTTGATGAAGTTTTCAAGTGCTATTGAGAAATTACGAAGAAAAAGAAAGGAGACGGTTTTGTGGGGGGTGAGTGATTCTTTCACTATCCAGTTGGGTAAGAAGTAATGGTGATGAACACCCAGCAGAAATTCTACTACATAACATACAGCTTATATCCATACCAGACAGGTTATATCCATAAATGCCACTGAAAGGTATTTGAATTGCCAGTCTTGCATTTCCTTTCTTTTTCAACCTAAGGAGGAAAACATCCTCATTAACTTTGATAAATAACCACAGCTATCAATAAATAACTGTGAAGAGGTAGCCTATTCCTGAAACCAAAGAATAGGTTCTTGGTTGTTTTTTTTTTTTTTTTTGTGGTACGCAGGCCCACAGGCTCAGCGGCCATGGCTCACGGGCCCAGCTGCTCCGCTGGGATCTTCGCGGACCGGGGCACGAACCCGCGTCCCCTACATCGGCAGGCGGACTCTCAACCACTGCACCACGAGGGAAGCCCTAGGTTCTTGGTTTTTATCACTTGCCACACAACCTTGTATGGGCCAAGACCGGTACCTCCTCCCAGCATCCCCTTCCCATGAAGAGACCAGATTTGATATCTATGGTTGGATTAAAAATTGAGGGAGAAATAAAACTGTCTTTAGTCACAGGCAACAGGATCCTCTATGTAGAAAATCCTAAGGGAAACAAACAAACACACACACAAAACTGTTAGAATAAACTCAATAAGATCTTAAGATGCAAGATCAATATATAAAAATCAATTGTAGTTCTATATACTAACAACGAACAATCCAAAATGTTCTAAAACTGGATTTTAGCAATGGTTACAAAACTTGGTAAATCAGCCCCCCAAAATCATTGTACACTTAAAATGAGTATATTTTATGGTATGTAAGTTACATCTCAATAGTTTTTTAAAAATTGGGGGATGTCAAAAAAGCAATAAAAGATCATTTTTTTCCATGAAAAGAGGATTTTACTCGTCATCTACTCTTAATTTCTGTGGTGTAATCTTTTGCGTCAGATACTCTAGCCTTGAGGGGTAGAGCCTGGGCTGGGATATTTCTAGGTCATACCCGAAGTTGAAGTTGCGAGATGCCAGCGTCATAAACCTCTGCACTGTCAGAAGGGGGCAGGACTTGTTTATTTGGCAGAGCATTGATGAGCCTGGTCACAATAAAAACAGACCAAGGACAGTTCTGAGGGGTTAGGATCCGTATTCCCTGAGGTTGGGTGGGTCGCATCCTAACAGGACAAGAGGCCCTGGTTGTTTGAAAGAAAACTACCTCCTTGACTTCCAAGACACAGTCAGCTGTTTGGACCAGAACAGGGGTCTTGGCTTTGATAACCAAAGTGACTAGCACACTCACAGCTCTCAGCACTTAACTCTTCACAGCTCCCAACGTCTTTGCAGACCAAGAAGAAAACACAGCCCTGAGCATCTACAAATGATTGTTGCACAAAATGTCAATGGCACAATTCCCACCAATGGCCCTCTGCCTTAGGCTTTGCAAAGCCCTAGACACTTATAATTCAAATCACATTTGTAAACATAAAACATTCCAGGAGAAACTGTAAGAATATTTAATACTTTTATGAAGAATTTGTATTTCCTGTCTAGAAACATCATGAAAACCATCAGTGGAGTAAATTTAGATTCTGGGCTCAGAAGCAAAGGATACAGATTTAATCTCCCGTGTTTTGGTGATTAAAATAGACAGGTGCTCAACCAAAAATTCTCTTTTTTTTTAATGCAACAATGCAATTCATGAACTGATTCTATGGCATTTAGGCCTATAGCCATTTTTATTTAAGCTTTGTTTTGTTCCCTTTTAATCTTTTGTAATTGAGAAACATTGAGAGACTTATGAGAAATACAGTAATCCTTTGTTATTTGTCATATTTTAGAAGTACTATGTTAGCCGAATACTCTGGTTCAAGGAAAGTTGACTATTTGCAAAGAATAATAGCTATATACATGTTCTACACCTGGTCCTAATATTGTGGAAAGAAGTTTTAGTGAGGAAACTAACACACCTTGTCGGTGGTCACACAGAGCAGCTTATAGATTTGCAGTGCCAGCCACTGTGCTAGGCACTTTGTATACATTCTGACCTTTAATCTTCATAATGAATCTAAGGAGAAGCCTGCTCTTGATTTTACAGATAAAGCAAAAGGAATTTAGGAATAATTCTTGCCCAAAGTTGTTAATAAAATTTGTGGAAAGAATCTCATCAGAGCCTACCTGGTTCTAAAATATATCCTTCCTCTCTTCTATGTGGCATCCTGCAACTCTTCTTTGATGAGAAAGGATGCAAGGTTGTCAACATGTCAAATTCAGCAAGGTTGTCAATGTGAAAATGAATGATTATAATGTCCAGAAAAAGCTAGCTGAATACACTCTATGAGAAAAGCAGCAGCATCATTATTATCGTCATTGATAACAAACAGTAGCCATTCCGCCAAAAAGTCACCCAACTTTTATTAATGACATTGAGTTGTGAAAATTCCTCAAACATGGCAAGTCAGTGACCACTTTGGATTCAAAATATGGGCTTAAGAAGAAGAACAGCAAAAGGAAACAACTCTTGTAGCTTTGATGCAAAGCATACATTAAAAAGTAATTTATTTAAAAAAAGAGGGGGCTACTGAATGAACTTCAGGATGAAATAATGAATGTTAAATTAGGCTTTTTAAATCTCAGAGGAAGTCGCAGAGTAATAAAACAACATACCATACTGTTTTATTTCAAATTTTCTTCTTTTATATTAGCATTAGTTTTAGAATAGTCAGTAATTCATCTTTAGCGGGCAACCAAAATAAAATAAATTGATTTTAAAAGAGAGAGTTTTAATAAATTACCTCTGTTCCTGATGCATTTGTATCTCCATCAACCATGTCCTTACAGAGTCCAAGAGCTAAAGAGTAATTTGGGAGTGTGCCCTTTTAGAACCAGGTGAAACAGTAATTATCAATGTAATGGGGTAAGTACTGGGCCAAATAGCTTTTCCTGAATTAGTGTGTAAAAGGGAATGTGGGAAATTAACTGTGTATAACTAAGTTCCACTTTATTTGCTGCTGGGTGACATATTGCTAGAGCAGGCAGAGGGCCTGAAGAGACATTTTTCCAAGGAAGACACAGACAGCCAACCGGCACAGGAAAAGGTGCTCAACATCATTAATCATCTGGGAAATGCAAATCAAAACCACAGTGAGATATCACCTCACACCTGTCAGAATGGCTGTTATCAAAAAGACGAGAAATAACAAGTGTTGGAGTGGCTGTGGAGAAAAGGGAACCCTTTTGCACTGTCGGTGGGAATGTAAATTGGTACAGCCACTGTGGAAATAATAGAGTATTTCCACATATAGAGATTCCTCAGAAATTAAAAATAAAACTACCATACAATCCAGCAATTTCACTTCTTGGTATTTACCCAAAGAAAACAAAACCACTAATTTGAGAAGATACATGCACCCCTATGTTCATTGCAGTATTATTTACAATGACCAAGCTGTTGAAGCAACCTAAGTGTCCATCAATAGATGAATGGATAAAGAAGATGTGATACACACACACGCACAATGGAATATTACTCAGCCATAAAAAGAATGAAATCTTTCCATTTGCAACAACATGGATGGATATATATGGTATTATGCTAAGTGAAATGAGTCAGACAGAGAAAGACAAACACCATATGACATGACTTACATGTCGAATCTAAAAATAACATAAACAAACAAGCAAAAGAAGATGAAAACAAGCTCATAGATATAGAGAACAAACTGGTGGTTGCCAGAGGGTGAGGGGCTGGGCAAAAGAGGTGAAGTGAATTGAGAGGTACAAACTTCCAGTTAGAAAATATATGTTATGAGATATTATACATCGTAAGAAATATCATCAGTGGTACTGTAGTAAATTTGTAGGGGAACACATGGTTACTAGACTTATGGTGATCATTTTGTAATATATTTAAATGTTGAATCACCATATTGTACACTTTAAGCTAACATAATATTGTAGGTCAACTATATTTCAATTTTAAAAAAAGATTAAAAATTTCCAACAAGGTAAATCAGGGAAGAGTGAGTCCCCTAGTAAAGTAGTGGATTCTTTCCACCTTTACAATATGAAATAAAATCCACTTAAACATGTATATCCAGAAAAGCTCTTGAATTTTACTTATTCAGAATCTCTATTGATTTGGGTACTGTTAGATGTTATTGAGATGATGTTTCAGCCTGCAGAACAAGGAATATCTAGGGATCCAACCTCAGATGAAGCCCCATTAATTACTAAATCCAAATCCAAATCTCAGAATTTACTACTAAAAGGTGATAAGGAACCTCTTCCAGAGACAATCAGAATCAGACCTCCAGAGAGCAATAGAAAATAACTTTCATCCACTTAGCCAAGAGCTGGTGTGGCAGAGACATTGCCAAGTCTTTACCAAGCCCATTTTACTTTCTTCCCTCTTTCTTTCTTCCTTTCTTCCCTCTTGGGCCCCTTTACAGTTAGGCTGGGGCCATGAAAGTTCTGGCCAATGGAAATTAAGAGGTAGTAATGTACAGTACTTGCAGGCCTGGCCACACCTTCTGCAATGACCAGGATATGTGTTGACAATGGTGGTGTCACAAGATAAAAGGAGCCTGAGCTCCTCCTGAATAATTACCAACCTCCTTATACTGGGTGATGGGAGCAAGCGATACATTTGTATCAGATTAAACCACTGAGGCATGGTACTGTTTGTTAGAGCAGTTAGGCTGACTAATACAGCAAGCTGAAACCTGCTGAAGATCTTCTTAACAAAGGCAAAGCCAGATCAAGGACACCTAGCCTGTGGACAGAAGCAGGCCAAATTGGATTTGTAGGGGAGTATGAAAAAGGGCATTACTCTTCGAATAGCTAAGTTTCATGACATTTTACCTTCCTTCTACTCATCAACATCAGACTCTTCTTTTCAAAAATTCATTCAAGGGTTGCCGTTCCCTTTGCTTTCTTCTGCTTCTCAGGCCAGGGCAGTGAAGCTGGACACAGTACTGGAGAAGGGCAAAAAAGGAGCTAAAAAGGAGTCAGAGAAAAAGGACTCTACCTGAAATTGCTGGACCTTTAAACTCCTTTGATAGTTCCATCCCTGGAAAAGTAGCCCCTTCCATGTGCTGAAATCGGATCACTGGAATCAGCCCTCCTCCGACTGCCTGGGGTGGAAGCAAGCAGTGTGGAAGGGCAGCATGGAAAGAGAGGATTCATGTTCACTGTTCTGGGGACCACTGACCATCACTGGGACAGACTGCACTGGTGAGGATTCTCTTCTGTGCACGAAAAAATATGAATAGGCTGAACCAGATTTCACCTCCCTAAGAAGAAAACTCTAAAGCCATTTAAAGCACCATTTATATACAGTTGCAAATATGTTTATTGTAGATCACTTTTAGCTGTTCATTAAACCAAATCCCCTGGGGACATTTTATGCCAATGCTTTGGAAATTAGACCTTGTTACTTTATGTAATTGAAAACAATAAAGCTAAGTGCCTGTTATACTCTTCTGTAATTTGAAACAGGGACTCCCAACCTCATGTCCTGTCTCCAGGCCCCTTGATGGCCTCAGAGATAATAATGGGAATCTGTGCATTATTTTCATTATATTCAAAAACCTTACAGAAATGGGAAATTTAACTTTAAGCTGTATGAGCTGTCTGAATTGTCAAGTTTCAGTCTCTTGACTGTGGCTACATCAGCTTAGTTCAATAATTGATTATCTCACGGGATGATTAATAATTATCTCATGCTATTTAGAAACTCTGAATAACAGTCATTTAATGTCTTTGATTAATATAAATGGGTTAATCACCCCATAAAACTTTCATAAAGAACAACTTTTAAGAAATAAGTTCCAAAAAAAAAAAAAAGAAAGAAAGAAGTTCCATGTAGGAAGAATTATTATCAGTTTAAGAATCTAGCCCCAAAATGGGTATAATCCAAATGTCCATGAATAATATATAAAATATGGTATAGATATACAATGGAATATTATTCAGCCATAAAAGGAATGAAATACTGATATATATATACTACAACATGAATGAACCTCAAACAAACATTATGCTTAGTGAAAGAAGCCAGTCACAAAAGACCATATAGTATATGATTCAGTTTATCTGAAATGTGCATCAGGCACAAATCTTTCAAGACAGAAAGTATATTAGTGGTTACCAGGGGCTGGGATGGAGGAGAATGGGGAGTGTCTGTTAACAGATATGAGACTTCTTTCTGGAGTGATGAAAGATTATGGTGATTGTTGCACAACTTTGTATAGTATGCATTAAAAGCACTTAAGTGTACACTTAAATGGGTGAATTTTATGGTATATAAGTTGTATCTCACTAAAGCTGTTAACATTTTTCAGAATCACAAATTGAACTTCATAATTTTCCATTTGACTTTACCCCAAATTTGTCTGAATTAATGGACTCTTACAGCCTGAGAGTAAAGTTGGGTTCTGGAGAAAGAAAAACAAAAGCAAACAATAACTGTGTGTCTTGCCTTGGGAGAAAATGCTAGAACCTCAGCCCTGTCTCCCCACTTGCATGAGGTCTTCTCTTGCACCCTGTTCCTTACTCATGGCAGGAGGGTATGAGACAAGAGTGTGGTCCAGGAGAAGCTGTTTCTCCTAATACTCCGTCCCCATAAAGGACCCAGGGCTTCATACATCCCTTCCATACAGAGTATAAGGCCTGTGGCCTTCAACCACACTGAAGCCAATCCTCCTCCTTGACAATTTCCCCTTTTCTCTCTGCAGCCAGTTTTACCTGGCACTAGATCTGCAAATGTGACCCTTTTTCATTTTCCCCCTTTGAGGCATTTAACAAATTTCTACCAAAGTCATCAAGATACACAACAGCATTCTCCTAATTATGTCATCAGTCAATTGTGAAAATTTCAGAAAATATATAAAAGCATAAAGAAAATACAACCATTACCTAGTACTAACCTTTTATAACATTTCGGCATGTTTCTCTCTGAAGTTATGTATATATAACTTTTATATATATAGATATGTATACATATCTATATATATCTATATAAAAATTTTTTTACCCAGTTGAGAGGACACTGTAAATTCATTTTTGTACATTATAGAAATCTTATAACTAGCAGCCTTGTAGGCAGTAACTGCTAAAAAGCCTAGCACCAAACATCTTACAACATTCATGTTGTAGACAAAACTCACTTCTAGATTAATTTTATGCTTTTCTATTCAGATTTCTTCTGTCCTAGTTTCCATGTTCTCTTATTTCTATATTTAATCTTGTTTTATTATATGCATTTCTATGAAACACTCTAAAGGCTTTCCAAAATAAATAGTTTTTCCAACATAACCATTTCAAGGGTACAGTTCACTAGTGTTAAATATATTCACATTGTAATCTGGCAAAACTGAAATTCTAGACCCATTGAATAACAACACCCATTCCCCCCTTCCTCTACCCCCTGGTAATCACCATTCTACTTTCTGTTTCTATGAATTTGACTACTCTAGATGCCTCATGTAAGTAGAGTGATACAATATTTGCCTTTTTGTGACTGTCTTATTCTGTTTAGCATAATGTCCTCAAAGTTCATCCATGTTGTAGCACATTGCAGAGTTTACTTCCTTTTTAAACCTGGATAGTGTTCATTACATGTATATGTCACATTTTGTTTGTCCATTCTTTTTTTTTTGGGGGGGCCATGCATCATGGCATGCAGTATCTTAGTTCCCCAACCAGGGATCAAACCCTTCCCCCCTGCAGTGGAAGCATGGAGTCTTAACCACTGGACTGTCAGGGAAGTCCCTGTCCATTCACTGTTGATGGACATTGGGTTGCTTCCACTTCTTGGCTATTGTGAATAAAGATGCTCTGAACATGGATGTGCAAATATCTCTGAGACTCTGCTTTCAACTCTTTTGGATATGTAGCCCGAAGTGGGATTGTTGGGTCATATGGTAGTTCTATTTTTAATTTTTGAAGAACCACCATACTGTTTTCCCTCGTGATTGCACCATTTTACAATCCCATTAGCAGTGTACAAGGGTTCTGATTTCTCCATATTCTCACCAACACACACTATTTTCTCATATATTTTGCAATAATGGATTTATTTCAGTGGTCAGGAACCAAATATTTTCAGATTTTTTGGGTAATAGCCATCCTAATGGGTATGAGGTGATATCTCATTGTGGTTTTGATTTGCATTTCTCTAATGATTAGTGACGTTGAGCACTTTTTCATATCCTTGTTGGCCATTTGTATACCCTTTTTAGAAAAATGACTATTCCAGCCCTTTGTCCATTTCTGGGGAGGGTTATTTGTTTTTTTGTTGTTGTTGAGCTATAGGAGTTCTGTATACATTCTGGATATTAACCCCTTATCAGATATTTGACTTGCAAATAATTTCTGTCATTTCATAAGTTGCCTTTTCACTCTGTTCATGTGTCCTCTGATGCACAGAAATTTTAACGTTTGGTGCAGTCCCACTTGTCTATTTTTGCTTTTGTTGCCTGTGGTTTTGGTGTCATATCCAAGAAATCACTGCCAAATCCAACGTTGTGAAGCTTTTCCCCTACATTTTCTTCTAGGAGTTTTACAGTTTGGGGTCTTATGTTTAGGCCTTTAATCCATTTTGAGTTATTTTTCATATATGGTGTAAGATACGGGTTTAACTTTATTATTTGCATGTGGATATCCAGTTTTCCCAGCACTATTTGTTGAAGAGAAAGAGTTTTCTGTCCCATTGAATGGTCTGGGCATCCTTGTCAGAGATTATTTATTTGACCGTGTACATGAGGGTTTATTTCTGGGCTCTCTATTCTATTCCTCTGGTTTATATGTTTGTCTTTAGGCCAGTACCACACTCTTTTGATTACTGTAGCTTTGTAATATGTTTTGGAATCAAGAAGTTTGAGACTTCCAACTTTGTTTTTCTTTTTCAAGATTGTTTTAGCCATTTGAAATCATTTGAGATTCCATATAAATTTTAGGATGGATTTTTTTTTTATTTCTGCAAAAAAATGTCATTGGGATTTTGATAGGGATTACATTGAATCTGTAGATTGCTTTGGGTGGTATTGACATCTTAACAATGTTAAGTCTTCCAATCCATGATTACAGGATGTCTTTTCAATTATTTATGTCTTCTTTCATTTCTTTCAGCCATGCTTTATTGTTTTCATTGTACAAGTCCTTCAACTCCTTGGTTAGGTCTATTCCTAAATATTATATTCTTTTCGATTCTATTGTAAGTGGAATTGCTTTCTTAATTCCTTTTCAGATTGTTCATTGCTTGTGTATAGAAATACAACTGATTTTTTGTGTGTTGATTTTTGTATCTGGAAACTTTGCTGAATTTGTTCACTATTCTAACTTTTTTTTTTTTTGGTGAACTCTTTAGGTTTTTCTACATATAAGGTCATGTCATTTGCAAACAGAGATAATTCTATTTCTTCTTTTCTGATTTGGAGGCAATAAACAATTTTTTAAATAGAATAAGTTTTCCTGTTTGAGATATAATTGACATACAAAATTGTATTTGTTTTAGGTGTACAATCTAATGATTTAAAACATGTATATATTGTGAAATAATTGCCACAACAAGTTCAGTTAACATCCATCCCCTCTCATAGTTACAAATTGTTTTCTTGTAATGAGAACTTTAAAGATCAACTGTCTTAGCAACCTTAAAACATACAATACAGTATTAACTATAGTCACCATGGTGTACAATACATCCCTACAAGATATTTATCTTATAACTGGAAGTTTTTACCTTTGACCACCTTCACCCATCTATCCCACTCCCCACCCCATGCCTCTGGCAACCACCAATCTATTCTCTGTATCTATGAGGTTTTTTTTCTTTTAGGCTTCACTTATAAGTGAGATCATACAGTATTAATCTTTGTGTGGCTTATTTCACTTAGCATAGTACTGTCTAGATTAATCCGTGTTGTCACAGATGGCAGGGTTTCCTTTTTATGGCTGCATAATATTCCATTGTTTATCTATACCACATTTTCTTTATTCATTCATCCATTGATGGACACATTTTTTCCATGTTGTAGCTATTGTAAATAATGCTTCAAAGAACATGTAGGTACAGATATCTTTTCAAAATAGTGATTTCATTTCATTCAGATATATACCTAGAAGTAGAATTGCTAGATCACATGGTAGTTCTTTTTTTTAATTTTGGGGAAATGTTCATACTGTTTTCCATAGTAGTTGCACCAATTTGCATTCCCACTGACAATGCAGTGTTCCCTCTTCTCCACATCCTCACCAGCATTTGTTATCTCTTAACTTTTTTATAATAGCCATTCCAACAGGTGTGATGTGAAATCTCACTGTGATTTTGATTTGCACTTCCCTGATGATTAGTGCTTTTCCCTTTCATGTATCTGTTTGTCATTTGTATTCCTTCTTTTTTTTTTTTTTTTTTTTGGTGGTACGCGGGCCTCTCACTGCTGTGGCCTCTCCCGTTGCGGAGCACAGGCTCCGGACGCGCAGGCTCAGCAGCCATGGCCCAGCCGCTCCGCGGCATGTGGGATCCTCCCAGACCAGGGCACGAACCCGTGTCCCCTGCATTGGCAGGCAGACTCTCAACCACTGTGCCACCAGGGAAGCCCTGTATGTCTACTTTGGAAAAAAATGTCTATTCAGTTCCTCTGCCTAGCAAATATTAAAACTATTTTATAAACATTATTTTTAATTGCTACACATGAGTCCGTCATCTAGATCTACCATAATTGACATGAATATTCTTCATTCCTCTGTTGTTGGACGTTTAGATTGTTTCAAATTTGTATTATGAAGAACAATATTCCAATGTATATTTCTGTGTATAGTTCTTTGGCCATATTTAATATTTTTTTTACTTATGATAGATTCCTAGGAGTGGCACCACTGAGTTAAAGATTATGAATAGTAAGACTTTTGTAATACTAATTTGTAAAAGTATAACTTAAAAAATATTAATTGAACGTGTAACATTTGGGATACATTGTATCTATCTTTTGAGAATTTACATTACATATCACATTTTTAGATGGCATGAAATATACCAAATACGTAGCTTTAAATACACAAGTATATGAATTATATTTTTTTATAAAGTTGAGCTCTTTTTTTTTTTTTTTTTTGCGGTACGCGGGCCTCTCACTGTTGTGGCCTCTCCCATTGCAGAGCACAGGCTCCGGACGCGCAGGCCCAGCCGCTCCGTGGCATGTGGGATCTTCCCGGACCGGGGCACGAACCCGCGTCCCCTGTATCAACAGGCGGACTCTCAACCACTGCGCCACCAGGGAAGCCCAAGCTGAGCTCTTTTGTTGACTCTTACATTCCTTTCCAATCCTGCTCCTCCTTGGTGGGGTGCCAGACAGCCAATACTAAAGGCTGGGTTCCGGGGGCCAGGTTGGGGTGGAGTAGCTTCCTCTACTTGTACCAAGTAGGGGGTTTTAGACAAAGGTCTTGGGGGCAAGGCTGCGAGTGATTTTTCTGAGGAGATGTAGAGCGAGTCTGAAGGGCCTGACTGGACTTCAAGTGTAGAGCTATGGCCTCAGTAAGGCTCGTGTAGCAGCTGGGGGGCAATTGGAAAGGGGGGGATATTTGGAGTTGTCACAATGATTGGGAGGGTACTGCTGGCATTTAGTGGGCAGGGGCAAGAAAGACTAGAGGCATCACATGGCTTGAGACTATTCTCTTAAAATAAATTTTTCAGCTCCTAACGTCTGTATCTCTCCCACTGCCACACACTGGGCTAGTTTTGCGTTGACATATCTAGACTCCAAGGGCCACCCTGTATTCTGTTCCTTTAACCATTAAGGACCATAGAATTGTGAACATTCAATAAGTGAATAACTTCAGCATCCCTAAATATAGACCACTGAATGTTGTATACGTTTTTAAAATGTACATTTCATTCTTTTTTATGGCCGGTAATATTCCACTGTATATATGTACCACATCTTCTTTATCCATTCCTCTCTTGATGGACATTTAGGTTGCTTCCATGCCCTGGCTATTGTAAATAGCACTGCAATGAACATAAGGGTGCATGTTTCTTTTCAAATTATCGTTTTCTCCAGATATATGCCCAGGAGTGGGATTGCTGGATCATATGGTAGCTCTTTGCTGTACAGCAGAAATTAACACAACATTGTAAATCAACTGTACTCCAATAAAAATTTTTTGAAAAATGTACATTTCAGTGATGAGGGGTTGAGAATAAAAGGAGAAAATTTATATTTATTAAAATCATATTAGGTACCACAAACTTTATGTATTAGTTTCCTATGGTTGCTGTAACAAATTACCACAAACTGGGTGGCTTAGAACAACCGAAATGTATCCTCTCACAGTTCTGGAGGCCAGACATCTGAAATTAAGGTGCCAACTTTTGGAGGGACTGCGTTCTCGCCACAAGCTCTAGGGGAGGATGCATCCCCTGCCTCCTTCAGCTGCTGGTAGCTCTCAGCCTGCCTTGATTTGGGCTGCTTTCCTCCAATCTCTGCCTCCAATGGCCTTCTCCTCTTCTGTCATCTCACTCTTTTATAAGGACACCTGTCATTGGATTTAGGGCCCACCTGGCCAAACCAGCATGATCTCCTTGTCTCAAAGTCCTTAACTAAATATCAAAGACCCTTTTTCCAAATAAGGTAACATTTACAGATTCTGGGGATTAGAACATGGATCCCTTTGGGGGGTGGAGAGTCACCATTCAGCCCACTATACTTTATTCCAGAATTGTGTTAATTTTCCAGCAATCTTGTGATGGGGACATCATTATCCCTCGTTTATACTTGAATAAATTGAAATTTAGAAAGAATAAGTACTTGGCCAAAATGTTCTGGCGCCTTCCAGAGCTAAGATTCACCCTGAAGCTCCTGCCGCCTGGATGCAGTGTTGATCAGCTGTGTCCTGTGCCTGGTCAGTTACAGAGCACTGTCCTCACTAATGCAAAAGTAGCCTCAGACAGGGACTTCCCTGGTGGTCCAGTGGCTGAGAATCTGCCTTCCAATGCAGGTGATACGGGTTCGATCCCTGATCGGGGAACTAAGCCCGCATGCTCTAGAGCCCACGTGCCACAACTAGAGAGCCTGTGTTCCACAACTACTGAGCCTGCACTCCACAACTAGAGAGAAGCCTGCATGCTGCAACTAAGACCCGACACAGCCAAGTAAATAACTATTAAAAAAAAAAAAAAAAGTAACCTCAGACAGCAGTGTTCACAGGTGACCTTGTACATGCCACTGGTCTTGGCCTAAAAGAAGTAAAAGTTCTCTTTGCTAAAAGAGCATTCCACTTAAGAAAAAATAGAGGCAACAAATTAAATGTATTCTATCACAATTCCAAATAGGTATCAAACTAACCTAAATTTATATATTCATGCAACGTTCCAAAAGTGCCTTTTTCCATTTTCTTATCCCCTGAAAAAAGACACATTTCTTCAGCTCAGTCTGATTTATTCTTTCAACATTTGTTGAGTACCTACTACAGTGTATGGTCCAACCTCCCTTGAAATCCTTCTTCCCATACTATGGACATTTTTATTTTAGTGTAAGAATACAATTGAACTCAGAAATAAAAGGCATAAAGATATTCTGGCAGTTTCTATATCCTGGATTATTTTTTAATCTACTTTATGGAGTATTAACTTTTTTTTACTCTTTTACTTTACTTAAATTTGGGATGTTTTAAATAGCATTAAGATTTTACATAACTGCAACTGGTTACTTCTAAAAATTTTTTTCTTTAAATAAAGCTTTTTTTTTTTTTACAATTTAGATTTAGGAGTGGTTTGAAACAGGTCTGGGGTACACATTCAATCAGGTCCATCGAAGCAATTGCGAAATAAAGAGAATATCATGGTGTTTTCAAAGATACCTTGTCCTTCTATCAAGGATGGGTTTTTCAACAGATATATATTACAATGCCTCAGGAGTGAAACAGCTCATGTATTCAAAAAGTTGGTAGTTTAGAATCATAGCATCTTTTAGGGAAGGGATGGATTTCTTGATAAGCTTGTGTGTTTAAGGAAATAACACATTTAATGAACTCACACACACAAATAACATCTGTTATCAGTGATTAGGGAAATTTAGTGGAAATGCAAAAATTGAAATGACATTAATGTGGCCACATTGGAGAGGATCTTCAGAAGAGATTTGTGTTTAGACGCTTTAAAATGTAAATAGTGCCCATCAGGGGCCATAGCTTCACTTCACATAAGGGGTTTTCAGATAAATGAGTGGGAGAAATTTGCACTAATTCTATAGGGGCATAATTAAAAATAATTAGAAAACAAACCTCACATATTTTATAAAATAACTTCAAGAAAACAGACAGAGATGGATTTTGCACTTTCAGAAAGCAGTGAGCATGTAGCACAGGCTTGAGATCTGAAGTCCCCAGTGATGAGAGCTTCCTTCCTTGTGCAAACCTGCCAATACACTTTTTAAGAAAGATAAGAAGAAAACATTTACAAAGGCGGTCTCCAAGGAAGAGAAGGTATGCGTTTAATGATTCAGTCCTTGGCAATCATCAATAAGTATGCTAGTGAAAGGCAACTAAAGAGTATAGTATACATGTTGCAAATCCAGGAAGATACTACTATGGCTGGCTGGCTAGGTAGGTAGATAGATAGGTAGATAGATAGATAGATAGATAGATAGATAAACATGGTGAAATGAAAAAGTAGGCAGAATGACCATCACTCTGGCTTTTGCTACAATAACAAATAATGGCCACATCTCAGTGCAACTACAAACATTTATATCTTGCTCACATATCATGAGGGCTGTAGGTCAACTGGACTTGTGCTGAACTTGGCTGTGCTCTATATGCCTTCTCATTCTCGGACCCAGGTAGAAGCAGCAGTCACTGTTGGGAGCACGCAATACTCATAGTTGAGAGATAGAGGCAAACCAAACCACACTAGGGCATCATAATTTTCTGCTGGGACATAGCATATTTCCCATCTGCTCACCTCCTATTGGCCAAAGCAAGTACAAAGTCAGCAGGGCAAGAAAGTATGTTGCATTACAAGGAAGCATGGCTAAAGTGGAGAGGAATGAAAAATTGTGAGCAAATAGTCTATCACACCTAAAATGTAGAAAACAGCAAAATAATATGACCAAATATATATATATTAAAGAAAACACTATGATTATTAAACACTTATGCAGTTCCAACAGAAAACTCCTCCAGTCAGTGGTGGATTCAAGTTTTATGGGGCTTAAACATATGCAATTTTTGTGATTCTCTTTAGGAAAATGTGATCAAATACTCCTATTTCATAATTAGAGCCCCTGAAGCTTAAGTTTAATTATCTTCAAGGTAAATTCGATTTTGCTTTCAGTTTATATATTGTAAAAACTCTAATTCCATTCATCAATAAAATGTAGCAAAATATATATATCCTCCACTTCAAAACTTGTACTGACACAGTTCTTTAAAAGTAAAATACTGTAATTTTTAATAGGCAAATGGTCATTTATTAATTTGGACTTAAGAACACAATAAAATAATCTCTGTCTTCCTGAGGTCACATAGGTCACAGACTTAAAGGGAGGTGGGAATTCCCTGGAGGTCTTTGTCTGAAGAAACCCATTTTTATTTATTCAAAGAATCCAAATTGGCTGCCATTGTTAAATATATTATGACCTATGATGACCCCGGAAGATAGCTGATGTGGAGACGGAAGATTTTCACTAAGAATTAATTGATGTATTTTTTCAGCCAACACAGAAAGTAATTTATTTCTTATAAATTTTCTGCACTCCCCGATATTTTTGAGAATAATGAAGGAATGGTATGGTTTTTCAAGCCAGGTGAGTTAAAACTAAACAATAAGAAGAGAATAAGGCTGGAATATATTGGAGTGTATAGTGGTAGTCCCAGATCCATCAGTACATTAGGACCTAAGGATAAGGTAAAAGATGAAAGCCAGAAAGACTGCACCCCAAGTCTTTATCATTCTACTCTTCACTTGGTACAGTAGGCAAGCTAGCGTACCCCCCAAAATCCATGTTCAAATCTCTAGAACCTGTGAATACGTAAGGTACTTTGCAAATATGGTTAAGGTTATAGACTTGGAAAGGAAGAAATTATCTGGAATATCCAGATGGGCCCCACCTAATGACAAGAATCCTTCCAAGCAGAAACCCTTTTCCATCTGTGGTCAGAGAAAAGTGATGTGATGACCAAAGGGTCAGTGAGACTTGTGAGTCAGACTCGACCTGCCGTGCTGACCTCTAAAAGCAAACACAGCCCTGCGGACACAGTGATTTTAGTCCAGTGAGATTCTTACTGGACTTTTGACCTACAGAACTGTAAGATAATACATTTGTGTTGCTTTAAGCCGTGAAATTTTTGGCAATTTGTTACTGTAGGAATAAAAAAGGAATACATTTGGTGAAGCAGGGAAGTGACTCATACAGATGGTGCCCTTCATTACCTGGTGGGAATGCTCCAGGAAGCTCTAACCCCCCCACCAAACCTCAGCACTCACGTTTCTGGGATCTCCCAGGTACATACACTGACCCTCTGCCATGGACCACCAGGCATTTTTTCCAACTCAGAAATCTCTTCTAGTTTATCTCTTCCAGTTTCCTCAGTTTGTGTCTGTGAAGTGACATTTCAGATCCTCTTAGTTTGATTATTCTGCATGAGATAAAGTGGGAAAATACACTTTGGCAGCCCCGTGGGTCACATTCTTCTGTGTGATCAAGCTGTTTGTAGTGGATCAGGGAAGTGATTTTGGAAGTACGTTCATTTTCTACTGGTACAGTGTTTGACGATTTGTTTTGTTCATATTGCTGAAACAGAGAGCAGAGAATGTGAAGTTCTTCTGTGGTGCTTGAAATATTTGAACTGTTAAACTGCATTCTGATTAAATCCGCTTAAACCTTGTGGCAACGCATTTCTGTATTTTTGTTTTGTGCTGGACGAACTGCTGTGCAAAACAAGTTATCTGTCTAGCTCCAAAGGGGATACACAGGAAGAAACCATAGAGGAAACTTTAATTAAAAACAAAGACAAAAGTGAGCCATTTGGGAGAGTTAAAAAAATATAGAGACTATATGCAAAGGCAAGGAATGGGCTGATTCTAAAACACGGTTTAAAATAGTTTGAATGAAAATGGTCATGGACTGGAGGTAAGAAACAGTCACACATAAGCTATTATGAATGGTTTTCTTTGCATATAAAATAGGCTGGAAAAAGGATTCAAGCAGCAGTGAACGTGTGTTAAATAAATGGGCTAACTATTGAGGAGGAACTGAAATCCCCCTGGAGAAAGACGCTGTGAAAGAATAAATCCATTTGCCAATTAATGGACCAGAATGATGAGCTTTGTATTCAATTGGCATTATAAAGTTATTATATAATATTTTAATATACCTTAATACATATTCTTTTTCAACATCAAAGGATCTAATAGTGCTGAGAAGAGTGTTTAGCATCCTCACAGAGCTTAATTTCTGGATTTCAGCTGTGCATCGCTGAACAAACAGAATGTAATATTAATGGAGCATTGCTTTGCCCAGAATATTGACTATTTATAATATTACAGTCATTAAAAAGAAGCACCAGTTTACTGATACAATTTAAATACTAGAGGTTGGAAAAAAGAGAATGTTATTTGGGTTCCTAAATTAGAGATATTTCTTCATGCCAACTTTCTTTCCACTGTAATGGAAGTGGAAGCAACAAGAACGTATTGTGTATTTCCCCTTGGGAAACAGCTAAGTGTAACACAGAACACTGGACCTGGTGCCAGAACACCTGGGTTCTAGTCCCCATTCCTCTGGTTCTGGCATTGACAATGCTTGGAGCCTTCCTAGGCCTGAAAAACAGAGATAATGTTACCTGTTTTTGTCTGATTCACAAAATGAGGTAACATGATACACCGCAATATGAAAGTGCTTTGTGCATTTTAAAGGGTCCTATACATTAGGGTCCTTACATTAGGCTTAAAATATATTAAATAGTAGATAAATCAGTGAAATACCAATTCAGCATAAATATATATTGTTATAACAATTGGCAGACTTTTACAAAAATTTAATCTAATGGTAGTTTCATGATCTGCGTCTTGTCATCAACTTAGGCTGTGTACATTTACAGTGATGTTCATTACACATGAATATTTGGAAAATAAAGATTGTCTTCTCCATAGTTTTGCCTAGAGCTAGCCTTTTCCCTTAGTTTCTGAGTTCTCTTATATTGGTTGTTGACAGCCAAATCGTGTGTCCATAAAGGTGCCAGAACATGCTAAATTCACTGACCTACTGACCAGCAAATATTAATCACATATTATGTGTGTAGCTCTATACAAGGTACTATTCAGTAAACTCAGCAAAATGAGCGGTTTGATTTTTTTTCCTCTTCTATATAAATTGACTAGCTCTTTGTCTGAATTAATCAAATCAACCAGTAGGTTTTTGGCTTCCTGTAGACACAGCTTAAATGTCACTCTCTATCTTCAAGCTGCTATTTTGAGAATTGGTGATGTGTAGGTGGAAAATACTTTACTATTTAGAAATAGAGTACTATACAGTAAGGCTTATTAGACAGTTGTTTTCACTTTGTAGGTTTTATTTCATTTAACTTTTTATTATGGAAAATTTTAAACATGTGCATAAGCATATGGTGTAAGAATCCCCATACACTTAACCCAGCTTCAACAATTAACAACTCATGGTCAACCATGCTTCGCCTCTACCCCCAACAAACCCTCACCTACCCTGTATCATTTCGGAGCAAGCCTCAAGAAATCATATAATTTAATCCTTAAATTTTCCAATATGTATCTCTAAAAGATAAGGATTTTGAAAAAAAAAATAACCACTATAGCATTATCACACCCAAAATAAAATTAACAGCAACTCCTTAATATCATCAAATATTCAGTGTATGTTCAAATTTCCAACTATTTTATAATATTATAATTTTTGCAGTTTGTTTCATTTAGTATTTCAAATAAGGGCCACACATTGCGATTTGTCCCAATGCCTCTTAACTCTTTTTTTTTTTTTTTTTTTTTTGCGGTACGCGGGCCTCTCACCGTTGTGGCCTCTCCCGTGGCAAAGCACAGGCTCCGGACGCGCAGGCTCAGCGGCCATGGCTCACGGGCCCAGCCGCTCCGCGGCATGTGGGATCTTCCCGGACTGGGGCACGAACCCGTGTCCGCTGCATTGGCAGGCGGGCTCTCAACCACTGCGCCACCAGGGAAGCCCTTAACTCTATTTTAATCTTCAACTCTCTCTTTTTTCTCCCCCTTGCAATTTATTTGCTGAAGAAACTGGGTCATTTGTCCTGAGCTTTTCTACAGCCTAGATTTCACTGAGTGTATCCTGTGGTATAGTTTAATATGTTCTTCAGTCCTATGTGTTTCCTGAATATTAGTAGTTGAAAATATGATATCCACATGTAACATCTTTTATTTTAAAATAAACTTTTTATTTTAAAATAAACTTTTTATTTTAAAATAAACTTTTTATTTTAAAATAAACTTTTTATTTTAAAATAGTTTGATATACAGAAAAATGTGAAGACAACACAGACAGTACACCCAGTCTCCCCTGTTATTAACATCTGAAATTAGTATGGTATACTTGTTATGATTAATAAATATTGATACACTGTGATTACCTAATATCCATACTTTATTCAGATGCCCTTAGTTCTTGCCTAATGTCTGTCTCTGTTCCAGGATCCCATTTAGTTGTCATATCCCATTAGCCTCCTTTTAGCTGTGACAGTTTATCAGACTTTCCTTGTTTTTGATGACCTTTACAATGTTGAGGCCAACCGGTGAGGTGTTCTGTAGAATGTCCCCCAATTGGGATTTGTCTGATGTCTTTCTCATGATTCAACTGGGGTCTGAGGGCTTTGGGGAGGAAGACCACAGAAGCAAAATGCCATGTTCATCAAAGATACATACTCTACACATGACTTCTCACCTTGGTTACCCAGCTGAGGTTGTGTTTGTTAGTCTTCTCTATTATAAACCTACTCTTTATTTTCCTCTTTCCCTACAGTACCCTTTGGAAGGAAGGCTCTATGCGAAGCCCCTATTCACAGAGCAGAGAATTATTCTCCATCTCCTTTAGGTGGAATAACTACATACATTATGGAAGATTCTTCTGTATTTTTTCTATGCGTGTATGTTTGTATTTATTTAATCATGTATATATCAGTATGGACTTCTGGTTATTTATTTTACACTTTGGGTTATAATCCAAAACTACATTATTTATTTTGTTGCTCAAAATGTTCCAGCTTTGGTGTTTGGGAGCTCTTTCAGTTGACTCCTATGTCTCTTTGTCAGAGACCCCTACATTGTGTGTGTGGAAGGGGGTGTATATTTTAAGCCCTCCCTTACTTTCTGGCACAGAAGATACCCCAGGCTCATTGTGTATATTCCCTGTCCCCTTTTTCTCCAAGGAGCACTGGTTTCTTTTATTGGAGAATAAAAGATCTGGGCACTAAATTTAATAAAATATTTTTAAAGCATTCTTTTGCTGTCATTTTGTCTGTTTTGGAAACTTTGAATTATTTTTGTTATAATTTGTTATTATAAAAGTTTGATGTTTTATAGTTTCAGTTTGCAAAATTCACTTTTAGTCTAACATTTCTGCCTATATTGAAATTAAGCCTTTTATTTTCAGCAAGAAATTTGCACAATTTTGTTTCTATATATCTTACTATTAAACTCAGAGTCTGAAAACTTGAGTTTTTCTACATTATGCCCATTCAGTCAGTTCAAGTGGCTATTTGGTTAAGTGATGCTAAGTATCTAGGACCTTTGACTGTTTTAAAAATATTTTTAGTGAATTGACTAAATATTTTGACATCTTATAATTAGAAAGTACCTAGAGAAAGTAGATAAAAAGGCAAATATAAGGAATGAATATGTTTAGTTCTGTGAAAATCATCTAGTAAAAATTCATGAAGGCAGATCCTTCTAAGGTGAACTTTTCTGCATAGCTAGGTAAACCAGTAGCTAAAATTTTCACTGTAAAATTTATGAAATGTTTCTTAAGAAAATAAACAATGGAAATTTTTGTATCCAATACTAGAAGAATAAAAGAAAACATTTTCAAGGAGCATCATTCCTATACAAAATACACTAATTACATTTTTTCCATTTATTGGTTAGAGGTCTCTTCATATAATTTATTTTTTAAAGATAGGTTTATAAAAGTTATCAGGAGTCCCAAAGCCAGGCTACACTAGCAAAACAACTTACCAACTATTCTACAGTGGGCAAGTCAATCTTTCTGTGTTGTTTCCTCCTCTGTAAAATTGGTTGTAAAGATAAATTGGTTCACATATGTAAAGTACTTAACATATATATCTACATGTATGTGTGACATACACGTATATCTACATATATAGGCATATATATGTTATATATATTTACGTGTATATACACAAAATATGTAAATCCCAGCCCATCCAAATGTTCAATAACAGTTGTCCCTTTCTTATCTTTAATAGTTTTTTCTTTTCTATCTACATACTTTAATATTACTTTTCTTTAGGAATAGTCAATAACTTAAAACATTTTGCTAATTCAGACTGACTTTACCATTCAGTCCAAGTTAGTGGAACTTTGCCGTACTTAATATGCTTTCTCCAAATCAATGCTGTAATGGAAATGTTTGTTTTGTTTTGTTTTGTTTTTTTGCGTTACGCGGGCCTCTCACTGCTGTGGCCTCTCCCGTTGCGGAGCACAGGCTCCGGATGCACAGGCTCAGCGGCCATGGCTCACAGGCCCAGCCGCTCCGCGGCATGTGGGATCTTCCCAGACCGGGGCACGAACCCGCGTCCCCTGCATCGGCAGGTGGACTCTCAACCACTGCGCCACCAGGGAAGCCCGGAAATGTTTTTATATATATTAATGAGCTTTTCTCTTTTGCATTTCTTAGTGTGTGACCTTTGCTCATTCTGTCCAAGGCATTAGGGTTATGTTATAGCTGGAATGCAAAAATAAAGAGGGTTTCAATATTCAGCTTTTCATATCCAAAGCAGGGGTTTTGAATTTGCAATAAGAAAATATTCCTAAAATCCAGGCTTTGTCAAAAGACTCCGCAATTTTGCAAATTGTTTTAGCCCCATGTTGACTTTGTCCACGGAAATTATCAAGTGCCAGGGATAGACGGGCTTCAGGATAAGACCTGAGGGAAGACCTTGTAGCTTGGCAAGCTCACAGAGAAGGGAAAGGAGAAGTCGAGCTATCTCTTTTGTCCTAGAGAAGATTTGCAGCAAGAGGAGAGAGACAGAGACAGGAGGGAAGACCCACTCCTGACCACCACTTTGCAGGCAGGAGCCACGCCGGAAGGGGCGGTGCCTTAAAAACGTTGGAGAACCCTGGAAGCAGAGGGCCTTTGCTTTACTTCCTCTGTGTGACACCGAGTGGAGACATGGGGTGAGTGGCCCTGCAACGGCACTCGGTGGAGAGAAGTTATCTAGACCAAAGCGTCTGGTCTCGTGGCTCCCCTGGCCTATGTGTGGTGAGCAGAGAGTCCAGAAGTAATTGTGTGTCCTGGTGGGGAAAGCAAAGATCTGAAAAGGCCCAGTGGACCGACAAGATCCAGAGGTGAGGCAAAGAGGCAAATGGTCCGCTGGTGTGTGTCCACACGGTGACTCACAGGGCAAATGGGACCATCAGCACCCTGCAGTCACAAGTCCAGGGACCAGACCAGACACTGAACTGTAGGGACCAGGGAGGGTCCACAGAGGTCATCGTCTGAATCCAAAGCCCCTTCTCACCACACACCCACACACCCCTTACATGACATCATGACTGTGTCTTGGAGCTGAGGAAGGGGAAAAGAAAAATCTTAAATAATTAGCATCTTCCCAAAAGAGACTGAGTAAGCCACCCAAAACTCAGTTACAGTGAATCTGTAAATATAAAACATACTATCCAGTAGGTGAGATGGGGTGGCGGGGAAAGTTATTGGATTTGCAACTCCACTGCAAACAGAAAAGGATTTGAATGCCAACCCTTCCCTGGCTGCTATGAGGATGACGCGGGACGGTGGTCGTGAAGGACTTTGGAAAGTGAGGGCGCGCACTGCGGGTGGTGAGGAGGCAGCTGTGGACCCTGCCACGCCGGTAGGACCAGACAAGCAGTGGGCACAACTCAGCCCTGGGCCAGGAGGCCAAGCGCAGACAAGAAGCCAAGTTCAGGCCAATTACAAGGTATCAGGTAGAAGAAAGCAGGAGTCTAGAGTGGCACATTCAGGTGAGAAGTTGTTGAAGGGAAGCCAAGTGGCAGCAGAGGACCAGGTCTGAGCACGACCTCCCTACTGAGAAGACTCGGAGGTACAGTCTCCAGGAATGACAACTGGCCTAGGGCTACCTGATGTTTTCCTTAGTTACATGTATGATGCAGAAAAGCAGTTTCACTGAAAGTATGCCCTGAGTGTGACTATTAGTGGCCTGGAGAGCCTTGAATTAAAGTTAAGAATCATGGTGTGACTATTAGTGGCTTGGAGAGCCTTGAATTAAAGTTAAGAATCATCTTATCACTTATATGCAGAATCTAAAAAAAAAAAAAGATACAATGAACTTATTTACAAAATAGAAACAGACTCACAGACATAGAGAACAAACTTGTGGTTACCTGGGGTTGGGAGGGGAGGGATAGACTGGGAGTTTGGGACTGACATGTACCTACTGCCATATTTAATATTGGGTTGGGCAAAAAGTTCGTTCGGGGTTTTCTGTAAGATTCCCCCAACGAACTTTTTGGCCAACCCAATATAAAATGCCTTGGGACTTCCCTGGCAGTCCAGTGGTTAAGACTTCACCTTTCAACGCAGGGGGTATGGGTTCGATCCCTGGTCAGGGATCTAAGATCCCACTTGCCTCAGGGCCAAAAAAGCCAAAACATAAAACAGAAGCAATATTGTAACAAATTCAATAAAGACTCTTAACATGGTCCACATCAAAAATAAATATTTAAAAAAAATAAAAGAAAATGCCTTTCCGTGAAGAAAAAAAAAAGAATCATCTTGCCAGGGTAGAGAAATACAAAAAGGATAAATCATAAATCTAAGTGGGATCAGGATTATTCATTCGTGAGAAATTTTTCTCAAAGTTTAAATTGAGGAAAGAGAGCCTTTGCTAGAACCTGGCCAAAAAAAAAAAAAAAAAAAGTTGCTTCAGGAATTCTGAAGGACCAGGTGCCATAAATATAAATGGGTTAATTCATTCATATTTACGGCACCTGGTAGGTGCCAGGTTCTTTGTCAGGTAATAAAGGGGCCCTTGCTAACCATCCGTAGGAACACAGACAACTCAATTGACCTTTAAAACAAACGCACCATAATGGGGGCGGTATGGGAGTGCAGAGGAAGGGCGGGGCGAGGGGGAGGGGAATGGTAGTTTTTATCCTGAACCTGCCAGTGTGTGTCTAGTTGATCAAACATCTCCTTAATACATATTCACGGAGGATCTGCAATGTGGGAGGTTGTCCTGGAGAACACAGAAGTGAATGGGGGGGGGTGCCAGAGGGGCTTCATGGTAACATCTAAGTTGACACGCGAAGGAGTAAGCAGTGGCTGGGTGAAGATGCTCCCGGACAAGCGGACAGCACGGGGCTAAGGCCTGGAAGGGAAGAGGATTGCGCGCTGCGGGATCTGCGCATGCTTGCGCTGCACCTGAGAAAGCGCGCAAAGGGGCGGCGGGGAATGAGGCAGGAGAGGTGAGCGGAGCCCCTAAGGTGATGGTGACGGAGTCCAAGGGAGCCGGGGGAAGAGGATGGATGCAAGATCTATTTGGCGAGTGCAGGTGACAGATTTTGGGGACTGAGTGGACATCGAGACAGATGAAGAGGAGCTCAGAACCAGTCCGGTTTTCTGGCTTAAGCAGCTGGTGGTGCCTTTTACCTGAAGAAGCTACGCCTGAGACACTGCGAGCAGGTGCGTAGGGCGAAGGCACACGGAGTTCACCTGGGACTTGCTGAGTTTGAAATTCCCATGAGAAGTCCACGTGGAACCCTGGAGAAGCAGTTGGCTCTTTGGGGTTGGGGTTCTAAAATGAGATGGAGATGAAAATTTGAAACTGGTTAGCATAATTTAAGATGCCTGACTATTGAAAAACAGTGTCCGTATTCTTTTCTTTGCCTCGATAGAGCTGTCTAAAATGGTCTTTAGGGCTTCCCTGGTGGCGCAGTGGTTGAGAGTCCGCCTGCCGATGCAGGGGACACGGGTTCGTGCCCTGGTCCGGGAAGATCCCACATGCCGCGGAGCGGCTGGGCCCGTGAGCCATGGCCGCTGAGCCTGCGCGTCCGGAGCCTGTGCTCCGCAACGGGAGAGGCCACAACAGTGAGAGGCCCGCGTACCGCCAAAATAAAAAAATTAAAAAAAAAAATGGTCTTTATTTTTCAAATTGTATATCTTAAAAACAAAGTTTCAGAGTGTATTTGAAGTAGGAATTAGGAATAACAGCTGTAATATTAAATAGGTACTTAGTAATTAAAAAAGAAATCAGTTTACTGATTTAAAATGTTGGGGTCTTTTGCTATGACATGTTTTCTAACACAATTATAAAATGCATGTTTACTTTAAATTATATATTGTTCTTTATAATCTTACAATTAAAATGCTTTTATTTCTCTAATTTCTTATTAGTGTTATTGGAGCCTGGGTATAGTTTTTTTCAAGCCACAAATCAAATTTTAATCATTTCTTACAGAATTCAATTAATTTGTGAGGTCATTTCATTTTTTAATGTTTCTTTTTTATGTTTGTATTGAGATATAATTGGCATATAACATTGTGCAAGTTTAAGATGTATGTGTGGTTATTTCTTTAGTGAGTACCTTCATCCAAGAATACATGAGCACCAAAATTTTGAGTCTTTCATTGTCAATAAATTGGGAAATTACTAGCATGGAACAACCTTGATCGGTGTGACTGGGGCCTTATTTATAGCTGTGTAGTAACTTGTGACTTAAGCCCAGCAAGCTGACATACACTGGAAGTATTTTTGATTTTAAAATGCTAATCATTGTTCTTCTCTTCACAGAACCAGGTGGGTTGAAGATCAGGTTCCAAGCCTTGAGCTCTGCCTGACAACAAGGCCTGGCACGATCACTGCCTTTGCCCAAGGCTGACGCTGCTTGACTGTGAGCCCAGTGTCTACAAGGTCAGGCCCTTACTAAAACCCTGCACAACAAGCTCTGTGTTCACTGTGGGTTTTTTACTTGATGCAAGTGGAATAGTTGGGCTAGATAGAGAGCTGCCTTATGTAAATGCCTGAGAAGACAATTGTCTTGCCATGTATGAGTTTCTGTTTTATCATAATGTTACAAAACTTCCAAGGGAATTGTGACATAAACTAAGCATTTGAAATCTGTTTACCAGATCTAAAGCATCCAGAGTTCCTGTCTGCCATACATATGCATAGCTTGGCAAAGAGCCGGAGGGTGAAAACTCTGTATCAAAGCCAGTGTGTTTGTCACTTGTGAAAAGGTGAGTGTGGGCAACTACTATTATGAGCATGACATGAAAATACCATTTGGAGTTTCATCCAAATGTCAGAGAAACTTTGAAATTGTTCAACTTTGTACCATTGGCAAAACTTAATCTTCTAGATCCACCAGCTGTATTCATAAAACTCTAGAAACCAGGATAAAGTCCCAAAAGAAAGAGAAGGGGTGGGGTTTAGTGACATATAGAAAATGTGGCTTACTTACCAGGAAAGAGAGATTTTGTTTTTACTTTCTTACATTATCTGGGGACAATTGATTTTTTTTTTCCGGTTTCAAATTATTTATTTAAAAATAGAGTATGAAAAAGAGATGTAGAAATCTATCAGACTACATTTTTGGAAGTAATGATAAAACAGAACATTTGCAAAGCTGTAGTCATGTAGGTGTGCATTCAAAAATCACACAGCACTCATTGGGCTTTTCCTGGGAGTAGAATTAATGCTGAGAAAAAATAAATGAAGGAAGTAGAAGATAAGGCTCATATGTCAACATTGTTTTTACAGCTAAAACAATTGTTTGATTTAAATCTGACTTTCCTGATGCATTTATTCAGATATGTGTGTATAATGTGAAATGGAATTTTGGAGTCACCCATTTGATTTAATGTAGACTGCCAGGCCATTTAAATAGTGTTCTTGAATGAAATTTTTTAGCCTGAATTATCCAGTGTAACATTCTAGTTAATTAGATATCTTATTAATACATACTTACTGAGCGCCTACTACGTGCTCAATTGTTCTAGAGGACGCAGAGAAATGTGAACCACTGTCCCTGTCTTGGGAGACTTTATACTCCAGCAAGATAATAACAATGTATATGTAAACAGCAGTCATTTACCATTCAGGCAGGGTGCGATGAGGGCCAAATAGGTTGAAGAGAGAGTGAATATCTTTGAAGTTCAGAGGAAGATAAGAGATCTACAGATTGTGAGGGTCTAGAAAGAATTCTGAGAGAAAAAGTTCAGGCTTTAGAGTGAAGATTTTCGTTATTTAATGGAACATTATTCTACTGTGACCAAAGAGTTATCTCCTACAGGAGCCCTCAGACTTGTTTGTGTTGTATAACTAATGTGGTATTGTGCATGCCATGCTGTTTAATTTTTGATGATTTTAGTCCTTAAATTCTTTCAGTTACCAGTTAAAAACCAACAAAACCCAAAACAAAATTAGTCACATGACTATGTATCTCCAGATAACGTATTTATATAAATTCATAGTTGTTATAAAAACAAGTGGTACTAACAAAAGACCCTGTAATGAATACGAAATTATATAACTCTTAATGATAATGGTACAGCTTAAATCTGAGTGGAGAAAGGTGACCAGTTGTTCTACAATTGTACATTGATGTATTTTCCTTCAGGTTTTCTTCAAATTCACAAGATCTTGTTTCTCACTTAGGAATTCATATGACCCAGAGTCACTATTTTTCATACAAACAAAATAACCACACTTTTCAATTTTCAAAAGAAGTTTCCTTTTGCTAACCCAAGAAAATCCAAATAGATCAGATTGTTCTCAGTTCTCGCCAAGTGTTAATTTCTGGCCAAAGATTCTGTCATAAAGGCTGAATTTGGGGGAGATTTAGCCCTAGGGTAAAAAAAAAAAAAAGAAGCAATATAAAGGAAATGATAGTGTAATTTTAAGAAGAATATTATAGCTATGGGTACTAATTTATTCTTCTAAACTGCCTCAGTATTAGGAATTGGTCTAAAACAGACAAACCCTACTAAATTTGTATTGGATGATTGCTCAGCTATTACATACGTGCAGAGAGGTGGTATAGCATAGGGGGTTAAATGCCCAGACCCCAGACCCTAGAATCCAACTTGCCTGGCTTCAAATCCCAAATCTGCTGCATTTTTAGAACATTACCCTGGGCAGATTGCTTCAGCTCTATCGTTTTCTCAACTGTAAAACAGGAATAATAACAGTGCCTGTTTCAAAAATAAATTGATACACGGCAAGCAATTAAAATTGTACCTAGCAAAGAGCAATCACTAAGTGTTAGCCATTTCGTATTATTTTGCTTTTATATAGTGACAGCTGCAGGTATACTGTTTTTTGACTTTTCTGTCTAAAACCCCTTTTCTTTCCTCTCCTCCCGCCACCCTCATTCCCATCTCCTAGACTGTTTGTCTTTCATTCTCATGGCCATTTTCATTGCCTAACACAGTGACTTCACAAAGGTGCTCCTAAAGATTGAATGAATGAATGAATGAATGAACCAAACCCCTAGTTCTTTTTTCAGTCCCCTCAGAATAATCCCTGGCCCCTGACCCTCTCCTGTAGTGGAGAGGGAGCCCTCCTTGCTCCCATAAGCACTTATGTGCACCCAACTACTACAATTAGGCTTGGTTGATCTGTATATGACTCTTTCTCTTTTTCCTTTAGGTTTCTTCATATTCACAAGATCTTGTTTCTTACTTAGGAATTCTTTGGACCAGAATCTGTGAGCTTCTTGAGAGTAGTGGCTCTCACCTGCATTGCCTGATGCTTGGCAAATGATTGATTGATTGAATGATGGTACGAATGAATGATTAGATTCATCCCAACTGCTCAGCAGAGGCTGGAGAGTCTCCCATCACTTGTCAACCCCCAAGAATTGTAAGCACAGGCCAGTGGTTCCTCTGTAGCATGGCCTGACCCTGGGAAAGGGTGGCAGGAACCAGCAGCACAGAGCTCTGCCTGCCACTGTCTGACCACAGAATGAATATGGTCTCTGGAACTTCTTATACCTTCATACCTTTGTTTTACAAATGAAGAAATTAAACCTAAAAAAGTTTTAACTAGCCAGGATCTCCTAGTGTATTAGAGAAACAACAGGAAATACAGCCTAGGTCTCCTGGCTTGTACTCTATACATATTCACACAAAGAGATTTTCCATATAAGGCTTGCATGTTCCACTGAAAGCGAAGGAGTAACAAGTGAATGGAGGAGGGAAATAGGATAAGTAAGAAATGTCCTTGTTTTTCTTATTCATTATTCTTTTTTTTAATATAAATTTATTTTATTTTTGGCTACCTTGTGTCTTTGTTGCTGCACGCAGGCTTTTCTCTAGTTGCGGCGAGCAGGGGCTACTCTTTGTTGCGGTGCGCGGGCTTCTCATTGCGGTGGCTTCTCTCGTTGCAAAGCACAGGCTGTAGGCACGCAGGCTTCAGTAGTTGTGGCACTTGGGCTCAGTAGTTGTGGCTCGTGGGCTGCAGAGTGCAGGCTCAGTAGCTGTGGGGCACAGGCTTAGTTGCTTCCCGGCATGTGGGATCTTCCCAGACCAGGGCTCGAACCCGTATTCCCTGCACTGGCAGGTGGATTCTTAACCACTGCGCCACCAGGGAGGCCCCTCGTACTCATTATTCTTAATAAAAAGCCTTGCTGGTTAAAATATCCTCCCGCACGAATGTTTTAACTACAAATGATCAAAGCCATATATAGTAATTACAAATAAATGTCATGGTATCCTACATTTTAGAATCTAAAAACATGCACTGCTTTTGCCTGCCCAGAATCTTGTTCCCTTTCTGGTCACCACACCTCAATTTCCCTTTGGAGGTCTATGTCTTCCCAACTGCCAGCCTTCTTTGTGGTAATTTCAGGGAAGACATCCAGATCCCCCGGTCAAGGTGTGGCCTTGTGAACTTGGTTAGGCAGATCAGACTCTCTCCCTGTGAATCTGGTTCCTGAGCAGAGCGGTTCTGAGACAGAAAATGGCGAGCACAGATTCATTCCAATAAGCTTTCTAAGGATGATGTCCACGGATTCCTCCTACCTAGATTCCTGGAACTGTTCTAGGATCTGTCCTTACCAGGATGGCTCATCAGCTCTATCTTTGATTTTGGAAGCTAACCGATATCCTTCCAACAAATTTCTTTACTGTTGAAGTGGTAGAGTTTTTTTTCATTGCTTACAACCAAACTCTACTAGTGGTTGGACTGCAAGTTGGTTTGTGTACAAACCAAACTAGCAGAAAAAGAAATAAATGTGGAAAAGGTGTGTGTGTGTGTGTGTTTTCTGCTAAGTATATAACTGCACAAGAGAAAACAGACTTTGTGCTACTATATATAGAAAGTGAAAACAGGTCAACTATGATTTTACCATGGAAATCTGTCTTAAGATGACCTTGACTTTTAATTACTCAAATGAAAGCTTTCCTTGCATGATTAAAGTTGTCATACTCTTTTTTTTTTTTTTAAACATCTTTACTGGACTATAACTGCTTTACAATGGTGTGTTAGTTTCTGCTTTATAACAAAGTGAATCAGTTATACATGTACATATGTTCCCATATCTCTTCCCTCTTGCATCTCCCTCCCTCCCACCCTCCCTATCCCACCCCTCTAGGTGGTAACAAAGTACCAAGCTGAACTCCCTGTGCTATGTGGCTGCTTCCCACTAGCTATCTATTTTACGTTTGGTACTGTATATATGTCCATGCCACTCTCCCACTTTGTCACAGCTTACCCTTCCCCCTCCCCATATCTTCAAGTTGATTCTCTAGTAGGTCTGTGTCTTTATTCCTGTCTTGCCCCTAGGTTCTTCATGACCTTTTGTCTTTTCTTAGATTCCATATATATGTGTTAGCATACGGTATTTGTTTCTCTCTTTCTGACTTACTTCACTCTGTATGACAGACTCTATGTCCATCCACCTCACTACAAATAGTTCCATTTCGTTTCTTTTTACGGCTGAGTAATATTCCATTGTATATATGTGCCACATCTTCTTTATCCATTCAGCTGTTGATGGACAGTTAGGTTGCTTCCATCTCCGGGCTATTGTAAATAGAGCTGCAGTGAACATTGTGGTGCATGACTCTTTTTGAATTATGGTTTTCTCAGGGTATATGCCCAGTAGTGGGATTGCTGGGTCATGTGGTAATTCTCTTTGTAGTTTTTTAAGGAACTTCCATACTGTTCTCCATAGTGGCTGTGCCAATTCACATTCCCACCAGCAGTGCAAGAGTGTTCCCTTTTCTCCACACTCCAGCATTTATTGTTTCTAGATTTTTTGATGATGGCCATTCTGACTGGTGTGAGATGATATCTCATTGTAGTTTTGATTTGCATTTCTCTAATGATGTTGAGCATTCTTTCATGTGTTTGTTGGCAATCTGTATATCTTCTTTGAAGAAATGTCTATTTACGTCTTCTGCCCATTTTTGGATTGGGTTGTTTGTTTTTTTGATATTGAGCTGCATGAGCTGCTTGTAAATTTTGGAGATTAATCCTTTGTCAGTTGCCTCATTTGCAAATATTTTCTCCCATTCTGAGGGTTGTATTTTCGTCTTGTTTATGGTTTCCTTTGCTGTGCAAAAGCTTTTAAGTTTCATTAGGTCCCATTTGTTTATTTTTGTTTTTATTTCCATTTCTCTAGGAGGTGGGTCAAAAAGGATCTTGCTGTGATTTATGTCATACAGTGTCCTGCCTATGTTTTCCTCTAAGAGTTTGGCAGTGTCTGGCCTTACATTTAGGTCTTTAATCCATTTTGAGTTGATTTTTGTGTATGGTGTTAGGGAGTGTTCTAATTTCATACTTTTACATGTAGCTGTCCAGTTTTCCCAGCACTACTTATCAAAGAGGCTGTCTTTTCTCCACTGTATATTCTTGCCTCCTTTATCAAAGATAAGGTGACCATATGTGCGTGGTTTTATCTCTGGGCTTTCTATCCTATTCCATTGATCTATATTTCTGTGTTTGTGCTAGTACCATACTGTCTTGATTACTGTACCTTTGTAGTAGAGTCTGAAGTCAGGGAGCCTGATTCCTCCAGCTCCGTTTTTCGTTCTCAAGATTGCTTTGGCTATTCGGGGTCTTTTGTGTTTCCATACAAATTGTGAAATTTTTTGTTCTAGTTCTGTGAAAAATACCAGTGGTAGTTTGATAGGGATTGCATTGAATCTGTAGACTGCTTTGGAAGAGTCATTTTCACAGGGTTGATTCTTCCCATCCAAGAACATGGTATATCTCTCCATCTAATTGTATCATCTTTAATTTCTTTCATCAGTGTCTTATAATTTTCTGCATACAGGTCTTTCGTCTCCTTAGGTAGGTTTATTCCTAGATATTTTATTCTTTTTGTTGCAATGGTAAATGGGAGTGTTTTCTTAATTTCACCTTCAGATTTTTCATCATTAGTGGATAGGAATGCAAGAGATTTCTGTGCATTAATTTTGTATCCTGCTACTTGACTAAATTCATTGATTAGCTCTAGTAGTTTTCTGGTGGCATCTTTAGGATTCTCTATGTATAGTATCATGTCATCTGCAAACAGTGACAACTTTACTTCTTCTTTTCCAATTGAATTCCTTTTATTTCTTTTTCTTCTCTGATTGCTGTGGCTAAAACTTCCAAAAATACGTTGAATAATAGTGGTGAGAGTGGACAACCTTATCTTGTTCCTGATCTTAGTGGAAATGGTTTCAGTTTTTCACCACTGAGGACGGTGTTGGCTGTGCGTTTGTCATATATGGCCTTTATTATGCTGAGGAAATTTCCCTCTCTGCTTACTTTCTGAAGGGTTTTTATAATAAATCGATGTTGAATTTTGTTGAAAGCTTTCTCTGCATCTATTGAGATGATCATATGGTTTTTCTCCTTCAATTTGTTAATATGGTGTATCACATTGATTGATTTGTGTATATTAAAGAATCCTTGCATTCCTGGGATAAACCCCACTTGATCATGGTGTATGATCCTTTTAATGTGCTGTTGGATTCTGTTTGCTAGTATTTTTTTGAGGATTTTTGCGTCTATGTTCATCAGTGATATTGGCCTGTAGTTTTCTTTCTTTGTGACATATTTGTCTGGTTTTGGTATCAGGGAGATGGTGGCCTCGTAGAATGAGTTTGGGAGTGTTCCTCCCTCTGCTATATTTTGGAAGAGTTTGAGAAGGATAGGTGTTAGCTCTTCTCTAAATGTTTGATAGAATTTGCCCGTGAAGCCATTTGGTCCTGGGCTATTGTTTGTTGGAAGATTTTAAATCACAGTTTCAATTTCAGTGCTTGTGATTCGTCTGTTCATATTTTCTGTTTCTTCCTGGTTCAGTCTCAGAAGGTTGTGCATTTCTAAGAATGTGTCCATTTCTTCCAGGTTGTCCATTTTATTGACATATAGTTGCTTGTAGTTATCTCTCGTGATTCTTTGTATTTCTGCAGTGTCAGTTGTTACTTCTTTTTCATTTCTAATTCTATTGATCTGAGTCTTCTCCCTTTTTTTCTTGATGAGTCTGGCTAATGGTTTAGCAATTTTGTTTATCTTGTCAAAGAACCAGCTTTTAGTTTTATTGATCTTTGCTATTGTTTCCGTCATTTCTTTTTCATTTATTTCTGATCTGATGTTTATGATTTCTTTCCTTCTGCTAACTTTGGGATTTTTTGTTCTTCTTTCTCTAATTGATTTAGGTGTAAGGTTAGGTTGTTCATTTGAGATGTTTCTTGTTTCTTAAGGTAGGATTGTATTGCTATAAACTTTCCCCTTAGAACTGCTTTTGCTGCATCCCATAGGTTTTGGGTCGTCGTGTTTTCATTGTCATTTGTTTCTAGGTATTTTTTGATTTCCTGTTTGATTTCTTCAGTGATCTCTTGGTTATTAAGTAGTGTATTGTTTAGCCTCCCTGTGTTTGTATCTTTTACAGATTTTTTCCTGTAATTGATATCTAGTCTCATAGTGTTGCAGTCAGAAAAGATACTTGAGATGATTTCAATTTTCTTAAGTCATACTCTTTTATAAAAACATATTATGCAATATTATAGGTTTCTCTCTACAGTATACATTTTAAATTTAGGTTCTTTGTAAACTGATATATTTCCCTTACAAGTTAATATTTTAAATAAACTGCTTTGTTTATATACATAATAGTAAAACAGTAAAACATCAAATTCGTAAATTAGAGAAAATAATATGTAATTGTAGCTTAATTTATTCACATTTATTACATTAAGCTACAAATCCATTGCCCTTTATGAATACATAGATATATGCAAAATTCTCTGTAAATCCTATGTTAATTATTTCACTATGAACTGTAGCTGTTCTTTAATTTTTTTTTTTTTTTTTTTGCCACACCGTGAGGCATGTGGGATGTTAGTTCCCCGACCAGGGATCAAACCTGCGCCCCCTGCATTGGAAGCACGGAGTCTTAACCACTGGACTGCCAGGGAAGTCCCCTGTTCTTTAATTTTTAATTCCAGATAATAAATTAAATTAGAAAGTTCATAAAAGGTGTTCATGTAGAAAAGCATTTATGAAAAATTTCTAAGAATTAACCTACAAGATTAATCATCTATGTTCTCTCTGAAAAATGATTTTTTTTGGAATAATGTGACACAAAGGTCTTCAGTAAATAACATGCAGAAATTTTTACCATCTCTCCTTTTGGTTGCGAAGTTTTAAGAGGTGTCATCTATTTAACTCTTGGGTGACTGTATTTTTTGCAGGCAGAATTTTACATCAAACACTGGAAATAATTCTGAGGCAGTATTTATAATGGTAGCAAAAAACTACCTACAAATTTGCCACAAAGTCTTTACAATGCCTGTAATACACATTTTGTATAATACATATACACATATTCTAAAACTTCTTCTAATAGTTAATATATCAGCCTCTTTTGGCATACTCCTGAATTTTTAAAAATGCATACAAGGCAACACTAGTTTTTATTTCTTCCTCAATACAGGAACCACATACATAATATTTACAACTAAGCAGAAAAATTAAAAAGACATGAGGCTGATACAATCTCCCTTCCCTTATTTAAGGTTGCTTTCCATTGCCTTTCACACCCTGACCTGTAGAATAGGCTGAAACACTGGTCTTCAGGAAGGGTTGACTTTGACGTGATGCGTGCAATGTTGTTTAGCAAACGTTCTCTGATAACACTTAGTAAAATGGTTTGGTGAGTTGGCAAAATCTTTAAGAAGACAGTCCTGGTTTCCTTAAATTCTGTGCTTTGTGATTTGTGGAAACTACTAGAAACGTGTGTGTGTGCGTGTGTGCGCGCCCATTTAGTTATCTGTTTGGTGTTGCTCTTTTGTGCCAGTTTTCAACTGAGAGGGAACTTTAAAAAACAAAAGATTTTCTATTGTTTGTGAGATAGAAATCTTTACTTTTAAATGTAAACTACATATATATATATATATATTAATTATTTTTATTTATTTATTTTTGGCTGCATTGGGTCTTTGTTGCTGTGCACAGGCTTTCTCTAGTTGTGGCGAGCAGGGGCTACTCTTCGCTACAGTGTGCGGGCTTCTCATTGCAGTGGCTTCTCTTGTTGTGGAGCACAGGCTTCAGGGGTTGTGGCATGTGGGCTCAATAGCTGTGGCTCACAAGCTCTAGAGCACAGGCTCAGTAGTTGTGGCAAATGGGCTTAGTTGCTTCGTGGCATGTGGGATCTTCCTGGACCAGGGCTCAAACCCATGTCCCCTGTGTTGGCAGGCAGATTCTTAACCACTGCACCACCAGGGAAGCCCCTGTAAACTATATTTTAAGATTTGGGAAAAATATATCCACCAAACTATTAATTCATGGTTACACTGGTGGAAGAATGTTTTAGGGAGGGAAAGAGCAATGGTCAGGAAGGGGAGAAAAAGAAAGGAGATTTTTATTTTTAACTCAAGATTTTTTCTTTTTTTGGTTTTTCAGTAATTTCTTTTTCATTTTGCATTTCTTTTTTTAAATTGAAGTATAGTATTTTGTCACATGTTTTTTCTGCATCTATTGAGATGATCACATGATCTTTATCTTTCATCTTATTAGTATGGTGTATCACACTGATTGATTTGAGGATATTGAACAATCCTTACATTCCTGGGATAAATCCCACTTATGATCCTTTTAATGTATTGTTGAATTCAGTTTGCTAATATGTTGTTGAAGATCTTTGCATCTATGTTCATCAGTGATATAGGCCTATAATTTTTTTGTAGTGTCTTTGTCTGGTTTTGGTAACAGGGTAAGGCTGCGCTTATAGAAACAATTTAGGAGTGTTCCTTCCTTTCAATTTTTTTTGAAATTGAGGGGGAATAGTATTAACTCTTCTTTAAATGTTTGGTAGACTTCACCTGTGAAGCTGTTTGGTTCTGGCCTTTTCTTTGTTGGGAATCTTTTGATTACTGATTCAATTTCACTGTTGATAATTGGTCTGTTCAGGTTTTCTAATTCTTCCAGATTCAGTCTTAAGAGATTGTGTATCTCTAGGAACTTATTCATTTCTTTTAGGTTGTCCAATTTGTTGGCATATAATTGTTCATAGTAATTTTTATGATCATTTGTATTTCTGCAGTGTCATTAGTAATTTCTCTTTCATTTCTGATTTTGTTTATTTGGGACTTTTCTCTTTTTTTCTTGATGAGTCTGGCTAGAGATTTATCAATTCTGTGTATCTTTTCAAAGAACAAGCTCCTAGTTTCAGTGATCTTTTCAATTTTTTTAGTCTCCTTTTCATTTCTTCCTGCTCTGATCTTTATTATTTCCTTCCTTCTACTAACTTTGAGCTTTGTTTTTTCTTTTCCTAGTTCCTTTAGGTGTAATGTTAGATTGTTTATTTGAGATTTTTCTTATTTTTTGAGGTAGGCCTCTGTTGCTGTAGACTTCCCTCTTAGAATTGCTTTTGCTGTGTCCTTTAGATTTTTGTACATTATATTTCAATTTCATTTTTCTCAAGGTATTTTTTGATTTCCTCTTTGGTGTTTTTGTTGTCTAGTAGCATGTTTGTTTTTTTTTAGCCTCCAAGTGTTTGTGTTTTTTCCATTTTTCTTCTTGTAATTGATTTCTGGTTTCAAATTATTGTGGTTGGAAAGGATGCTTGGTAAGAATTCAGTCTTTTAAAATTTATTGAGACTTGTTTTGTGGCCTAGCATGTGATCTATCTTGGAGAATGTTCCATGTGCATTTGAAAAGAATGTGTATTCTACTTTTTGGATGGAATGTTCTGTATAAATTTATTACGTTCTTCTGATCTAATGTGTTGTTCAAGTCTGTGTTTCCTTAGTGATTTTCTATCTGGTTGATCTATCCATTTATCCATGATCTATCTACTATTATTGTATTACTGTCAATTTCTCCCTTTATGTCTGTTAGTATTTGCTTTATATATTAGGTGATCCTATGTTAGGTGCATAAATATTTATTAATGTTATATCTCTTCTTGGATTGACCCCTTTATCATTATGTAATGCCCCCTTTGTCTTTTGCTATAGTCTTTTTTTAAAGTCTATTTTGTCTGATGTAAGTACTGCTACTCCAGCTTTCTTTCTGTTCTATTTTCATGGACTATATTTTTCCATCCTTTGACTTTCAGTCTGTGTATATCTTTAGATCTGAAGTGAGTCTCCTATAGTCAGCATATAGATGGGTCTTGTTTTTTTTAAATCCTTTTATCCACCCTGTCTTTTGATTGGAGCATTTAGTCCTTTTCCATTTAAAGTGATTATTGATAGGTATGTACTTATTACCATTTTGTTAACTGTTTTCTAGTTGCTTTTGTAGTTCTTCTCTGTTCCTTTCTTCTTCTTTTAGTCTCTTCCCTTGTGATTTGATGATTTTCTTTAGTGTTGAGTTTGGGTTTCTTTCTTTATATTTTTTGTGTATCTATCGTAGGTTTTTGGTTTGTGGTTACCATGAGGTTTATGTATATTGACCTATATATACTAGATAGTTTTAAGCTGATAGTTGCTTCAGTCTGAATGCATTCCAAAAGTAGTAAGTTTTTACTTCTCCTCCACCTTTTATGTTTTTGACATCATATATTACATCTTTTTACTTTGTGTGTCCCTTAACTGCTTGGGGTAGTTGTAGTTGATTTCACCACGTTTGTCTTTTAACCTTCATCATAGTTTTTTAAGTGGCTGATCTATTGCCTTTACTTTATATTTGCCTTTACCAGTGAGAGTATTTCTTTCATATATTTTTGTATTTCTAGTTATGATCTTTTCTTTTCCACTTAAAGAAAACGTTTAATGTTTTCTTGTAAGGCCAGAATAGTGGTAATAAACTCTTTTGGTTTTACTTGTCTGTAAAACATTTTATCTCTCCTTCAATTCTGAATGATAACCTTGCCAGGTAACGTATTTTTGGTTGTAGGTTTTTTCCTTTTAGCACTTTAAATATGTCATGCCACTCCCTTCTGGCCTGTGAAGTTTCTGCTAAAAATTCAGCTGATGGACTTATGGAGGTTCCCTTGTACGTGCTAGTTGTTTTTCTCTTGCTGCCTTTAAAATTTTCTTTTTATCTCTACCTTGTGCCATTTTAATTATGATGTGTCTTGGTGTAGACCTCTTTGGGTTCATCATGTTTGGGACTTTCTGTGTTTCTGGAGTTGGATATCTCTTTGCTCCCCTACATTAGGGAAGTTTTCAACCATGATTTTTAAAATAAATGTTTTACCCTTTCTCTTCTTTTCTCTTCTGGGACCCCCATAATGTGAATGTTGGTATGTTTTATGTTGTCCCTGATGTTCATTAAACTATCCTCATTTTTTAAAAATCCTTTGTCTTTTTTTTTCTCTTCAGCTTGTGTAATTTTGACTACTCTGTCTTCCAGATCACTGATCTGCTATTTTCTATCATCTCATCTACCACTGATTCTCTCTAGTGTATATTTCATTTCAGTTATTGCATCCTTTAGCCCTGATTGGCTATATATATAAATTTTTTCTAATTCTTTTTTGAAGTTCTTACTGTATTCATCTATTCTTCTCCCAAGGTTGGTGAACACCATTATAATCATTACTTTGAACTCTTCATTGGGTAGATTGCTTATCTCCATTTTGTTTAGCTCTTTTTGAGGTTTTTGGCCATTTTTGTTCATTTGAAATGTATTCCTCTGTCCTCATTTTGCCTAATTCTCTGTGTTTATTTCTATGTACTAAGTAGGTCTTTTATGCCTCCTGATCTCAGAGAAGTAGCCTTATGTAGGAGATGTCCTACAGAGTCCAGCAGCATGGTACCCTCTAGCCACCATAGCCACATGCTCCAGGGGTGTCTCCTATGTGGACTGTGTGCACCCTTCTGTTGTAATGAGGCTGAGTGCTCTAGGTGTGCTGATAGGTGGGGCTGGTCCCTGGCCAGCTAGCTGCAAGGCCCGATGACATCTGACTGCTATGGGTACACTGGTGGGTGAGGCAGGCCCCTGGCACTAATAGGCTAGAGGGAGAATTTCAAAATGTCTCCCACCAGCGCTGGTATCAGTGTGGTAGAATGAAATTCCCTCCAAATGGTTGCCAATAGCATCTCAGTCCCCAGGAGGTTTCCCAGCTGTCTCCTGCCTGTCTGGGAGGCTCTCCAAGATCAGCAAGTAGGTCCAACCCAGGTGCCATTCAAACTGGTGCCTCTGTGCTGTGACTTGGATCGAATGTTTTTGTGTATGCCCTTTAAAGAGCAGAATCTCAGTTTCTTACAGCCTTCCAGCTCTCCTGAATGTAAGCTCCATTGGTTCTCAAAGTCAGACATTTGGGTACTCAACTTCCCAGTTCAGGACTCCTGGGCTGGTGAGCCTGATGTGGGGCTCAGACCCCTCCCTCCTTGGGAAGGACCTCCGTGGTCGGGATAGCCTTCCGGCTTATGGGTCGCCACACCAGGAGGGTGGGTCCTGACTAGATTACATCTCCACTGCTCCTACTCATTTCATTGTGGTTCCTTCTTTATATCTTTAGTTGTGGGAAATCTTTTCTGCTAGATTTCAGGTTGTTCTCAGAGATAGTTGCTCTGCTGGAAGAGGTAAGCTCGGGATATTCCTACTCCATCATCTTGCTCCCTCTTCTAACTCAAGATTTTTATTTTTAACTATATTGTTTGGGTTTTTATAACAAGCGTACACTACCTTTATAATTAAAAAATAAATGTGAAAGTGTTTAAAATTTTATTAATATTGTAAAACAAAACCCTATAAAAACCAGAAAAATGTATATTTTTCATTCATTCTTATTGCTTTTGAAGTTTGATTTTTAAATTTTGATTAAGATCTTTACAGTCATTTCTATAAAAATGATTAGTACTATTACTAACAATAATGGTGATAGCAGTAGCTGCCAGGGCTTGGGTTAAGTACTTTACATTTATTATTTATTTCATTCTCATAAAATCCTATCAGTAGAGGCAGAGCTAGGTATGGTGGGGTTTGAAGTTTATGTGATTGGGGGAGGAAAATAATGAAAAATTACCAGGGCCCTTCACAGGGCCTTGGAAAGGAATCTGAGCAAATAAGAGGCCTTGAAGCCAAGCTTCATAGGCTTCCTAAGAAATCCACCTCTACTTATCATTCATGAATTAGCTTCATTATATGTGCAATAAACTGAGGCCTAGAAAAATGACTTACCTAAAGTCATACACCTAGCAAATGGCTGAGCAAGCTGATTGCAGTATTTTATTATTCTAATAGAATTATCCATATCTCAGCAATTTTTGACCCAAAGTATTTCCAATGGAGAGTTGGAGAGAGAACTCAACTCCTGCCCAGCTCTGAATGCTACAGAGATGGACCACCATCTCTTCCCTTCTTGATTACAGCACTAAATTCCTAACAGGCTTGCCTACCTTTCCTACCATTCTTCTTCTTCTGCATTCCAGTAATCATCTCGTCTTCTCTTGACTTCTAAAACAGGCCACATTCTCTTCCTCCACGTTTTTCCACAGATCATCCTTTTCCCTGAAACAATTTTTTCTCTGCATCTCGACAATATCTGCTTATGCTGCAGGTTTCCAGTTAATATCCTGTTTTAGTGAGTTGTTTCCAGATTCATAAGACAGGCTAGGTCCCCTTCCTGTATGTTCTATCATAATAATCAATTCACTTTATCGCATTTATTTGTTGAATGCATCTTCCCTGTAAATTCTTTGAGATACAGAGGTCTTATCTTCTTCACTCCTGTGCTCTCAGCTCCCCAAGTTGTACCCCAGGAATCTACAGGCTTCTAAGTCTCTATACTTTCCCTACCAAAGCCCAGGGAATCTTTATCTAGTCTGGGAGGGGTTGAGAAAACTTCTCTTCTTACACTTTCTACCTTCTTCCCAATACTTTGTCTTTGCCAAGGCCAAAGTTTTTGAAACTCAAAAGCAAAGAATTGATCCCTCTGTTCTCTGCATTCTGCTGTTTCATCCTTCTGCTGAGACAATGTCAGAAAAGTATGGGGTATAGGAATGTGTATGTGTGGGAGGGGACCAGTCAAATGTTATCTCAATTGTCAGTCCACCTCACATTCATAGCCAGCACCTGCCCCAAAGATGACACCTGTTCTCCATGATTTCTGGATCCTGTGCTGCACTGCCTAGATTCCCACTCCATGACTAAAGGTCTTATTCACTGGGGAGACAGCGATTTTGCCTGCTGACAGTTATCAGCTTGCAGCTTTCTCTGGGAATTGCCCTCAGCTGTAGAGAGCCTCCTTGCCTAGGTTCAAACCTCTTCCCTTCGATATCTCATATCCAGTATAAAGAAGGGTCCCTTCTGCTAACCTAATCCCAGGAGTTGGCTGAAGTCTTGTGACTGCATTACAGCCCATCTTCTTCCTGGCCTCCTTCCCTTCCATCTGGCCTCCTTCCCTTCCCCCATTGGTGTCAATCCCAAGACCAGTTCCCATAAATTTTCTGCATGCAAATCTCTATCTCAAAATCTACTTCCTGGGGGACTTATCTTGCAACAGACACCTTTAGACTCCTTCTATCTGTCATCATATATATATTTTTTCATCCATCTATCTCTCAGTTCCAAACACCTAAAAGTGGTGGGAGAAGTTTAGGTTGTTTGGAATCTTCTCTCAAACAAGTCACATGGGAAAAGCTATAGCTTATTTCTGTTCATTTTAGGTTTTGGATACAGTCAATGGGATACTATTGCAAGGGGAGGGAAAAGGTAAGGGAGAAAAAATTTTGCATATTTACTTCTTCCTAGATTGCATTGAGGAGGATTTTATGTAGCTATATTGGGAGAACCTGTAGGATTAAAAATAAGAAAGAAGTGTAAATGAAAGTTGCTGACAATTTTTAAGTACAAATTATAAAATCTTATCAAGTTCTCTAAAAACCAAAATAACTTAAGTCATCTTGAAGAGTAGAGCTGATGTATATATGCAGATTGGGAAATACCATATGCCAGGACTTTTAGTGTCAACTGCTTTTCACTGGAAAACTGAAGAAAATCAAGTTGAAGAAAAGGTAAGACTAAAAGAGACAACATTCATTGTGTTTTTAGGTGCAAAGGAATAATAATGTTACTTTTTTCCTGAAAGTTGGAAGGATCTTAGAAGTCATAGTCCGTAAAGCTCTGGCCAGTGCGGGTATATCTTCGGGGAGTTATTTAACTTTTGCTTAGGATACACAAATATAATATTAATTTTATATTTTCTTGTTTTGAAGTTTAATTAATAATCTTTGCTAAATATTAACTTGAGGCTATATGCACTACATTGCTTTTTCTTATTCCTCAATTGCATTCATATTGACACTTTTACCTATCTTCTATTTAATCTTGCCCCTGGGATCTATTACGCTTAGTTAGCACAGTGTCTAAAGGAGATAACATTGATTTACTTTGGTTTGCCCTCATGCTTAACCCACCCATGTTCATGATAGTTCAGGTTTTCCCTCTTTGCTGCAAAACTACAAAACAGAGGTGGAGAGTGTCCAAGTGATGTAGTATAACAACTACCCTGAGCATTGCCTCATTATGGACGGCAAAATTTAGTAAGTGATTTGCCTAAATTCACATGGCTGGAGAATTATCCTAAGTCGTATCTGATTTTATGAGCCACTGCTTCATAACTTTTAAAGCTTTTCACTTCAGGTCTTGACTGACTTCTCCCAAAACAGCCTCTGTGCCCTTAACTTTCCCTCTGTGTTTAAGTAACTCAATTCCATAGCTTTTCCTTCTTTCCACATAAAAATGCTCCACACTCCTTCCCACAGCGCGCTGTCTTCCCTTCCCCAGCCTTCTCTCGCCACTCAGCACTTTATCTTTGTTATCTCCTAGACCTTGCAAACTGGATGACTAGCTGCCAAATAAAATCACAGGAGGAAAAGATAAAGCATCTCATCTTTCTCTCTTTGAGCCTTTGCTCTCTTCCACTTCCTCGTCCGGGAGTGTTCAAGTTCTCCAGTTTCCCCAGGCAGGCCCGGTGCTAAAAATAGCGCACTCTGCGTGATGTCGCTGGTGGCATTTCCTGGGGTAGAAGAGTCCGAGTAAAAACAACTGGTGAGATGAGATGATCAAATTCTGAAGCGAGTCTGGGGACACCCTATACCTCTCCCCGCACCCACTGCTGGGATGCTGAGACTTCCGTAGGAATTGGTTCATGGTCGCTCTGGGACGGATCAGATCAAAAGGAACTAGCGTGTTTCTTCTTCTCAGATGAGAGGGGCGTAACTTATCATTGTTTCAAGGGCATAAAACAAGTGTAATCGTAGAAATGTAATTCGGGCCTGTCTGTCCACCATACCGTTGTTCCAACTAAGTGGAGAAGTTTGATGAGAAGTAAGTGTTCATTGAACTGCTAACGTTTAAAAAACGTAATTAAATTCATTGCAAATTTCTTCTCATGCCTACATAATGTTTTAGGGGCCATTTTAAAAGGAAGATTCCATTAAAAAAAAAAAAGCCTTCATGACAGGACAGAGATGGAAATGAAATGACAAAAAGAAAATATATGTAAATCCATACACTCCCCAGCTCTCTGTTATTATGAAATACACTTTTTCTACAAAAAAAAGCTATATCATTTTTTTCTGATTATAGTAATAATACATGTTTACTTCTAAAAATTCAATCTGATATTGAAGAAGAAAGTAAAAATTACACAAAATCACCCACACTGAGAAAGCCAGATTGTATGTGTATGCATAACAATCCTTTTATGCACACACACCTAGGTCAAAGCCCTTCAATTCATATCCCTCCCCACTGGGGATTCAGAAATGTGGCCAGTTGGGGCCAATGAGGTGTGAGAAGAAACCTGCTGAAAGGTTTTATCCTCACTCTAAGAATGGACCATTGGAAGAAATTGGCTGTTTTTCTCCTGGCCATTGTCAAGTATAGATGCTGCTTCCAGAGAAACTGCTGTAGCCATCTTGATACCAGCCTTGAGAAAGCCAATTCAAAAAAGTGGGTAAAGATGGGAGAATCACAGAGCATGATTCTGATAAAGACACTGGGTCGAGCCACCCTGCCTCTGGACTTCCCGGCATGTGAGCCTATAAATTCCCTTATTGTTTGTATGAGTTTGATTTCTTGGTACTTGAAGCTGAATGCATCCTAACTGAGACAGGTATATTTTGCCCTAAGAAAAAGTTTATTTATATAAGGTCAATCATGTATTTTCTTAATAATTTCTGGGTTATTAACTTGCTTTAAAAAGTATCCTCAACATACAGGTTATATATATATACAGTCTAAATTTTATCTTTTTAAAATTTTTTGTATTTTTTATTTTTTAACCTTTATGACTAATGCAGTGTCTTTAGATATTATATAACATCAGCTCTGCCAAAGATGTCTTGATCTCAGACTTTTAGCCTCCAGAACTGTGAGAAAATAATTCTTTTGTTTAAGCCTCCCAGTCCGTGGTACTTTGTTATGGCACCCCTAGCAAACTATCAATAATATATCCACGCTCACCCTCAAGCCCAAGCAATCAATGATCCATATAGTATCATTATAACTTTGATCTTTCTTGAATTTTATATAAATAGAACCACACAGTATGTACCATTTAGCATTTGACTCTTTTTACTTATAATGTTTTTGAGATTCATCCATGTTGTTGCTGTATTCATATTTTATTCCTTTTTTTTTTTTTTTTTTTTTTGCGGTACGCAGGCCTCTCACTGTTGTGGCCTCTCCCGTTGTGGAGCACAGGCTCCGGATGCGCAGGCTCAGCGGCCATGGCTCATGGGCCCAGCCGCTCCGCGGCATGTGGGATCCTCCCAGATCGGGGCACGAACCCGTGTCCCCTGCATGGGCAGGCGGACTCTCAACCACTGCGCCACTAGGGAAGCCCTATTCCTTTTTAATGATGAAGAGTTTTCCATAGTATGAATGTATCACAATGTCTTTATTCATCTTCCAGTAGATGTGGCCATTGTGAAATAATGCCCCTGTGAACACTGATGTATGTTCATGTGTGAGCATATTTCACTTCGAAAAATACCTAGAAGTGGGATTGCTAGATTCTATGATAAATATACTATTAATCTTCTGAAATACTGCCAATCTGTTTTCAGAAGTTGGTATCTGTATCATTTTGCAGTCCCACAGCAAGACATAAGAATTACTATTGCTTCCCATTCGTGTAAACACTAGATGTGTCAGATATTTCATCTTTATTCTGGTGGGTATGTTGTGATATGTGATTGTGATTTTGATTTGAATTTTTTCTGATGAATTGTTATATCGACCATCATTTCATGTGTTTATTTGCCAGGCTTATATCTTATATTATGAAGTATTCAAATTGTTTGCTCTTTTTAGATTAGGTTGTTCATTTTCTTATTACTGAGTTTTGAAATTTCTTTATATATTCTGCATACAGATTCTTTATCCAGGATGCATTTTTCTTTCTTTCTTTTCTTTTTTTCCTTTTTTTTTTTTTTTTTTTTGCAAATGAGTTGGAGAGTACGCAACTGGAAACAGAAATAATACTTAAAAGGTAAATGCAGTGGTCAAGGTAAAATATCTTGTGTTTGTCTAAGAAAATGGTTAAGGAGATGAGACATGAGTTGGTTTGAAGGTTGCTAATAGGTAAAATCAATAGGATTTAGTGATTGGGAATGTGGTCAAAGGGGAGAAGTAATTGTTGAGGATTTTTTTTTTTTAAGAAGATGTTGGGGGTAGGAGTTTATTAATTAAGTAATTAATTTTTGCTGTGCTGGGTCTTCGTTTCTGTGCGAGGGCTTTCTCTAGTTGTGGCAAGCGGGGGCCACTCTTCATCGCGGTGCACGGGCCTCTCACTGTTGTGGCCTCTCCCATTGCGGAGCACAGGCTCCAGATGCGCAGGCTCAGTAGTTGTGGCTCACGGGCCCAGCCGCTCCGCGGCATGTGGGATCTTCCCGGACCAGGGCTTGAACCCGTGTCCCCTGCATTAGCAGGCAGCTTCTCAACCACTGAGCCACCAGGGAAGCCCGAGGATATTTTTAATGTAACAATTTGGATGGTAGCACCCACTTAGCATTGGAGCATGACTGTTTTGGAAGTGGCTGATGGATAGCATAATTATGTTTTTGGACACATGGAGTTGATATCTTAGTGAAAATGCAAAATGGGCAATTGAATACATATGTCTGGAGCTCAGGTGAGAAGTGGGTATAACATTTGACATATAAAAGAGAACTATTGACATATAAAAGAGTAAATAAATCTTTGATGCAAAAAAAGCTAATGCAATGTTTTTATGTATCATATGAGGTAGTGGTTCAATTTTAATTTTTTTCAAATGAATAGCTAATTATGCTACTTACTAATATAAAAATAAAATGTACTCATTTACTAAACCATTCTTTCCCTTTTGAAGTGAAATAGCACACTTATCCTATATGGTACTCCCATGTATTCTGCAATTTTTGTTTTGTTCTGCTAATCAATTGGTCTATCCCTATGCTAATAACAGCCCTTTTGATTATGCTGACTTTATAACATTTTAATATCTGGCAAGGAATCTCATCATGATTTTTCATGTTTGTACATTTCTTAGCTTCTCATGGACATTTATTCTTCCATATAAAATGTAAGATAATTCAATTTTCTAAGACCATAGTGATTTTAACTGAAAATTTATTAAGTGTGTCACAATATGGGCAGAATTAACATATTTGTAAAATTAAGTCTTCCCTTGCAAGAACCAGATATGTTTTTCCATTTGTTCAGCTCTTGATGTAGCCCTTTAATAAGATTTTATAGTTCTTTTTTATAGGCTTTGTACCTTTCTTGTTAAATTTATTTCAAAATATTTTGAATTTTTTATATTATTGTATGTGGCTTATATTTTCCATTTCTAATTCTATCTGATTATTTCTAGTAAAGAACCACTATTGCTTTTGAAATAGATATTGTTTCTACAGGCTTGTTACTAAATTCCCTTATAACAGTTTTAAGATAGTCTCTTGGGTTAATATCTAGAATGATGTTTGCTCTTGGTTTTACATAAGTAGTATTTATCATATTTAGATTGTTTCCTTTTATTCTTATTTTGATTGGAGTTTCAGTAGAAACGGCTGCTGAATTTAATCAAATGCCTTTTCAGCATCTATTAGGAACATTTTAATCCATTAATATACTGTTGTAATAAGTTATGCTGTTAAAAGAACTCTCATATTGAAAGAGTTCCTGACATGAAACTATCTTTGCATCTTGGCAATAAACTATACTAGTTCACCACTGACACACTACTGGACTTTATTTGCTAGATTTTTATTAATAATTTTACATCTGTATTCTTAAGTGAATAATTGGACTATTATTTTTTTTCTCTTATTATTATTTATCTTTATTGTTAACATTATGCCAGCTTCATAAAATATATTAACAAGCTTGATATCATTTTCTATGATTTGGAATGGTTTAAATAACATTGGAATTATTTGTTCTTCAATAATTTTAAACGTAATAAATGTACTTATCTTTTGTTTACATAATAAAAGAGCCCCACAGTCAGCTCTTGGTTACACCTGAGAATAATACACTCTAAAAATATTACAAATGGTTGATGTAGAAAAGTAAATGGATATGTTAAATTAAGTTATATGAACATCAGAAAAGTAACTTGGGCTTCCCTGGTGGCGCAGTGGTTGAGAGTCCGCCTGCCCATGCAGGGGACACGGCCGGTCCGGGAAGATCCCACATGCCACGGAGCGGCTGGGCCTGTGAGCCATGGCCGCTGAGCCTGTGCGTCCGGAGCCTGTGCTCCGCAATGGGAGAGGCCACAACAGTGAGAGAAAAAAAAAAAGTAACTTAACTCCCCATCTCTTACCCCATGATAATGGCTCAAGGTGTGTAGACTTTCACTCCCCTTGAAAACTTTTTACCTTTTCTCTCTCCAATTCTACTCTTACTGATTTTGCTTAGAAAAATATCTTTTCCAAAGTGACTTTAGGACTCTTGATTCATAAATATCCACAGGTTTTGCTTAATTGCACCTCCTTTTATTCTCCTCCTCACTGCATCGACTAAAATGTGGCTTTTTCTTTTTTCCTTTTCTTTTCTTTGGCTGTGCCACATGGCATGTGGGGTCTCGGTTTCCTGACCAGGGATTGAACCCGTGCCCCCTGTAGTGGAACTGTGGAGTCTTAACCACTGGACCACCAGGGAAGTCTCAAACGTGGCTTTTTCTTGATAAAAGTTCCTGAAAACTCTTATTTTCATATGCATACATTATATATATATTTATTCATTTTCAGATTCTTTTCCATTATAGGTTATTACAAGATATTGAATATAGTTCCCTGTGCTATACAGTAGGTCCTTGTTGGTTACATATTTTATATATAGTAGTGTATATATTTTAATCCCAAACTCCTAATTTATCCCTTTCCCCTTTGGTAATCATAAATTTCTTTTCTATGTCTGTGAGTCTATTTCTGTTTTGTAAATAAGTTCATTTGTATCATTTTTTTTAGATTCCACATGTAAGCAATATCATATGATGTTTGTCTTTCTCTGTCTGACTTACTTCACTTCATATGTTAATCTCTAGGTCCATCCATGTTGCTGTAAATGGCATTATTTCATTCTTTTTTATGGCTGAGTAATATTCCAGTGTATATATGTACCACATCTTCTTTATCCATTCGTCTGCTGATACACATTTAGGTTGCTTCCATGGCTATTGTGAATAGTGCTGCAATGAACATTGGGGCGCATGTATCTTTTTGACTTAGAGTTTTCCTCAGATATATGTCCAGGAGTGGGATTGCTGGATCATATGGTAACTCTATTTTAGTTTTGTAAGGAAGCTCCATACAGTTCTCCATAGTGGTTGCACCAGCTCACACTCCCATCAACAGTGTAGGAGGGTTCATTTTTCTCCACACCCTCTCCAGCAAAAGTTCCTGAAAACTCTTGAAAGGAGAGGCTGTCATTTTCTCATGTTCTCCGTCTCAGCAACAAGTTGTAGGGGTGGATAACCTTCCTAGACTACTAAGTTACCAGTCTTGAAGGTCATGCCACAGTTATGCCATTCTCCTCTCCTCATTGTCATTATCTTATTATGTCATGGCATCAACTGAGGACATCATACTAGCTCATGATTTTCTTTCCTTTGTTTGTCCTCAGCATCTTGAGACTACGCAGTGCCCACATTTATGATTCACCAAATCTCTCATCTTAAGTTTCTTAACCCCTTTCCATCAGCAGTGCTCATCTCCTTACACCTCAGCACCCATCTCCATGGCTGTATAATCTCTACCATTATAACAATTTATCTTTAGAGAGCACTTTATGCCAAGCACCATTCTAAGAGCTTTATATATATTGACTCATTCAGTCAACACAAAAATCCTTCAATGGAGCTTAGTATATCCTATGAGGAGACTGAGGCACAGAAAAAAACATGACTAACTTGGCTAATACCATATATCACTAGTGAGGGGCAGAGCAGCTATTAAAACCCAGACAACCTGCTCTTAACAATCACATTATACTACCATCTTGATAAGCGTAACTCCATGTCTTTTAACCACCTTTACACCAATAACCCTGATAAACTTTCCCTTCAACCCACTGAAACATACAGTTTTTTGTAGTCTTTTTCTCTATCAGCTTCCTTCTGGCTTCACTTTCTTCCTGTTTGCATCAAATGCTATTGTCAGTCACTTCACCTCTACTTTCCCAAGCCTCCCTAATTTTTTTAGAGATCTCCTCTTCATACCATGACTTATTTTCCAAACCCTCATATGAGCATAATTATTTGCTTTTACTCTCAGGCTGGCAATCATTGCTGTAGAAAATGACAAACTCATGTTAGCTGACTCCAGTATAAATTCATGAGCTACAGACCCAGCTGAGCACTTACCTCTGCTCTGCATTTCTTTCCTTTCTATCTACCCCATTCTCTTTCCCATTCTGTATAGTAATTTTCCCCTCAGCAACTGCTCGATCATTTTATTTCCCTTAATCTTGCAAGTCACCTTCTCAGCAGAAGACTTAATTTCCAATATCAGAGGAACGTAGTAGCCATCAAGAATAAACTTCTTTAACTTCCTCTTTTCTACCTCCAAATTGTTCTATATTTTATCCCTCCCTAAACTTTCCTACATGTTTTGGAGGAAGAAGTAGCCCCATCTCTCTGTGACCTCTTAACTTATAACCTTGAATCCATCCTCTGCCTCCTTTGAATTGTATGCTCATTAAGTGCTAACTTTTAAATTTGTGTTTCGGTCAGGATCAGCTGTGCTATGCTGTAGTAACAAAAACGCTAAGTTCAATGACTAAATAAAAATTTTTTTTAATGTATTCCTTCCACCAGATCTACTGTGGATCTAGGCAGCCCTCCAGGGCAATTGTCTTTGATGTGGTGACTCATGAATTCAGGCAGTTATGATCTTGTGGTTCCTCACATCAACATAAGGCCCCCCTTGGTTTCCATGACAGAGGAAGAGACACTGGAAAATAACACAGGGGCTTTTCACTATCTCAGCCCAGAAGTAACATTAAAATTTTGTTTACAATGTTTTGGCCTGAACTATTCATATGACTTTGCCTAACAGCAGGGGAGCTGGAAATGGAGTTTTCCTTGTGCACAGGGAAGGAAAAATATGAAACAGATTTGAGGGCCACGTAGAATTGTTTCTTTTACCTTTTGTATTCATCTATCTCTCTCATTTTGCTGAGTCTTTTGCCTCTATCCCAAGTAATGCCAAGTCTAAACCACCTTGAGAAGTGGCCACCCACCATTTCATCTGCATACCTTCTCCGATGTATTCCCCACATTTCAGCCACACTGCACTGCCTGATGTTACCCATATGCCCCCTGCATTCACGTGCCTCCTTGTCCCTCCTGTGTGATTCCAGCTTCCATGCATATAGATGCTCCTTCCTGGAATGAGCTCTCTACATCCCTTGCCTCTTCAGCACCCCTGCTCATTCTTCAAAGCCACCCTGAATTGTATCATCTTTCTGTAGCTTTCCCTAAGTCCTGTAGACAGAAAGAAGGCCCTCATATCTGCAATTTATGAATAACTCTATTTTAACCTATATCATTGTGTATTATAGTTATTTGCATGATTTCTTGAACTTCCATTGTAACTATGAGATCATAGTGAGAATAATCATATTTTATTTACCCATATACTCAGCACCTTGCAAAGTGGTAGCTGGCATATAGAAGGCTTTCAGTAAATGTTTAAATGGCTGAGTAAATCAGTGAATAGTAAAATTTCTGAAAACTGATAGGGTGTATGTTGCAATTTTTGAGGTATTATTTATGTTAGAATTGTTTTATTTTTTTCAGACAACATAATAATTATTTATTTTAAAAAATTAGTTGATAGCAGAAGTAGAATGAGGCAAAGAATTACTAATAGTATTATAATGTATTATTTATGCAACATTAAATAAACATAGCATGACGCAAACTACAGACTAGACAAAGTATCCATTTCAAGGAGTTAAAGTACGTCTTGATATTTATGATAAAATGCCTTGCAATAAAGGCTGAGGTGCTCTGGCATGTCTCCCATAATTGGTGATTATGTTTACAACATGAGTAATATAGAAGTGAATTTTACTCCTGTATGAAGTATAGATGTTATAAATGAACATGTCCCCTCTAAGATATGATATTAATATTGGAAAAGAGTTGATTAATTAATTAATAATAATAATAAAGCTAACCAAATGTTTAAGGAAAGGTCTTTTTAAATATTCTGAGGAAAATTATAATTATTAGTCAGTTCTTATAGTTTAAATTTGAAATAGATGATAAGGCTTGGGTTATGAATAAAGCTAAAATATTAGAACATTATTTCAACCATTAATTTTGATGATTTCTGTAATGCTTATTCACTTGATTATCACATCCTACCACTTTGTTTGAATTGCAGGACAAAAATTATTATCTTCTGACCCTTTCTTTTGTCCTAAATTATAAGCAAATAGACAAGGGGATCCGGGCCAAATAAAACACTGGTTTTTTTTGTTTGTTTGTTTTGTTTGTTTGTTTTTCTTGTTCTGGGTGTGTGTGGCTCGCGGGCTCTAGAGCACAGGCTCAGTAGTTGTGGCGCACAGGCTTAGTTGCTCCGTGGCATGTGGGATCTTCCCGGACCAGGGCTTGAACCTGTGTCCCCTGCATTGGCAGGCGGATTCCTAACCACTACGCCACCAGGGAAGCCCTAAAACACCATTTTATTCATTCACTTATCAAAAGTCATGCCATATAGAATTTAGCCAATGTGGCCCTTGCTTTTCTTAGAAAATACTTTTTAAAACTAAGTTTCTTTCATGTATTAAGTTCATCACAGTCCCCCAAAATGGAGACTATTGATTATTAAGCTTCCCCCACTGCCACCCCTTTTTTGTTAACACATCCTGGTCCAGACTCTGGAACTGGTTGGAGGTAGTTGGGGAAGAGCCAGGAAACAGTCAGGACAGGTGGCTAAGCATGCAAATATTTATCAAGGGTTTGCCCTGAAATGGGTGTCAGAAACCAAAAGGATTCAAAGTGAGAAGCTGAAATCAAGGATCAAAGTCAAGCTGAGCCTTAGCAGACAGAGACATTGAAAAGAAAAGAAAAAAGAAGACCAAGCAAGAGGAGTCTAGGTAACCAAGGTGGTGAGCGAAAAACACAGTAAGGGCTTCCCTGGTGGCGCAGTGGTTGGGAGTCCGCCTGCCGATGCGGGGGACACGGGTTCGTGCCCCGGTCCGGGAAGTTCCCACGTGCCGCGGAGCGGCTGGGCCCGTGAGCCATGGCCGCTGAGCCTGCGCTTCTGGAGCCTGTGCTCCGCAACGGGAGAGGCCTGCGTACCGCAAAAAAAAAAAAAAAACAACACAGTAAGGGAGAGAATCAAGGAGGGGGCAGAGTAGTTAGCTGGGAATGAATTAGTACCAGAAGGATAGTTCAAAGAGCAAGAGTGCTTGTTTAGAATTCTTCAGGACATCTCATTCTGCTTCTACTTTTGTTTATTCCTAATCCCCCCATCCTGGGGTTTTGATCCCAGTCCTTGAAGGCATGAAGAATGGCTTATGACATTTCAACTTTTACAAACATTTTCTTTCTCTCCAAGAAAAAGTGCAAAGGTCTTAACATTTCAAACTCCAAAGGTAAAAGCATGCAACTGAGAATTCTTTTTAACACTGAGGAATTGTTTAAAAATTCATAGATGCCTTTTACCCCCTATATATTGTTTCAAATTCCATCCTACAAGAGGAATATATCTATATATACAAGAGGAATATATATGTGTTTGTGTATGTATATATATGTGTATATATATATATATATATATATATATATATACACATATATATACACATACATACTTTTCCCCCCCGGAGGGCAGTAACCAAATACTTGTCAATCATTCTGTATGCTCTATTCCATTTCACTTATTCATTCATCCTCTACTAAGTAAGAATGAATGGAAAGTATTCAAGTCAACTCTTTGCCATTTTGTTTATCTTATAAAAGATGATGGTCCGTTAAGGAAAGAACATATAAATCTACACAACCAATGGTCATATCTTGCCGTTACTATTCCCCTGGCAAAATGAAGTTTCAGATTCATTTCCAGGAGAAAACTTGGGCCAAGAAATTTTGCATGGTGGAGCCTTCATGAAATCATCCCTCCTTAGATAACAAGGAAAACACAGCCCAGATGGTGTCTGTGAATGCCTGGAGAGAAGTGGGCATCCACTCTTCCCTTGTGTGAGGCTGGCAAATGAAAGTCACAATGATAGCTACCTTCACTGGGCACTACTCTGCAGCGGGCACTGACATGGGCTCTTGTTTAAATCTTCACAGTAGGATCCTGACAGGATCCTATTAAATAGGCATTACCATCAACATGATTTAAATGCAAGCAGAGGCTCAGAGAGGTTTTAAAGTTTAGTAAAGGTAACAATGCTAGTGAATGGTGGAATCGGAAGTTAAACCTAGCTCTGCCTCCAAAATTATGATTCTCACCTTAGGCAAGGTATACATTTACTCAGCTTCAGTTTCTTCAAATGTCAAATGGAATTATTAATTTAACACAGATCCTGGCACACAATCCCAGGTTGTCCAGAGATAAGATATTTGACATGAGTGTGAGGATGACAAAGATACTGGCCTGTCTGTTCCAAGAGTAGGGAGAGCAGTATATTCCAACTGATTTCCTCCCCAAAGAAGCACTTCTGTAAGAGGCATGAAGAAGTAGTGGTTAAGAGCACAAAGCTTCCATTTCCTCATCAGTAAAGTGGGGATGGTAATATCTGGCTCATAGGGTAAATGAAATGATATTTTAAAACTTTTCAGCCCACAGCTTGCACATAGTAATCAGTCAAACATATTATAAATTATTAACACTATTATTATTATTATTAAAAAGCTATGTATCAATCTTGGATTAGAATTATCAGAAGCAATAATGCTGTTAACAGATTCCAAAATTAGAAAACTCCTAAGTAACTGTAAGTTACTCTCCAAACACAACAGTTTTCATATCCCTAATTTGCTGGAGAATTTTGCTTTGTAGGATCTACCTTTCTAAGTAGAGGCCACCCCAGATGGATGATGACTCCCACTGACTTGTACTCAAGGTGCTTGATTCTGAAAACATGATTGGCCAGCTTTTGGGGCATCCACACATGTTTGTCTGAAGGAGTAGGGATCTCTGAGCTGAGTCTGGGACCCAAGGATGCCGTGGTTGTCTCCCGTTCCCACTCTTAGCCACTATCAAACTGGACATATTCACAGAGAACCCAAGAACCCACAGCTTTGACCTGGGCATAATTTTGGCCACAGAACAATTTCACCTAGTGAAGACTTTCTTAAATTGTCAAAGCAAGTTAAACAGAAATAATAGGCAAATGATTTGATTGTAATATATTAAGACCCAACTTAGGCATTGTTTTTTTTATAATTTAGACTAGGTGAGCATACCCAAAGTAGAAATGTAAAATACAGCTTGAAATATATTTCTGATCTTTCCAGGGCTGTGAACCTCCATAGGTAAACCAAATAATTGCTGAATCAAACGATCCATTATTCAGAACTTCGTTATCACAGAGTGAAAGTCCAGATCACATTGTACATCCACATTTAATAGTGGAATTTCATGGCTTTAATGAATAAGCGAAAGTGAAATATTTTACTACTTCCACGAAACATTCAAATATCATACTCCTACTCAAATTATTTATTATTATAATGATGCTTTTTATAAAGATCAAGTATGAGTAACCTGAAAAAAAAAACTTAAGCTGTTTCTAAGGGCATAACATTTAGAAACAACATATGGTTCTTGTAGTCAAGAATAGGTTCCTTAAATTAGCCAAAGACATTCACAGAGAGATGAGTTGTAGGAAATGGGATCGTGGGCAAGAGGAAAAAAATTGTCATCTCTCTTCTCTCTGCTCTTCGTCTTCTTTGCCTGGCTGAACGTGGTTTTCATTTTCTACCCAATTCTGAATGTAAAAATAAAACAAGTGTAAGTCTCATAATGCAAGGTCTTTGAATGCACTCACCTTTTGTTTAGTTACTATCTTAAATGTTATTAAAATAGAAGAATACACTATATCATAAAATGTAAATATTCCATTCATTCATTCAATCAGCATGCATGGATCCCTTCTCTATGCCCAGGGCTGGGCTCTAAGGGGCAGCACCTGTTATCTAGTCACTGTTACAATCCAGATCAGGGGAGAAGGCCAACCTAACATGGCTCCTTTTACTCTCATGTTCTCAACTCTTTTCAGTATAGATAGGATCATGTAACTTATTTGTTGAAAATCCCTCCATGGCTTCCGTGTCAATAGAATAAAATCCAGACTGATTACTTTGTTTCATACAGTCCTGTACGATCACACCTCTGCCTCTCCAGGGTCAGCTCTTGTCCGAATCATCTACTGGCATTCCTTCAGCCTCTCACACTTATTTGCCTTGCTTTTTTCCATCATAGGGCTTTATACATATCTCTCCTCTATCTGGAGCATTCACACAGACCACACACACACACACATACCCCCACACACACACATACACACACACCATCACTGTCTCCTTTTCATTCTTCAGACTTCAACTTAAATATCACCTCTTGGAGAGACTCTCCCTGAAACTCATGTGTAAAATAAGTCACTTTCTCATGCTTTCTCTTATTCCCTATCGTTTCCTTCATTGCAATTTATAATCATATTGCTTACTTACACATTTTTATGTGTGTTTCATATATATGTGTGTATATATACATATATATGACAATTTTAATTCTAAATCTTGAAAGTAGGTAGGTAACACAGTTATAATACTTTAAAAAAATCAGTTAACTAAGTTATTTGCCTCATACAAGGTTGAATTAGGCCATGTGGAAAGTTCCTTTGCATAATCTCTTCAGGACTTTGCATTTAGTTATTTCCAAGCTAGTGTAGCTAACTTCTAATTTTAAAGGAATTGTAGACATAAATTTATTATTTTTCCCTTTGGAGAACTTTCTGATAAAAATTGGGTTGCTTTACTATTTAAATCTCATTATAGCAGTGGTCAGAAGTTCCAATAACAACTCTCTCCAAGGATCTGAGGTTTGGCATCCACCAATTCACTCTCTTTTTAACTCGTTTCCATGTAAGGAGTATGGGCTCATTCGCTTCACAAACCTAATAATTATATAGGCATAATGCTTCTCTGTATATATCACACGATTAATGGGAAAAGAAATCATTCCATAACAAATATGTATTAAGAGTCTACTGTGCGTCAACTATTATGGCAGATGTGGAAGGATGAGAATCAGCCTGGGAAGGGAAATCAGAATCAAGAAGGGAAAACAGAAAAGAAAACATCATTTCAATGCAGAGCGAACTACAAGGGAAGGATGTACAGGGTGGCACAAAGATCTGCTTAAGCGAAGTCGGGGAGGTTTCCTAGAGGAAACATTTAAACTGGGGTTGGAAGTAAAAGTAAGAATCTGCCTGGTGGATTAGGGTTGGAGAGTGGGTAGGAAGAAATCAGGATTCATTCCATATCCAGCAGAGGAAACATTAAAATAAATGTGCAGGGGCATGAAATGATGTGGTGCACAAGCTCAGCTTGGAAGAAACAACAAGTTTAAACGTTAGAATAGTTAGTTAGGCAACTTATTGGGTGCTTACTAAATGTCAAGCACCTTGCTCAATTTGGGGGATTCCAGAAGTGACTGAGAGGGACCCTCAAAGAGATGAAAGGTTAGCCAGGAAGATCAATATTAAACAAATGATTTCAAGTGTGTTATGTGCTTCAGAGAAGAAGTAAGTATAGGATGCTAGGATAGAACACTGCTAAGTCTGGAAGGATAATAATCTTGACATACCAACAAATGTTGTTCCTTTCCCTCATGTTTGCCCGTCTTTGCTTCCTTCCATAAATGCCTCCTTTTCCTCCAAATCCAATTCAGGTAGCTAGTTTTGTTGCCTAAGAATAACATTTTGACAGTATGGAGAAAAGAAATAATCTCCGTGGCTTTTCCTGGCTTTGCTATCAATGGTATAATACTTTAAAATCATGGAAGTGGATGATTCACCTAGAAGGGACAAAGGGTATAGAGTGAATAAAGGATGGTGCCTAGTATGCTCCTTTGAGAAGCACACAAAGGAATTTGTGAAAGAGCTAACAGACATAAGAGTAAAACCAGACAGTAAGAGAGAGAGTAGGCGAGTTAGGTGGAGAGGTAGGCAAGGCTCAGCTCAAGAAGGATCATGTAAATAATATGAGTTTTGTTCGAGATGGCTCTCCCTCAACAGTTCCTTGGTCACCCCTTCTCTATGGCCAAACCTATTATATTCCTTTTGCCACTTCTCTATGTACATTTCAGAAACTCCCTTTATTTACTCTTTGTTCCACACCCTCTGCCATGGGGCAACACTTCTCTTACCCACACTCAACTGGCTACTGTGACTTACTCAGCAATCTTTACTGTGAATAGTGTAGGGTCACTAAAAGGTCTATTTTCCCCCACTCCTTTTTTTCTCCTGTTAAACATTTTTGTTAGCTTTACTGAAGTTCAATTTATGTAAATAAAGTCCACCAAGTCTATACTTCAGTGAGGTTGGACAGTTGGATATAGTAGTGTAATCACAACGACAATTATGATATAAAACTTTCCATCACCATGAAAAGTTATTGCACGCTCCCTCTGTGGTTAATTCCTTCCCCCCCACCTCTTGAAAAATACTGATCACTTTGCTGACTCTATAGCCTTTTCTAGAATTTCATGCAATAGAATAATAAAGTTTGTAGTTTTTTGTGCGTAGCTTCTTTCACTAACTGTAATGCTTTATAGAATCATCGATGTTGTTGCATATATCAGTACCGTGCCTCTTTATTGTTGAGTAGTAAGTAGTCCAGTATATAGATATATCACAATCTGTTCATTCATTCACAAGCTGATGGTATTTGATTATTTCCAGTTTGAGGCTATTATGAATAAAACTTCTATAAACAGTCTTATACAAGTCTTTATGAAGATGTGTGCTCATTTCTCTTGGGTAAATCTCTAGGAGTGAAACTTCTGATTCATATGGATGTATAATAGGAGTAGTAAGAGTATATATATATCCTTGCCTTGTTTCCAAATGGAAAAAAAGCATGTAGCCTTTCACCATGATGTATTATTAGCCATAGGATTTTTTGTAGATGCCCTTTATAAGATGGAGGAAATTTCCTTTAATTCCTAATTTTCAGGGAACTTTATAATGACTGGGTGTTTAATTTTGTCAAATGCTTTTGTCTTCATCTATTACGAAGGTCATATCATTTTTCTTTTTAGTTTCTTAATACAGTGAATTACATTGATTGATTTTCTAATGCTGAACCAACCTTGCATTCCTAAGAAAAACTACACTTGGTCCTGATGCATTGCCTTTTTATATATGTATATAACTGTATTCAATTTGCTAATATTGTGATGAGGAGTTTTTGCATCTATATCCTTGAGAGATACTGGTTTGTATTTTTCCCCCTTGTTATGTCTTTGTCACATTTTGTTACCAGGATGATGCTGCTAGCCTTATAAAATAGGTTAGAAAGTGTTCCCTCTTCTCCATATTTTGGAAGAATTTGTATTATTTCATCTTTAAATACTTGATATAAATTGACAGTGAAGTCACCTGGGCCTGGAGTTTTCTTTATGTGCAGGTTTTTAGCTATAAATTCATTTTCTTTAATAAACACTGGCTATTCCAGTTATTTATATCTTCATGAGAAAGCTTACTTTGTGTCTTTCAAGGAGTTTGTCCATTTCATTTAAGTTCCCTAATTGATAGGCATAAAATTGTTTATAGGTACTTATTATACTTTTAATATAGGTAGGATCTGTACGGTGTCCATTTTCATATTCTTGATATTGTTAGTTTTGTCTTTTCTCTCTTCTTGATCAGCCTGGCTAGAGAAGTTAATCAATTTTATTAATTTTCCCGAAGAATCAGCTTTTGCCTTGACTTCTTAAATTGTTTTTCTGTTTTCTATTTTATTAATTTATGCTGTTAAGTATATTATTTCCTTTCTTCTACTTGCTTTAGGTTAAATTTGCTCTTCTCTTGCTATTTTCTCAAGTTGAAAGCTTAGATCATTGATTTAAGAACTTACCTCATTTCTAATATGAACATTTAATGCTATAAATTTCCCTTTAAACACTGCTTTCACTAGGTCCCACAAATCTTGTTATGTTGTATGTTCACTTACATTCAGTACAAAGTATTTGCTAATTCCCTTTGTGACTTTCTCTTTGACTGATATTTATAAGTATGCTGTGTAAGTTTCAGGTACATGAAAATTTTCCAGATAGCTTTCTTTTTACTGGTTTTTAGCTTAATTCCATTGTGGTTAGAGATCATATTTTGCATGATTTCAATTCTTTTAAATATACTGAGGCTGTTTTATCACCTAAAATATGCTCTATTTTGGTGAATGTTCCATGTGCACTTGAAAAGAGTTTGTGTTCTGCTGTTTTGGGATGGAGTGCTCTAAAAATGTCAATTAAGTCAAGTTGGTTAGTAGTGTCGTTCAGGTCTTCTATATCATGAGTGATTCACTCTCTAATTTTTCTATCAATTACTGAGAAAAGATTGTTTAAATGTCTAACTATAATTGCAGTTTTGTCTGTTTTCCCTTTCAGTTCTATCACTTTTTGCTCTATGCATTTGAAGCTGTTATTAGTAAACTGGCTCCTTATCATTATGTAATGTCTATTTTGCTTTTTCTTTTAAATTGGGGTATAATTGCTTTACAATGTTGTGTTAGTTTCTGCTGTACAATGATGTGAATCAGCTCTATGTATACCTATATTCCCTCCCTCTTGGACCTCCCTCCCCCACCATATCCCACCCATCTAGGTTGTCACAGAGCATCCAGCTGAGCTTCCTGTGCTTTATAGCCTGTTCCCACCAGCTATCTATTTTACGCATGGCAGTGTATATATGTCAATCCTAATCTCCCAATTCGTCCCACCCTCCCCTTCCCCACCATGTCCACATGTCCATTCTCTACGTCTACATCTCTATTCCTGCCCTGCAAATAGGTTCATCTGTACCATTTTTCTAGATGCCACATATATGCGTTAGTAGACGGTATTTGTTTTTCTCTTTCTGGCTTACTTCACTCTGTACGACAGATTCTAGTGTAGTAAATTCAGCTTCTTTTGACCAGTTTTTTTCATAGTATATTTTTCCATTCTTTTAGGGTTTTTTTCATCCTTTTTTGTTTTAACTTACCTATGTGTTTATATTTAAAGTGGGTTTCTTGTAAATAGCATTTAGTCAAGTCTTGCTTTCTAATCTAATTAGAAAAATCTCTGTCTTTCAACATGTGTAGTTAATTGGAACTGCACTGTCCAGTAAGGTAGCTCCCAGCCACATAAAAAATTAAAAGATTTTTTCTGGATATAGAAATATAGGTTAGGGCTTCTCTGGTGGTGCAGTTGTTGAGAATCTGCCTGCTGATGGAGGGGACATGGGTTTGAGCGCTGGTCTGGGAAGATCCCACATGCCGTGGAGCAACTGGGCCCGTGAGCCACAACTACTGAGCCTGCGCGTCTGGAGCCTGTGCTCCGCAACAAGAGAGGCCGCGATAGTGAGAGGCCCGTGCACCGCGATGAAGAGTGGCCCCCGCTCGCTGCAGCTAGAGAAAGCCCTTGCACAGAAACGAAGACCCAACACAGCCAAAAATAAATAATTAATTTTTTTAAAAAAAGAAATATAGGTTAAAAATTTTTGTTTTCTTTTGGTTTCATTTATTTGATGAAGTTCCTCCATTATCTTCTGGCCTGCATGGTTTCATATTAGAAGTCTGCTGTCATTTTTATCTTCATTTCTTTGAATGCAATGTATCCTTTATCTCTGGATACTTTTGAAATATTTATCACTGATTTTTAGTAATTTGATTATAATGTGTCTTGATGTACTTTTCTTCATGTTTGTGTTAATTGAAGCTCATTGAGATTCCTGGATCTCTGGATGTATAATTTTCATCAGAGTTGGAGAAATTGTGGCCATTGTTTTCTAAAATATGTTTTCTGTTTTGCCCTTTCTTTCTGGTACTCCAATTATACATATATTATTAGATTGTTTGATATTGTCACACAGCTCATTAATCTTATGTTTATTAAAATATTTTTTTCTTTCTCTTTATTTCATTTTAGATAGTTTCTCTTGCCGTGTCAAGTTCACTAGTCTTTTTTTCTGCCGTGTGTAAATACTATTAATCTCATTCAGTTACTTTTCATTTCAGATCATGTATTTTTTCATACCTAGAAATTCAAATTGTTTTTCTTTAATACCTTCCGTATCTCTCATCTTCATGTTCATATTTTCTTTACCTTCTCAAGCATATAGCATATGTTCATAAGAGCTGCTTAAACATCCTTGTCAGTCAATTCTACTATTTTCTCATCTCTGGGTCTGTATCTATGATTGATTTTTCTCCTGGTTATGGGTTGCATTTTCTGCTTCTTTGCATGTTTGGAAATATTTGATTGGATGCTGACAGTACTAATTTCTACATTGTTAGATGCTGAATTTTGTAGTACTCAAATATTGCTGGACTTTGTTGCTTGAAATCAGATTGATCCTTTAAAGATTTGCTTTTAAGCTTTGTGAAGCAGTCTAGGCTAACGTGTTCCCATTACTGAGGCATCTTTTTTCTGAGGACTCTACTTAATGCCCATATATTAGGAGGTTGTTTCACTCTGGCTAGTTAGAACACAAACTATTGCCTGCCTGTGTGAGCTTAAGGACTGTTTAGCCTATTCCTTCCTTAGAGTATTTTTCTTCAGTCTCAGACAGTTCCTTTCATATATTCACAGATCAGTATTCAGCCTCAAGACTTGTGGGGAACCCCTGAAAGATCTCTGTAGCTACCTCCCCACCAAAAAAGTTCTCCAATCTCTTTAGCATTTTTCTTCACAAATTCTAGCCACCTTCATCTCTGGACTCTAAACTGTGTCTCTTCAACTGAGCAACACTGCCAGGCTGTCTCTCACTCTTTCTAGGCAGTTAGCTGGGGCAATCAAAGGACTCACTTTAATAGTCTGCCTTCTCTTAGGGATCAATGTCCTGCACTGCCTGTTGTCTAAATGTCTAAAAATTGTTTTTTCCATTTCTAATTGTTTAAAGTGGAAATTAATATACTCTTTTGCTCTATCATGTCTAGAAGTGGATGTAGCCAACTTAAAGGCATAAAGAACATGGGAAAATGTATAGTTAAGTCACTCTGGTGGGCAAATAAAGTATTAACTGGAGGACAGTGAGACTAGGGACCAAATCAGGTTAAGATGCTAGTAGTCCAAACAACAGACAGCAAGAGTATGAATTCTTGGCAGTAGACATTGGTAGGTGTAAGAAGTGATGGATATAATAATTATTTAGAGTAATGGGGTGTAGTGACTGGTTGAATCTGGGAAAATCAAATGATATAATGAACACAAAATCATTTTCAAACATCCATTTAAACATTTATTGAATAACACTGTATGCCCAGCACTATGGTAGGTTAAAGACTGAAAATATAAACAAGACATAGTACCTGGGCTAAAAGAGTTAACAGACTTATAAACATAGCTATAAAAACAATACAGGAACTGCCATAATGAAAGTACAAACAAGGTGCTGTATTATATAAATAATGAGCAAAAACAGCTGAAGGGAGTCAAGGAAAAGCTTAAAGAAGAGGTATATTTGAGGCAGTTCTTAAATAGTAGGTGAAAGTTTTTCAGGCAGATAAGGAAGGAAAGAACATTGCAGGAAAAGAATAATCAAAGCATAGTGATTTCCAGGAACAAAATCACTGTGGATGAGTGCAGAATATGCTGGATAGGGACTTCCCGGGTGGCGCAGTGGTTAAGAATCCACCTGCCAATGCAGGGGACATGGGTTCGAGCCCTGGTCCGGGAAGATCCCACATGCCGCAGAGCAACTAAGCCCTTGCGCCACAACTACTGAGCCTGTGCTCTAGAGCCTGTGAACCACAACTACTGAGCCTGCGTGCCACAACTACTGAGCCCACGTGCCACAACTACTGAAGCCTGCGTGCCACAGCTACTGAAGCCCACACGCCTAGAGCCTGTGCTCCACGAAAAGAGAAGCCACCACAATGAGAAGACCACGCACCACAACAAAGAGTAGCCCCACTCACTGCAACTAGAGAAAGCCCTTGTGCAGCAATGAAGACCCAATGCAGCCAAAAATACATAGAATAAATAAATTTAAAAAAAAGAATATGCTGGATAACCAAGGTATATAAATATCAAAGTGTAATATAAAAGCAAGATATTATTGTATCTTCAAGGATTGATACTCTAGACATATATGCCATATGAAATATATAAATAACTTTTGGTGATGTCATGGTACTCAAAGTAGACTCGGTGTCATTATTTACATAGAACAGAAAAAAAGTCAATATTTATGCCTGCTTCCAATCCAGGATACAACAAATGCAATTACTTAAAATGTCTGCATTCATGTACCAAAATAATGTTCAGACAATCCATGCACTTTAGAAGAAATAGAAATAAATATTTGAAATGGCTCTAAGGAGTAACGAAAATTTTATATAGCATTCATTTTTTAAAGTTCCCTCTATGTAGGCAAATGCCATTGGCAATCATTGCTACACATCAAAATAATGTTCTTTTTGTTATGTGCCTCCATATCCCTAAGAAACATGCAGAGCACCTTCTTGATACTTCAGCTTTAAGCATTCTGATGTTAATTTTGACAATCTACCTGTTGGAGTTCTCATCTTCAAGGGTGCCTCTTGTTCTCCAGTCAAGACCCTCTCTTTAGTCCTCTCCAGAAAATAAAACCTCCAGTCTGTTGCCATGTAGGAGAAGGTTAATCACCTGCAGTGCAGAGTGGTGAGTGTGCTCTGGGTGTAACTGCCTCTCAAGCAGACTCTCAGCCAGTCTGTTGTTGCCCAGCACTTACCTCCTCTATCAGAGGTGCCAGACACCAATTCCTGTGCCTTCGTGGGGGGGTGGGGGGCGGGGCTGGGGGATTCTGAGTCCTCCTAAATCAGGCTACCTCTTGGCTTCTCCCCACAGCAGCCTCAGCTCTCCTGGGTCTAATAAGTTAGTTGCCATTCATCTGTCTTCTTTCAGCTTCCCATATTCTGGTGCTATTGTTTTACTCTTGTTCTCTTTGTCCTTGTGGCTTTATAGCTTCTTTTTAAAAATCCATTTACCATCACTGTAGTGGTCTTAAGAAGGGAGCTGAAAAATGCATGTGTTCAATACTTCCTCTTTCACTGGAAGTCCTTCAGCTCATTGTTTTTTTAGTATTATATGTGTGGGGTTTTTTGTAATGCACATAATATATTTGTACAATAATACATATATCATTTATAAATAAAAATCTACTGTCTCATTGCTTAATTTCAATTATTTTTTTCTTCTTCTTACGGATAATGGTATGAGATAAAAGTTTGAAAACCACTGCTCTGATGGGCCTCTAAATGCTGGAGTCCTCCAGGATTCAGAGCTTGGCATTTTCCTCTTTTTGTGTTCCTACTCCCCCAGGTGATCTTACCTAGTCCAAATGTCTGTGACTCCAAAATGTGTATGTTTAGCCTTGACCTCTGCATTCAGCTCCAGAAATCCAGATGCCCTTTTAATATCCTCAGCTGTATATCTAATAGGTACCTCAAATTTAACATCCAAATCAAAGATCTTGATTGCCACAACCCCATACCCTCCACAGACTGCACCTTGCCCAGGCCACCAGATATTCAGTCAAGAATTTGTATTAAATACCTATAGATTCCAAAGCCTGAGAATACAACACTAAACCAAACTGAAAAGAATGCTATCATGCAGCTTACCTCCTCCAGGTTGCAGGCGTGGAGGAAGGAGGAGGAGACAACAGAAAAATTTTAAGTAAATATGTATCTTGTGTTTTATTTACTTACATTTATCTAGGTTAAGTGCTATTGAGAAAAATAAAGCTATGCAAGCAGAATGGATGGTCTTTGTGTGTGTTTTCTGTTATCTCTTCTTTCCAGCTTCCAAAATGTTGTCATTAATGTCATCTCTTTTGCTCTTTTTGTCTTTGCGACTCCATGGGCTTAAAATACAGTCATTAACTGCTATTTAGTGGAGTTTGAAGAAAGTGCTGAAGGAAATGCATGTGTTCAATCCTCCATCTTCACTTAGAAGATTCAGAGTGTAAAGGGAATGTATTTATGAGAAAATGATATTCAAGCCGAAACCTGAAAGCAGTGAGGAAGTAAGCCATGTAGCCATCTAAAAAAAGAGCATTCCAGATGGAGGCAGTTGCAAGTGAGAAAGGTCCTAACGTGGGAGTGTGCTTAATGTGCTCAAGGAACAGCAAGGAACCTACTGTTGCCGGAGCAGAATTGAGAGGTAGGATGGAGAGGGAAGACGATTAGCAAAGGAGGCTAGAGAGATGGCAAGGGGCTGGATCATTTATTGGAGGCCATGTATGAATTCTGAATTTTATTCAGAAGGAAGTGGGAAGGCTTTGGATGATTTTAAGCAGACAATATTAAATTATGTTTTAAATAAATCACTGTAGCTGCTGTACAATATCCTGTTGGGAAATGAAGGCAGAAACAGAGACACCAATTAGGAGTGTATCGGCAAGAGATGATAATGACTTGAGCTAGAATGTTGGCCATTTTTGTGGTGAGAAGTGGTAGGATTCTGGATATGCTTTGAAGTTAGAGCCAATAGAATTTTACTGCTGGATTGGGCAACAGAAGAGTCAAGCATATTCCAGGGTTTTTGACGTGAACAAATGGAATTATAGTGTCACTGAAATGGAGATGGCTATAGGTGGAAAAAATATTTGGGGGGTTGAGGTCAGGGGGACAGGAGCTCAGTTGGACATGTTAAATTTGAGATAACTCTTATACAGCCAAATGGTGATGTCAAGTGGCTGCTGGATATACCAGTATAGGGTTTGAGGGAGCAGTCAGGTGGAAGATACTGATTAAGGCTCATCAGTGTATGAATAGTATTTAAAGCCACAAGACTTGATTAGATCAACAAGGGAGGGAGTATGGATAGAAAAAGTGAAGAGCTTCAATGATTGAGATTGGAGAGGTTCCACATTTACTGACTGTGAAGGTGAGCAAGAACTCATTGAGGAGACAGAGGAAAGAGCAGCCAGTGAGACAGGAGAACAAAGAGAGGATGGTGCCTGGAGGAGAAATGAAGGTGTTTCAAGAAGCAAGTAATGGACTCCGTTAAATCTGCTAAGAAGTTGAATAATATGAAGTCTGAAAAATGATCATTTGATGAACAGTATGAAGGTTACTGACGACCCTGACAATGATAATTTCAGTGGAACTGAGGGAGTGGAAGCTTAAGTAGAGTGCTGCAGATACTGACTGATGACACAGGAGAGACAGGTGTTACCTTTTGGAGCAACGCTCATAATTAGGCAAGAAAGACGGGATCCAGAGTTTAAATGGAGATGGTGGGCTTAGGTGGAAGACCAGACAGTTCATCCATGGTAGTTGGAGGAAGGGCAGAAAGGGTCATTTTAAGTAGGTTGGCAGATGTATCCAGAGGCATGAAAACTCACTTTTCATTGAACTAGAAAGCAAGGTCATGATTAGATGAGAAGACAGACAATGGAGAATTAATGGAGGTTAGACACTGCCCGGCCCGCAGAGCTGAGGTGTCAGTGCAGCCATTTCTCACTGGGCACTCTGATCTGAAGTGCCAGGTGTGAGGCCTCTGCATGAAGCACCCTGTGAACAAGTGAAACTAGACGAAGCACAAAGGAAAAGAAAAACACAAAAGGGGGACCTTCAAGATGGTGGAGGAGTAAGACATAGAGATCACCTTCCTCCCCACAAATACATCAAAAATACATCTACATGTGGAACAACTCCTACAGAACACTTACTAAATGCTGGCAGAAGACCTCACACTTCCCCAAAGGCAAGAAAATCTCCACATACCTGGCTGCATGGATGACAGGGTCTTGGTGCTCTGGCCTGGTGTCAGGCCTGAGCCTCTAACGTAGGAGAGCTGAATTCAGGACATTGGACCACCAGAGACCTCCCGGCCACACATAATATCAATTGGTGAGAGCTCTCCCAGAGATCTGTCTCAGCGCTAAGACCGAGCTCCACCCAACGGCCAGCAAGCTCCAGTGCTGGACGCCCCATGCCAAACAACTAGCAAGACAGGAACACAACACCACCCATTAGCAGAGAGGCTGTCTAAAGTCGCACTAAGTTCACAGACACCCCAAAACACACCACCGGACGCGGTCCTGCCCACCAGAAAGATAAGATCCAGCCCCACCCAAGAACACGGGCACCAGTCCCCTCCACCAGAAAGCCTACACAACCCACTGAACCAACCTCACCCACTGGGGGCAGACACCAAAAACAACGGGAACTATAAACCTGCAGCCTGCGAAAAGGAGGCCCCAAACAAAGTAAGTTAAACAAAATGAGAAGACAGAGAAATATGCAGCAGATGAAGGAGCAAGATAAAAACCCACCAGACCAAACAAATGAAGAGGAAATAGGCAGTCTACCTGAAAAAGAATTCACAGTAATGATAGTAAAGATGATCCAAAATCTTGGAAACAGAATGGAGAAAAGACAAGAAACGTTTAACAAGGATCTAGAAGAACTAAAGAGCAAACAAACAATGATGAACAACACAATAAATAAAATTTAAAATACTCTAGAAGGAATCAATAGAAGAATAACTGAGGCAGAAGAACGGATAAGTGACCTGGAAGATAAAAAAGTGGAAATAACTACCGCAGAGCAGAATAAAGAAAAAAGAATGAAAAGAACTGAAGACAGTCTCAGAGACCTCTGCGACAACATTAAACACACCAACATTTGAATTATAGGGGTTCCAGAAGAAGAGAAAAAGAAAGGGACTGAGAAAATATTTGAAGAGATTATTGTCAAAAATTTCCCTAACATGGGAAAGGAAACAGTCAAGTCCAGGAAGCGCAGGGAGTCCCGTATAGGAAAAATCTATGGAGAAACATGCCAAGACATATATTAATCAAACTATCAAAAATTAAATACAAAGAAAAAATATTGAAAGCAGCAAGGGAAAAGCAGCAAATAACATACAAGGGACTCCCCATAAAGTTAACAGCTGATCTTTCAGCAGAAACTCTGCAAGACAGAGAGAGTGGCAGAACATATTTAAAGTGATGAAAGGGAAAAATATACAACCAAGATTACTCTACCCAGCAAGGATCTCATTCAGATTCGATGGAAAAATTAAAATCTTTACAGATAAGCAAAAGTTAAAGAGAATTCAGCACCACCAAACCAGCATTACAACAAATGCTAAAGGAACTTTTATAGGCAGGAAACACAAGAGAAGGAAAAGACCTACAAAACAAAACCAAAACAATTAATAAAATGGTAATAGGAACATACATATCGATAATTACCTTAAATGTAACTGGATTAAATGCTCCAACCAAAAGACATAGACTGGCTGAATGGATACAAAAACAAGACCTATATATATGCTGTCTACAAGACACCCACTTCAGACCTAGGGACACATACAGACTGAAAGTGAGGGGATGGAAAAAGATATTCCATGCAAATGGAAATCAAAAGAAAGCTGGAGTAGCAATTGTCATCTCAGACAAAATAGACTTTAAAATAAAGATTATTACAAGAGACAAAGAAGGACACTACATAATGATCAAGGGATCAATCAAAGAAGAAGATATAACAATTGTAAATATTTATGAACCCAACATAGGAGCACCTCAGTACCTAAGGCAAATACTAACAGCCATAAAAGGGGAAATTGACAGTAACACAATAATAGTATGGGACTTGAACACCCCACTTTCACCAATGGACAGATCATCCAAAATGAAAATAAAGAAACACAAGCTTTAAATGACACATTAGACAAGATGAACTTAATAGATATTTATAGGACATTCCATCCAAAAACAACAGAATACAATTTCTTCCCAAGTGTTCATGGAACATTCTCCAGGTTAGACCATATCTTGGGTCACAAGTCAAGCCTTGGTAAATTTAAGAAAATTGAAATCGTATCAAGTATCATTTCCGACCACAATGCTATGAGACTAGATTATCAATTACAGGAAAAAGATCTGTAAAAAATACAAACACATGGAGGCTAAACAATATGCTACTCAATAACCAAGAGATCACTGAAGAAATCAAAGAGAAACAAATGACAATGAAAACACGGTGAACCAAAACCTATGGGATGCAGCAAAAGCAGTTCTAAGAGGGAAGTTTATAACAATACAATCCTACTTCAAGAAACAAGAAAAATCTCAGATAAACAACCTTACACCTAAAGCAATTAGAGAAAGAAGAACAAAAAACCCCAGCGTTAGCAGAAGGAAAGAAGTCATAAAGATCAGATCAGAAATACATGAAAAAGAAATGAAGGAAACAATAGCAAGATCAATAAAACTAAAAGCTGGTTGTTTGAGAAGATAAACAAAATTGCTAAACCATTAGCCAGACTCATCAAGAAAAAAAGGGAGAAGACTCAAATCAACAGAATTACAGATGTAAAAGGAGAAGTAACAACTGACACTGCAGAAATACAAAGAATCATGAGAGGTTACTACAAGCAACTATATGCCAATAAAATGGATAACCTGGAAGAAATGGACAAATTCTTAGAAAAGCACAACCTTCCAAGACTGAACCAGGAAGAAATACAAAATATAAACAGACTACTCACAAGCACTGAAATTGAAACTGTGATTAAAAATCTTCCAACAAACAAAAGCCCAGGACCAGATGGCTTCACAGGCGAATTCTATCAAACATTTAGAGAAGAGCTAACACCTATCCTTCTCAAACTCTTCCAAAATATAGCAGAGGGAGGAACACTCCCAAACTCATTCTACAAGGCCACCATCACCCTGATACCAAAACCAGACAAAGATGTCACAAAAAAAGAAAACTACAGGCCAATATCACTGATGAATACAGATGCAAAAATCCTCAAAAAAATACTAGCAAACAGAATGCAACAGCACATTAAAAGGATCATACACCACGATCAAGTGGGGTTTATCCCAGGAATGCAAGGATTCTTCAATATATGCAAATCAATCAATGTGATAAACCATATTAACAAATTGAAGGATAAAAACCATATGATAATCTCCATAGATGCAGAAGAATCTTTCAACAAATTCAACGCCGATTTATGATAAAAACTCTCCAGAAAGTAGGCATACTGGGAACCTACCTCAACATATTAAAGGCCATATATGACAAACCCACAGCAAACATCACTCTCAATGGTGAAAAACTGAAACCATTTCCTCTAAGATGAGGAACAAGACAAGGTTGTCCACTCTCACCACTATTATTCAACATAGTTTTGGAAGTTTAGCCACAGCAATCAGAGAAGAAAAAGAAATAAAAGGAATCCAAATTGGAAGAGAAGAAGTAAAACTGTCAGTGTTTGCAGATGACGTGATACTATACATAGAGAATCCTAAAGACTCTACCAGAAAACTACTAGAGCTAATGAATGAATTTGGTAAAGTAGCAGGATACAAAATTAATGCACAGAAATCTCTTGCAAAATATACAAGCAGTTCATGCAGCTCAGTATCAAAAAAACAAACAAACCAATCCAAAAATAGGCAGAAGACGTAAACAGACATTTCTCCAAAGACAATATACAGATTGCTGGAAAACACATGAAAGGATGCTCAACGTCACTAATCATTAGAGAAATGAAAATCAAAACCACAATGAGGTATCACCTCACACCGGTCAAAATGGCCATCATCAAAAAAATCTACAAACAATAAATGCTGGAGAGGGTGTGGAGAAAAGGGAACCCTCTTGCACTGCTGGTGGGAATGTAAATTGATACAGTCACTATGGAGAACAGTATGGAGGTTCCTTCAAAAACTAAAAATAGAACTACCATACGACCCAGCAATCCCACTACTGGGCATATACCCTGAGAAAACCATAATTCAAAAATAGTCATGTACCACAATGTTCATTGCAGCTCTATTTACAATAGCCAGGACCTAAGTGTCCATCAACAGCTGAATGGATAAAGATGTGGCACATATATACAATGGAATATTACTCAGCCATAAAAAGAAACGAAATTGAACTATTTGTAGTGAGGTTGATGGACCTAGAGTCTGTCATACAGAGTGAAGCAAGTCAGAAAGAGAAAAACAAATACCATATGCTAACACATATATATGGAATCTAAAAAAAGTAATGGTTCTGATGAACCTAAGGGCAGGACGGGAATAAAGATGCAGACATAGGAAATGGACTTGAGGACATGGGGAGGGGGAAGGGTAAGCTGGGACGAAGTCAGAGAGTAGCATTGACATATATACGCTACCAAATGTAAAATAGATAGCTAGTGGGAAGCAGCTGCATAGCACAGGGAGACCAGCTCGGTGCTTTGTGACCACCTAGAGGCATGGGATAGGGAGGGTGGGAGGGAGATGCAAGAGGGAGGGGATATGGGGATATATGTATACATATAGTTGATTCACTGTGTTATAGAGCAGAAATGAACACAACATTATAAAGCAATTATACTCCAATAAAGATGTTAAAAAAAAAAAGAAGTAATGGAGGTTAAAGGAGAGAGAAGAACGTATAAAATATTTACCGAGGAGAGCAGGACGGTGAATTACCTAGGAAATTATAGTAGGATTGCATGGCAGGACAAAGGCCCACTTGAAGTTTGAGGTCCTGAAGCGAGATCGGTCAGCTTGTGCACGTGCTTTTTCTCCATCCATGTTTCATTGCTCAGGTGCAGATGAAGAGTCAATGGAGATATATTCACCAGGTTTGAGGTTTTGCCAGGCAAATTTGATGGAGAGGTGCAAGGGAGCTGAAGGTGTGCAATGTGGTGGTTATACAGTGATGCGCCATCTCAGCAAATGCACTCTTACTCGCTTGGTTGTTCTATACTAAGACATAGGAGTCAACTTTGATTCTTCCCTTTTTTCATTCCCCACAACCATTCCGTCAGCAGGTCCTATTGTTACTTCCAGTATATAACTGGCATCTATCACTTTTTCTCAATCCCCATGGTCAGCACCTTGGCTTAGCCACTTGCCTCCTTTCGGTGCCAGGGTCTTGGCTGTCTAACTGGTCTACCTGCCTCATTTCTTACTATCCAGCAATCCATCCTCCACACGGCAGCCAGAGTCACCTTCTAAGATCTTCATCAGATTATACAGTCCCTTATTGCAGCCTTTAGTGACTTCCCACTGGACTTCTGTTTTAATCCAAAGGTGGCCACCAGGGTCTCTCCTCCTCTGCCCAGTTCTCCAGCCTCTTCTACAGCTGCTTTCTCTGATGACTGCTCTATTCCAGCCACACTGGCCTCATCTCTGGTCCTCAAACATGCACACTCTTTTTGTCTCAGATTGATGAAAATTTCTCACTCTACCTGAAATGCTCTTCCTCTGACTCGTTAATTGGTCACTGTTACTCATTCTTCAAGTCTCAGATCTAATTATAACTTCCTCAGAGAAGACTTCCCTGAGCTTCGTATTAAAAGCTCTTTTACCCATGATGTATCACATCACCCCGTTTGTTTTAGAGCCTTATACATCTGAAATCATGTTTATACATTTGTTCACCTGCACACCCCAACTAGAATGAGGTCGCGGACTCTGTCTCTTTACTCTCCTGCCTAGTCTTAGAGCAGTGGTTCTCAAACTTATTCATCTCAGGGAATTTACACTCTTAAAAAGCATTCAGGGGCTTCCCCGGTGGCGCAGTGGTTGAGGGTCTGCCTGCCAATGCAGGGGACGCGGGTTCGTGCCCCGGTCCGGGAGGATCCCACATGCCGCGGAGCGGCTGGGCCCGTGAGCCATGGCCGCTGAGCCTGTGCTTCTGGAGCCTGTGCTCCGCAACGGGAGAGGCCACAACAGTGAGAGGCCCGCGTACCGCAAAGAAAAAAAAAAAAAGCATTCAGGAACCTGAGCAGCTTTAGTATATGTGACTTACATCTATTATTATCTACTATATACCAGAAATTAAAACTGATAAATTTAGAAAATATTTACGTATTTTATTCCTTTATTTTAAAACAATAATACAAGAGGGAGGAGATATGGGGATATATGTATATGTATAGCTGATTCACTTTGTTATAAAGCAGAAACTAACACACCATTGTAAAGCAATTATACTCCAATAAGGATGTTAAAAATAAATAATAATAAATCTATTACATGTTAACACAAATAACATTTTTATGAAAATAACATTTTATAATTCTATTTTCTAGAACAGAAAAAATAGTGAGAAGAGTGGTATTATTCTTCATTTTTGCAAATATCTTTAATGTCTGGTTTAAGAAAAGTGGATTCTCATATCTCTATCTGCATTCAATCTGTTGTGATAGATTGTTTTGGTTGAGATATATGAAGAAAATCTGTCTTTACACTGACATGTAATTGGAAAGGGAAGAATATTTTACAGACTTTTCAGATACCTGTGTACAGATCTTCCTCAGCTTACAATGGGGTTATGACCCGATGAACGCATTGTAAATTGAAAATATCGTAAATTGAAGATGCATTTACTACACCTGACCTATCAAACATCATAGTTTAGCCTGGCCCACCTTAGATGTGGGCAGAACACTTACAGCAGCCCACAGTTGAGCATAATCATCTAACACAAAGCCTATTTTATAATAAAGTTTGAATACCTCATGTAATTTATTGAATACTGTACTGAAAGTGAAAAATGGAATGGTTGTCTGGGTACAGAATGGTTGTAAATGTATTGATTGTTTGCCCTGGTGATCGTGTGCCTGACTAGGAGCTGCAGCTGCCCAGCCTATCTAGAGAGTTATTATAGGGCATACCACTGGCCCAGGAAAAGATAAAAACCCAAAATTCGAAGTACAGTTTCTACTTGTGTATCACTTTGCACCATGATAAAGTTGAGAAATTGTAAATTGAACCATCAAAAGTTGAGGACCATCTGTATATGTTTAAAGAAGTTCCTTAAAGGCTAGTTGCAACATGGAATCTGAAATCATATCAATTAAATTTTTCACTGTGCACTGAAATTCATTGGTCTATTTTGAAAGTTGAATGGATCAGTGCCTTTGCATGGTTTTGTAACTTCATGCATTTGTCATTTGGTAACTAGTTTATGCAGATTTTTCAAGTGTTGACAAATTTTATTCGGCAATATCAAAAAAGATCACATTTTTTCTAATCTCATCCGAAAAGTCTTTAAATATTGGGGAGCCTTCAAGCCCATGGTGGTGGATAAAAATTCTCCAAAATTCTGCTTTTTATTTGGAAGTTTTCGTTTTTTATTAGCATCATCTGCTTCTTTTCAGATGAAATGCTCACTTTTCGCATTTTTGAGAAAAGATTTGCCAAATGCCCAATTCTGATCATCATAGTTTGTCAGCCATTTTTTCAATTATTAATGATGTTCCGTGAAAAAACTAATTCAGTTTTTAAATAACAGCAAAAGTCCTCTTCCTCAAGATGACCATTGCACTTCAGTATGCATACCTTCCATTTTATCACAAAATATTAAAAAAACATCTTCAAGGGTTAGATCTGACAAAATTAATAATATTATTGCCTCAGCAAGGAGATTCTTAATATAACTGGTATTTTTAAATTTTTTCACTATGAATGCATGTTAGTGAGGAACACAATGACTGTGCACACTTGTGCTACTGCCTTGATTCATGCTAAGACTCCAGCAGTTTTACCCACTATTGCTTTTGTACCATCCATGTAAATGTAAACAGAGTGCAAAAAGCAAATAAATCTTAGAATTGTTATGAATATAATCTTATCTCACAGACCTCTTGGAAGGGTCTCAGGGACATAGGGATCCACAGATCACAGCAGAACACGTGATACCAGATCACATAATGGTAGGAAGTTTTAATAAAAATTTTTAATATAAATGAGGGACTCGATAATTCTACTAGCGTCCATTATTATTGGTTCAGCAACTCTTTATTCTAAAAATAATTAGGCCTTAGAATTTATCATTTTTGACGCATTTTATAAGGAAAAAAATAAGGAATCATTTAATCAAAAGTACCCATCAAGGACTCCCCTGGTGGCGCAGTGGTTAAGAATCCGCCTGCCAATGCAGGGGACACGGGTTTGATCCCTCGTCTGGGAAGATCCCACGTGTCACGGAGCAACTAAGCCCGTGTGCCACAACTACTGAGCCTGCACTCTAGAGCCCAAAAGCCACAACTACTGAGCCCACATGCCACAACTACTGAAGCCCGTGCGCCTACAGCCCAAGCTCCAAAACAAGAGAAGCCACAGCAGTGAGAAGCCTGCACATCACAACGAAAAGAATCCCCTGCTCAGCGCAACTAGAGAAAGCCTGCGCACAGCAGTGAAGGCCCAACACAACCAAAAATAAATAAATATATTAAAAAATATATTTAAAAAAAGTACATATCAATATCTATCTTTACATGGAGCTGTGTAGACACTGCACAGATGAAGTTAAACAGATTTTGTCTTGAGGAGTTTATAAACACTACAGACATAAAGGGCATAAACAGGGCCAGTAGTGAACATGTACATTAAATTAGTTAATAATGCCAATTTGTAGAGGGATAACTACATATTAAATGAGATATCATTAATGCCTTAGCCCTCAAAGGAGAAAATTTAAAACACTACCAAATGGCATTAAAGATCTGAATAAATGGAGATCTACCCATGCATATAGATGGAGTGACTTGACAGTGTAAAAATGTCTACTCTCCCTGAATTACTCTCAGTCCCAATTCAAATGTCAGTTGTAACAGACAAATAGATGAATGGAACAGACATAAGAACAGATAAAGAAATAATAGCTAAAGCTATACTATTGTATGAAGGGAACTCCTAGAATCAAAAAGACTGAAAACCCTAGAGAGATGGAAATATATATGAATAAATAACAAGTATATTATCTCAGTAAGTAAAGAAGAAAATCAATGAGATACTACTTTACACCCATCAGACAAGGGAAAATTGCCCAGTTCTATAATGCTAAGTGTTGATGGGGAAACAAGAATTCTTTCACACTTGAACACTGCCATTTTGGAGGACAATCTGGCACAGTAGTTGCACATATACCAATTATGTAAGATTATACAATCACACTCCTAAAGGAAAAAAGGGAGAATCCTTACCAGAAAAAGCACGTAAGAGAATATGTTTTTCACAACATTGTGGAAGCAGGGAATTGGAAACAACCTTGTTGTCCACCACCAGAGGAAGAAAGCTGTGGGTGCATGCTCCTGAAGATGACACAGCAGTTAGAAACAGCATCTTGATTGTGTTGATGGTTTCATGGGTATAAGCATATGCCCAAACTTATCAAATTGTAGACTTTATATACGTACAGTTTATTTTCTGTCAATTACACCTTAATAAAGATGTAAAGAAATACATGGATTAGAAATGATAAGCCTCCTTCACTCTTCCCCACCCATAAGAAATCTCTTTGGAGATTATTAGGGTGTCAACTCATAATTCTTAAATTTGCTATAAAGGTAAAGAATCCAGCATTTACCTAGACACTCCTGCACAAACTGTATTTGAAGGTAAATCAAATAGTTGGTGAAACAAAGTTCTTTATAGAAAATCACAACTAATAAATGCAATAGGAGAAAAGAATGATAAAATCTCTATTTTCCATCCTACACTGAAATAATAGATTTTTAGACAACTATCATCAATGGTCCCTAAACCATGAGGTGAGAGGTGGATGAGGAACTTAGCATAATTGGCAAGTCAGGCCAACATCATCTGAAGGCACTGATTAATCTAACCAAAGGCATATCATGTGCCTCCCATCATGTTACACTAGGAAATACATGGTACTATTCATGAAGTATTCTTACCAAGAAAACAAACAAACAAATGAATCAAACCAAGCCTTTAAATCTAACCACTAGGTTAAACAAGGAACATTTTAAATGATGCCTCACGGACACAATCAGCCAAAAGACAAAATGTGGGAAATAATTTAGAAGAAATAATCCAGTTTCTACAAAGAAAGAAATATATATTAAAAAAATGTGGGGTGGAGGGTTGTCAAAAAAGAAAAAAAAAAAAGAAACAGCGTAGCTCGTAGAAACGTAATGCTTGGTGAAAATGGAAGAAAAGGAGTGAGATATATTTATGTACGTTTAAAGTACATACACACAAAATGACACTACATATTTCCAAAGATGCGTTTACACTTAAGAGTGTACATTAAACACATCAGAGCAGTTACCTGTTGGGGAGGGGAGGATGGGAGTGAGGAATTTGATAATAGGAGGAAATCCATTTAAAATTGCTTTTTTTGCCTTGCCTAAATCAATGATGATACTGTGCCATGAGCCAAAGAATAAGATTAATTCACCCTCTGTATGTATCCCCCCCTCCTCTAAAAAAGACAAGAAAGAAAATTATACATATCATAGGATGGTAACAAATTCACATGGTCTGCATATTTGGACAAGGATAATTAGAAAAACTTGCTACCTACCAATTTTATGATTAATCAGGAAAATTAGCCAGAGAGCTGTAGAATTCTTGGGAGCTGAAAGAAGATCTCAGTAAAAGCTTTTCTAGTTCCCAGATTGCCAGTATATCTATTGCCCGACCATACCAAATTGATTTGTGTCAATTCTTCTTTGGAAAAGTCATCAACAAAGGAGACTCCACATCTTCTTTTAATAGCCTGTTTTAATATTTAACAAACAACCCTCTCAGGAAATTCCTTCTTATCTCTGTACTGTATTTTCACAGTTACTTTCCAGTTAGTTCTCAGAGAAGATGGATAAAAGTTGGTCTACATTTTCCTTATGATAATGCCTCATGTATTAGGAGGTATTATTGTCTCCAGACTAATTAATTTCAACTCCTTCTACCTGTCCTCTTGGGTCTTATTTATTCACCACTTTAATCATATTATTAAACTACTCCGAACTTCTCCACTTCACAGCATCGTCAAGGTAAGGAGACATAAACTGAATGCAATACTAACTCCACAATGGCCCAATGTGCGACTAATTGAGAGAGAAATTATTTCCAACTATTGCTACCAGGAGTCCTTAAAGATAATAACTAGTGGCTGGGAGATCTCATCAACCTTTTTCTTTATGCATTTTAATTATAACAATTCCTTACATGTATAAATGTTATTGTTACAAAGAACTGTCTAATTTGGTCTTCCAACAACTCTATAATGACAGGAAAGATGTCACGATTCTCACTGCATAGATGAGTAATGTAAAGTGCAAAGAGGTTAAAGTAACTTGCCTGAGGTCACTGAGCTCTTAGGCGTTGGAGGTAGGACTTCTGATTCTAAGCATCTAGGAAGCAAGCTTGATTTCAAGCCTGTGAAATGCTCGAATGGGAGGCAGTACAGAGCAAGAGAAAGAACATTAATTTGTTGCCAGAGGACTTGGATTGAGACTCCAGTTCTGCCACTGGCAATGGTGTGACCAGACAGGGATAATAATAGGGTTGATGTGAACATTATGGTTAAGGTGCACTCTATAAACTTTTTGTTTGTTTGGTTTTATAAATTTATGTATTTATTTTTGGCTGCATTGGGTCTTCATCGCTGCACGCGGGCTTTTCTCTAGTTGCGGCTAGCGGGGGCTACTCTTCGTTGTGGTGTGCAGGCTTCTCATTGTGGTGGCTTCTCTCGTGGAGCATAGGCTCAAGGCGCGCGGGCTTCAGTAATTGTGGCACGTGGGCTCAGTAGTTGTGGCTCGTGGGCTGTGGAGTGCAGGCTCAGTAGTTGTGGCGCACGGGCTTAGTTGCTCTGCAGCATGTGGGATCTTCCCGGGCCAGGGATCAAAACTGTGTCCCCTGCACTGGCAGACAGATTCTTAACCACTGTGCCACAAAGGAGTCTCTAAACTTTGATTTTTCATGTTTTCTTTGTTCTGATGATTTGAATACATCTGCTTTAAGAAGCTATTCCAAAATAACTTTCCTTTTCTTCTTTTTAAGAAGTTATTCCAAGGTAATTTTCCTTTTCTTCTCTGTTCCCACATCACCAGTTTAATTCTTCTTGAAAATATGGTCTTTTGATGTTATCAGTTGTTTGGTTTTTCTTCCCTTTGCACCTGGAGCAACATTCCCTTGCTCCTCTTGTATTTTAGATATTTATTAACAAAATTGGGAAATAAGAAACACATTCACTCTGACACTTTTGTCCTTCCTTAGATTACATAATCAGCCTCAAAATATTAATTGACTATGGACAAAAAATGAAAAGCAATAGATATTTGTACTCCCTTATATTTGTGGGTTTTGAAGCAGTAAAAGAGGGAGCAAATGACCACAGGCATTGAGGGAAAAATAATTAATATCATGTAACTTATGTGAGTCTGATGACTCTTTAAACCTTTAAAAGTTAGTGTTGGAGAGCAAAACCTCAGAACGTGTCAATGATCCACTACTGCAATACTTTATTGAACAGAATTGTAGTAGTCATACACCAGATTTTCCCAACTAGAGTGTCACAAAGTCTTCACAATTATAAACAATGCGTAAACTTTATTTCTTGCTATGTAGGGAATTTCTGGAAGTATCTGATTAACACTCCACTTCTAGAAAAGTTCCTCTTTTCATCCACATAATTAATCGGTCCAGGGCCTCTGTCCATGTTTCCAAAGTTTCCAGAGAGTCAGTGATTACTGACTTACTTATGATTCGGTTATTCAATACTTCCTTGGATTACATGAGCCAGTTTATTTTTTCTTTTGTATTAATGTGGTAAAAACTGATACCTCTCTCACCATCCAACTAATACCTGCTACAACTAATGTTTACATGGTTGAGGTGCTGTCTGTCAGATGGGATGCTGAGCTGAGCTGGTCATGTGGAAATATGTAGAATAGAAAGTGACATTAAGCTGGCAACAAAGCAAAAAGCATGCAGCATGGGAACATGTAAAAACTTTACCTAGTGAGTATTAAAGAGTACACAGTCAGGGCATCACCAACATAGTATTGAAAGAACCATCAAGTGAAATGTCTGATAACTGTCTCTGCTTTTATAGACACTGTGAGATATTATTATACAGTTGCCATTGACTGTGTTGTAATTGTTGCTCACTTTAGCTTTGCTTCAAGTCTTTAACTGTTTCAATGTGCTGCCATAGCTAATATTAAAAAGTGTGACTGGAAAATAGAAGGTATGAGGACTCAGACTGACAAACAAAGTAGAAAAGAAAGAAGTTGAAACATACCATATTTTCTCAGTTCTAGTCTTTTCTCTCTTCACATTTAATGTGTCTAGAGTTGGAATGTATTTTACAGTGATAATTCCTTAAAACCTGCCAGTCATCAGGGAGGAAAAAAAAAAAAGTACGTTGTCTTGTCATTGTCTGCGTATGTGCAAACGTGTGTTTCGAAGGAATCTGTTCAACTTGTTATTTACTATTGAATTTTAAGTTAAATGGGGATCTTCTTTTTGTGAAGTGAAAGCCTTTTACTAAAGCATTGGACATTTATCTGTCAAAAGCTCCCAGCTGGCTTCTAAGAGAGGTAACTTTTCATTTACATAAAAACCCTGTGATTTTACTGAAATAGAAAGTGCAGGAAAAACACTGGTATTCCTCAACATGCCTATAAATTCTCCTGTCAAGTCTTAAGATGTTAAAGAGGTAAAGGTTTGAGCACGAACTATGAAATGTAGCGGGTCACCAATGCAGACCTCTTAGATGTCAGCCATGCAGAAGATTTACTCTCAAATTCTGATTTGCTGCTGAAGGAAAAAATATATATACATGTAAATATGTGGCTAAAAGAATGATATTATTGGCAAGTTAAAATAAACTATTTTTATTTAATATAGTTTTTTTCCCCCTTGAAAGCTACTGTAAAATGGGTGAGGTGGCAACTTATAATTGAAGGATTCATGTATTTTTTTCTGTGTTTCTAACAGATCGCTAGTTGTGACTCGAGTATCTGTTTTTCAAATACATGGGTCTAAAAAAAAATGTCGTTGAAATAAATACCCCCAGCTCCAATTGTAATTGCTTAACAAATAATTTTATTCTCTTCATCTTCTAAAACTTTCAGGACATCATTAGTTAATATACACTGAAGCTTGAAGGTTTTGTAAGTTTCTACTACCATATTTTTAAAATTATCTTTTTTAGAAAAAGTTGGAAAATTTTTTATGAGAGGTTTTCACCAGGAAGTTTACTGAAAACAATTGGTGATGATTAAATGTTTCATTGCTACTTTAGGAATTCTTTTTAAACTCTCACAGAGATTGGAATTAATTGGGATTGAAACAAGAATTAATCTCCAGCCTCAAAACATTTGAATGACCTGGCTCTGAAAAAAAATAGAAAACTGTATACTTACTTTGAGGCTAGTGATAACTGAGATGGAGTGATCATTAGTAAGGCAAATAGTAAATATAGCTGGCCATGCACTGGGTCTTATATACCCTTGCTTTTCTTTCAGTATCAATGGACCTGACAGAATATTTAAGTGATCTTTAGCTCAGAGTTGCAAAAGTGTTGAGACTTTTTATTTTAGAATCTCTCACTTAATTGAATTCTATAGCCTATCTAGAATCTGTGGTCTATGTCAAGAATACATAGCTTTCTTAGATCTTTCATATTCTTGTTTTATGAATATGTGTCTGATGTGTTAATGTTAATACGCCCTTTTGTAAAGTAAATTTCATTATGTAAAGATGTTTAATTATTTTTTTAAGTAATTGAATACCTTTGTTTATCAGGGCCCTAGTAAAAAGCAGTGTGGATTATTGTAGCTTGATACTAACAGATCAGATTCAGTGCCTTTGATCGGCTTGGATTTCCACAGGCATGGATCTTGAAATAGTCTCCATATCATGCTAAGATACTGCTTTAAAAAACTTGTCGCTTTTTCCACCTGTGCCACCAACTGCCCACCATTGTTCGAGGGAAGCCATGTGCAGGCATGACCAGACTTCATTATCTTTATCATTGTTATTATAGTCCATAAGTTAAGAGAATACATTCAAAGCATTTCCTACAATCATATATTACCTTTGAGATTACAACTGCTTGTATTAGATTTAGCTGCTTTTCAGCTGCCACATTTTATATCAGTATTGCATAGGTAAATGATCATTTCCTTCCAGGGAGAAAAATACTTTACCCAACACAATGGGTACAATGGACAAACTTAAATAATGATTTAAATTAATAACTATAGAAAGAACATATATGAAAGGTGGGTTTTCATTTACAAAAAAAGACTTGGTATTTTTTTAAAAATCAATATTTACTCATTGTATTAAAAAAATTTTTTTAAATGTAGTTCTTACCAAAAAAAAAAAAAAAAAAAAGACAGAGAAAGAGAGAGACTTAGTAGAAAAACTCAGAATATATAGCTCTATTTATTATATTGGATAATTGGCAAGTTAGATACATCCTCAAATATTAATGCGGAAGATGCTTCAGTGATCAAAGAAAGCACTTCCCTCTTTAAATAAATTTTATTTTGGTATATTACTGACTCTGTTGTTATGGGTGAACTGCTTTTTAGATATACACTGCTTAATTCTTGAATTGAAGAAACCAAAATGAGAAACTGACAAAGGGAGAACTGAGTATAAGTTGAGTCTGAGACATGACAGGAAAATAAAAAGGTGAACGGATGATGGAAAATATTTTTAAAGTATGACTTCATTGTTAATGATTCTTTTCACAAGAGGAACATTCCTAGGTATGAAAAATGAAACTCAATGGAGCTTTAGATCAAAAGATGGTGCTTAATAAGCATAATTAAAAAGTAAGGAAATGGACTTTCTCATGAACATAATCTGTTTTGGAGGTTCTGGATTGTTAGAAATGACATAGAAATAATTACACTTCCCCTATATATAAATCAAGATAGAGTGAATTATTCTAGAATGATTAAAATGACTAGTCTACATCCTGAGACCTAGTGTTGCTTGACCGAAAAGAGGAAAGTAGCAAAGAAATGGTTTACTGTGAGAAAGAATGATGTGAGGCCTGAGGCCCACTCTGAGGCCTGAGTGATCTAGATTCCTAATTTATCCTCAGAGGATAATTTTATGGGGATATCTTTCTCCTGTGCTTTTACAACGGGTCTGATTGTTCCGTTCTACTCTGCTATGCAAGTACATGGAGGACTCATTTAAAAACTCTCTGTGTATCAAATATAAGTTACAGATTCCATGTACAGAAAATATGAACACATATACAAACATGTGCACACAGTTACAAGATGTTCACAGATTCCTAAGCTCTGTGTACCTGCTTCCAGGTTAAGAAACTATTTTGCAATGTCACATATGCTATGAACTTGCTGTAAGCACAGCCTTTTCTCTGCCACTGAAGTCTATATAACTTCCATAATATGATAGTCTCGCCTGCCAGTAGGTAAAATGCTTGCTCGAGAATCGAACAGCAAAGAAGAGGAGCTTTGTCTGCCAGTAGTAAACTCCAGAGGGGTGCACACCAGTACACAAAAGGAATGAACAAGCCTTAAATATTAGACAGTCTGTCGTCACTGACAGCCCCAAACAAGTCAAACCTCAAATTTGTCTAAGGCTCAAAGTTTAGCTCTTGATTTTATGGTAGATTTGATAGACAAATGTATGCTTTATATAAGTAACTGTAGAATAATTTATATTTTTCTTCTTTTAAATGGTTAAAAAATATGTCTTTATGACATTCCAACAACTAACTAACCCTAGGGGCAAAAAAAAGGACATAAAAAAGAGTATGGCTGGTTTCCAAGCTTTTCTGCAAAGAATAGTGCAGTGATGAAGAAGAATTAGCCACAGCAGTTAAATCTCTTGCTTAGATTTTTTTTTTTCACAATTAGAGGATGCACTCATCATACAAAGTCTTACTGTCAAATTGATCCCATTAGCTTACACTGAACACCTTTTATGAAACTGATGGGTGAAAATTATATAAGTCAAGCACCAAGATGAATACAAAAGTGAAAAGCTTTTTTCCCCCTTGGGGAAAAGTCACGTTTTTTACAGCGTCAAAGTTTTAAAATATTACTTAAAAATTAGCATAAAGTAAGAGAGATAAGTTAGTCAAATTTGGGTGAGTTAAATATTTTAAAAGTTGAAGAATGGACTTCTGCTTTCAGCCAAGATGGAATAGTAGGGACTATATTTACTTTCCTGACCGAAACAAATGAAAAACTGAATAAAACATATGCATCATTGGTTTTTAAGAAACTGGACATCATGGAATGAGTGATAGTGATTCTAAAAAACAGGAGACAAATGAGATGAGCACCAAGATGGTCTCAGTTTATTGCCTACAAACAGTTTCTAGATCGTGGCACAGATTGGAAGAATTCAGGTGGATACTGGGTAGTCTCTCTGAGTTCAGAAAGCATAGCTGGAGTCCAGGGAGGCCAAGGCTGCTAGAGTTTGCAGGGCACAGAGGAGAGAACTTTATAAACGGAGATATCCTACACATACTAACAAAGCTCACTCAAGAAGAAATAGATCATTTTAATGGTCATCTATCTATTAAAGATATGGAATTTTTATAGAGAAAACCCCAAGTCCAGATGGCTCTATTGGTGAATTCTACCCAAATATTTTTTAAAAGATAACAATCTTACAAAAGCTCTCTCAGAAAAGTAAAAAAAAAAAAAAACTTTCCAACTTATTCTATGAGACCAGCTTTACTCAGATATGAAAACCAGACCAAGACTTTACAGGAAGAAAACTACAGACTAATATTTCTCATAACATAGATGCAAAAATTCTCAACAAAATTTTAGTAATCTGAAGCAAAAAGTGGGTTCCAAGTGGGTTTCTTTTCCCTCAGGAATGCAAGGTTGGCTTAACATTTAAAAATCTATCAATGTAATTCATTACATTAACAGACTAAAAAGGAAAACCACATGATCATCTCAGCTGGTGCAGAAAAGCATTGAACAAAATCCACATCCATTCCTGATTTAAAAAAACAAAACAAAACCTCTCCACAAACTAGGAAAAAAGGAAACTTCCTTAATCCAATAAAGGGCATTTATGAAAAGCCCACAGCTAACATCAGACTTATCGGTGAAAGACTGAATTCTTGTCCCATAATGTCAACAAGGCAAGTATGTTAGCTCTCAATATCTCTATTCAACATTTCATTGGAGGCTAGGGTAAGCAAAAGAAATAAAACGTATGGAGTTTAAAAATAAAGTAAAACTGCCTTAATTCATAGGCAACATGACTTTCCTATCAGGAAAATTTTATGGAATCACATTAAATGTTTTAGAACTACTAGAGCTTAGTGAGTTTGAAGCATACAAGATCATTATACAAAATTCAATTGTTTTTCTGTATGCTAGCAATGAAAAATTAAAAATTGAAGAAAATTTTGACGAAGCAAAGGCAATTCAGTGGAGAAAGGATTATCTTTTCAACAAATGATAATAGAAAATTTGGATATGCATGTGCAAAAAGTAAATTTGATCAGCATCTCACATCATATACAAAAATTAATTCAAAATGGATCAGAGTACTTAATAAAATCTAAAACTATAGAACTTCTAAAAAAAACAGACTAGAAAATCTTGAGTTAGGCAAAGGTTTTATAGATATGATTCCAAAAGCATGGTCCATGAAAGAAAAAATTGAGCTTCAGCAAAATTCAAAATTGCTCTTCAGAAGACACTGTTAAGAGAATGAAGAGACGAGCCACAGATTGGGAAAAAATATTTGCAAGTAATCATTACATATATCTCATAAAAATTTATATCCAGATATTTAGAAAAACATCTCCCAGGTCTCATTAATAAGAAAACAAATAACACAATTTTTTAAATGGCTGAAAGATTTCAATAGACCCTCCACCAAAAAAGATATAAGGATAGAAAATAAATACATGAATGATGCTCAATGTCATTAGTCTTTAGGGGAATGCAAATTAAGACTATAAGATACCACTCTGTGCCTATTCAAAAGGTTAAAATGAAAAATAATGACCATACCAAGTTTCGTTGAGAATGTGGAGCAACTGAAACAATTAAAAAAAAAAAACAAAACAAAAGTTAGGCATATCATTTTGAAACTACAGCAATCAAAGATAAAGGAAAGATGCCACAAGAAATCAGAGGGAAAAAAAACCTTACCTATAAAGGAAAAGGGATTATAATTACATCTGACCTCTCCTCAGAAACCAAGCAAGAACAGAGTACAGTACAATATTTAAAGTATAAAGAGAAAAAACCCATCAACCCAGAGTTCTGTACCCTGTGAAATTGTCTTTCAAAAGTGAAGGAGAAATAAAAACTTTCTCAGATAAACTGATATTGAGGATATTTGTTGCCAGTAGACCTGCCTTTTTTTATGCTAATATATGAGTGAAATGAATGTTAGTAATGATACAAGGGACAAGAGGGAGGAATTAGGATTATCAGGATTACTTTGTTATTAAAAGGTATTCACACTACCCATGAAGTAGTGTAGTTATTTGGATTTGGATTAGTTGAAAATGTATATTTCAAACTTCAGGGCAACCACTAAAAAAAATTAAAAAGATGTATAATTGATATGCATAAAGAAAGGAGAGAAAATGGAATCATATAAAATGTTCAGTTAGAACCACAAAAGGCAGAAAAAGAGTGGAAGAAAAAAATAGGAACAAAGAACAAGGGCAACAAATAGAAGACAACAACAAATATGGTAGACATTAATCCAACTATATCAACAATCACTTTGAATATCAATGGTCTAAATGCACCAATTAAAAGACAGAGATAGAGTAGATCAAGAAATAAGACCTAACTATATATTGTACACAAGAAACCCACTTTCAATATAAAGATACACATAGATTAAAAGTAAATGGATGGAGAAAACTATACCATGCTAACGCTAATCAAAAGAAAATAGAAGGGACTTCCCTAGTGGCGCAGTGGTTAAGAATCTACCTGCCAATGCAGAGGACACAGGTTCGAGCCCTGGTCTAGGAAGATCCCACATGCTGCGGAGCAACTAAGCCCGTGCGCCACAACTACTGAGCCTTCGCTCTAGAGCCCGTGAGCCACAACTACTGAGCCCACATGCCATAATTACTGAAGCCCACGTGCCTAGAGCCCAACACAGCCAAAAATAAATAAATTAATAAATTAAAAAAAAGAAAATAGGAGCAGCTGCATTAATTTCAGAGCAGACTTCAAAGCATGGAAAGTTATCAGAGATAAAGACAGGCATTACGTGATGATAAAGGAGTCAATTCTCAAAAAACAAAATCCTTAATGTGTATTTACCTAACAGCATAGTGTCAAAGTATTAATACATGAGGCAAAATTGACAGAACTTCAAGGAGAAATAGATCCATTCACTATCACAGTTGGAGATTTGAACAGCCCTCTATCAGAAGTGGACATATCAGCAGGCAGAAAATCAGAAGGATATAGTTGAACTCAACAACACCAAAAATCAACTGTGTATAACTGACACCTATATACTGCTTCATCCAACAACAGCACACTACACATTCTTCTCAAGCTCACATGGAACATTCACCAAAAGAGTTCATATTATGAGCCATAAAACATACCCTAATTTAAAACAATAGAAATCAAACAATGTCTGCTCTCAGACCACAATGAAATTAAACTAGAAATCAATAACTGAAATATAACTGGAAATTCCCAAAATATGTGAAGATTAAACAACATAAATAACATAGGAGTCAAAGAAGAAATCTCAGGAGAAATTTTAAAATATTTTGAACTAAAGGAAAATGAAACACATAACTTAAAAATTGTGAGATGCAGTGGAAGTAGTGCTTAGAAGGAAATTTATGATATTGAGTGCAGGTATTAGACAATAAAAAAGAGCTAAAATCAATAACCTAAGTTTTCACCTTAGGAAACTAGAAAAAGAAGAGCAAATTAAATCCAAAGTAAGCAGAAGAAAAGAAATAATAAGAATTAGAGCAGAAATCAAGGAAACTGAAAACAGGAGTTCAGTAGAGAAAATCAACAAAATCAAAAGCTGGTTCTTTGAAAAAGATAGGACATAAATCACTAATATAAGAAATGAAAGAGAGGACATCACTATAGATCCTATAGACATTAAAAGGATAATAGAGGAATACTATGAGTAACTCTATGCTCATGAATTTGACAAACTAGATGAAATGGACCAATTCCTTGAAAGAAAATTTGCCAAAACTCATACAAGAAATAGACAATCTGACTAGGCCTATATCTAGTAAAGAAATTGAATCCATAATTAATAACTTTCTAAAACAGAAAACACCAGCCTTCACTGGTGAACTCTACCAAACATTTAAGGAAGAAATTATGCCACTGGTCTGCAATCTCTTCCAAGAAGCAGAGAAAATACTTCCTAACTTAAAATATGAGGCCAACATTACCCTTTACCAAAACCAGACATTGTAAGGAAACGACAGACCAGTATCCTTAATGAACATAGATGAAAAGATCTCTATCAAAATATTATTTCCTATGTACCAATAATGAACAAGTGGAATTTGAGATTAAAAACACAATACAATTTATATAGCACCCCAAAACACAAAATATGTAGGTATAAATTAATAAAATATGTACATGATCTAATGAGGAAAACTACAAAATTCTAATGAAAAAAATCAAAGAACTAAGGAAATGGAGAGACATTCCATGTTTATGGACAGAAAGACTCAATATTGTCAAGCTGTCTGTCCTTCCCAACTTGATCTATAAATTCAATGCAATCCCAGTTGAAATCCCAACAGTTATTTGTGAATATTGACAAACTGATTCTAAAGTTTATACAAAGAGGCAAAAGACCCAGAATAGCCAACACAATAATGAAGGCCAAGAAATTGACACTACCCACCTTCAATACTTACAAGCAACAGTAATTAAAACAGTATGGTATTGGTGAAAGAATAGACAAATAGATGGATGGAACAGAATGGAGAGCTCAGAACCACCCTTCCCCTACACAGCCCTCACAAACATAGTCAACTGATCTTTGACAAAGGAGCAAAAGCAATCCAGTGGAGCAAAGATAGTCTTTTCAACAAATGTTGCTGGAACAACTGAACTTCCACATGCAAAAAATTGAATCTAGACACAGATCTTACATCCTTTACTAAATTAATCAAAATGGATCATAGACTTAAATGTAAATTATAAAACCTAAAAATCTTAGAAGATAATGTAGGAGGAAGTCTAGATAACCTTGAGTATGGAGATGACTTCTTAGATACAATACCAAAGGCACGATTCATGAAAGAAATAATTGATAAGCTGGACTTCTTTACAATTATAACGTGTTTGCTCCATGGAAGACAATGTTAAAAGAATGAAAAGACAAGCCATGGGCTGGGAGAAAATATTTACAAAACACAATCTGATAAAGGATTGTTACCCAAAATATACAAAGAACTCTTAAAACTCAATAAAAAAAACACACAACCCAATTAAAGGGCCAAAGACCTTAATGGACACCTCGCCAAAGAAGATATATAGATGGCAGATAAGCATATGAAAAAATGCTCAACATTATAAGTCATCAAGTAGATGAAAATTAGAACAACAATGAGATACCACTATAAATCTATTAGCATGGCCAAAATCCAGAACACTAAGAACGCCAAATGCTGGTGAGGATGTGGGGAAACAGGAACTCTCATTCATTGATACTGAGAATGCAAAATGGTACAGCCGCTTTGGAAGACAGTTTGAAGGTGTCTTACAAAACTAAATATACTCTTATTATATGATCCTGTCATTGCACTCAAAATTAATCAAAAAATTTGAAAACCTATTTCCACACAAAAGTAGGCACACAGATGTTTGTAGCAGCTTTATTCATAATTGTCAAAACTTGGAAGCAACCAAGATCTCCTTCAGTAGGTGAATAGATAAATAAATTGTGGTACATCCAGTTAATAGACTATTATTCAGTGTTTTTTAAAAATGAAATATCAAGCCACAAAAAGACATGCAGGAACCTTAAGTACATATTTACTAAGTGAAAGAAGCCAACCTATAAAAGCTACATACTGTATGCTTCTGACTATATGACAGTCTAGGACAGTCAAAACTATGGAGGCAGTAAAAAGATCAGTGGTTGCCAGGGGTTGGGGGTAATGGCGTTAGTGACTGTTCCAGATTAGAGGAGAGTTGAGAGTTACATTACATAAATGCAATGTGAGATATCTGATTGGACTCTAGATCAAAAAAAAAAAAAGAGAAAGGAAGGAAGAAAGGGAGGCAGGGAGGGAAGACGGGCAAGCTATAAAGAAGATTATTGGGACAATTGGAGAAATCGGGATATGTGTGTGTATTATGCTATATTATAGTACTAATGTTAAATTTCCTAAGTGTGATTAATACATGTGATCCTGCAGGAGATTCCCTTTCACTTGGGAGATTCATTCTGAAGAATTCAGGGGTTAACAACAGCAACAAGGTACTTGCTGGTTCTGGAATTCTAGAATTGTTGAATAAGTTTGTGTTCATACTACTCATTTTCATCCTGACTTTATTATATTATATCCCTTTTCAGTTTTCAAAGGTATTAATATTTTTAGTCGATTTTCTCGCAGCAAATTTTCTGTATCTTTATGTCATTTTAATTATCTTTCTTTAGATGGTTTCTAACCTTATGGCCTTATGTCTTCCTTGAGGCATGGCGACTAGAACTACACAATATTTCTAATGCCGACATGTAGTACCATGGATAATGCTTTCTGATACTCTTCCTTGCAGCACTTTGCATGAGTGTTTGGTACAAAAGCTCTTTTGGACAATGTTTTACAGGGAATAACCTAAAATGACAATAGATCCCCTGTCTAGCAGTCCATTTTAGGATCCTGCCATTTGATATCATTGGGTTGGCCCTTTTCTCCCCATAAAAGCTTACTATCAACTGAAAATTAATCAATTTTTATGTGTATTTGTATGCCCCATCATGCTCTAAAAATAAAACTTGACTAGCTCCAGTGTTGACTCTGGGGACAGCAGCCATTAGGTCTGCTCTTCAGAAACTTACTAAATTCTTCCTTTGCTACTATTTATTTCTTCCTTACTAAAATTTACTCACATATAAGTTAAATAAAACATTGATTTTATGTGTATATGTGCCTTACATCTTGGGTACATACCTACCCATACACCTAAGTGTGTTTTTGGTACAAGAGGAATAACAAATAACAGTACAGGCTGGAATGTAGTAAAAAGAACATGGGCTTTGGAACAAGACCAATGTCCCCCCGAATCCCAGTTCTGACTGGTTGAACCATGATACCTCTATGGGCATCTATGGCCTCCCAGGCTGGCTGTAAAGAGAATGCATTACACTTAAAGTAGGTCTTCAGTCAATATTAGGCCTCCTTTGTCTTCTTCCATCTGATAAAGTATAAAAATAGTAATAACTAAACTTACTAAGCCCTTATTACGTTACCTAGGCTGTGCATGAAAAGGGATTTGTGCATACTAATAGCACAAGAGGCAGGAGACTGGCTAAGAGTAAGCGCTCTAGAACCAGCCTTCCTGGGTTCAATTCCTGGCTTTACCAATAATTAGCTTCAGGACTCAGGACAAGTTACTTCTTTACTCTGTGCCTCAGTTCTCTCATCTTTAAAGTGATAAGATAACAACGGTATTTTCCTTGTGAGGGCTAAGTGAAATAAAATTTGTTATTACTTAAGAAATTGTACTTAATATATGTTAGCTTTTGTTATAAACAGTATTATTATCTCATTCAATCCTCACAGTAGCTCAGTGAGTTAAGTGAAATCACTTTTCTTATATTATTTGTGGGAAAATGATGATAAGTGAGGCAAAATAATTTGCCAACAACACTCAGTAAAAGCCAGAAATAGGACTTGACTCTTTATCAATGATATTAACTCTCAAATTTCTCCTTATTTCTCTCCAAGCCAATTTCTTATGGGGGTTGTTTAAATAGTCTGATATAGGAACTTGTCACAAGGCTTTTTGAAAGTTTAAATATAAATTTTCTCTTTAAATCTCCTTAGTCACGCTTATTTATCCCCTCAAACAACTCTAGTAAAACCAACAAACATCATTTCTAGTGCAGAACTCATGTTGACTCCTCCATGCTAAATTATTCTCTTTTCGCTATTCAGTTATCCTACCCTTCACCAATAACCTCAGAAAGATTGCAAGGCTGACTGAAATTTGAAAAGGAGGGTGTGAGTTTGGATAAATCATTTAATCTTTGAAAAGGTATTTGGACTAGATAATCTCTAGGATCCCTCCAGCTCTAAAATTTAGTGATCCTACACGCAGCATTGCCATAATTATGGATGTAGTAACACAGACCCTCTTTTCCATTTGCTATAGGGGCCCTGCTGATGCACTATTCCATTTATTTGATATCTTATTTACATGTATGTTTGTTTTCCATCTGATTCTTTAGGGCACAAGATATAAGATGGAGACAAAAGATACGTAAGAAAAATGTACTAAAAAAGACAAGTTAAAGTTAAGTGGCAAGGAGGGGAATGACCTAAAGTCATTCACGTTAGGTTAGGCTTTCGTTTTCTTTTTGTCATTATTTTCATATTGTGTGACCTTCTTTTAGTGACCATTTTATCCCTTCATTTTACATTCAAGTAATACTGTACTAAACATTCTGAAAGGGCAGAGCTGATATCCAAATATCACATGATATTCTGGTGTTTCTTTAAATACAGCACCTATTTTGTTTGCTTCCTTTCAGTGGGAAAACTATCAGTGGTTCCATGGGCCTCTGCTAGCCCTGTGAAGTCATGGTGAACTGGGGTCATTGTTGGGATCCATCTTAATATACCTCCAGAAATGACCATAGTTTGTTTATCTGATAAATACATTCCAAGAAAAAAACCACTGAATTTATTAAGTACCTGTTGTATATTCTGATTGTTGCATATAATGGGGATACAGAAATCCAAAATTCAGAGCCTGTCCTAAAAATTCTTAGTCTAGTCAGAGCAACATAAAACTATGATATACCTGAAAGCTGTGCTACGATAGCGACACACAGAAGACGTTCTGTGCTACAATAGAGGATGAACACCTAGAGGTTTGTTTTCTTGGAGGAGAGGTATACAGGGTTACTCAAAGAAGTGATGATTGGGGGTGTCTTGAAAACTGCGTCACAATTGGTCTGATTTTGAGATCAAGATTCCAGAAAGAGGGCCCAGCATGTACAAGAAAATGAAAGAAAGGCATATCGGGGAAAATATTTTCATACAGGAGTTTAGAGTATTCCTGGTCCAGTGGGTAAAGGTGAGTGTGGACAGGTTGAGGGGGTTAGATTATGAGAGATCACACATGTCATGTTAAGGGTTGTCCAGGAGCTCATGATACATCATTGGGTGGGGTTTAAGTAGTTGAGTGGTATGATCTGATTTCTCAACAGCATACATTTCCAGTTATAAGAGAACTTCTTAGAAATGGTCCCAAATGACCATATCCAGCCAATCAATTTCCAGGGCTTAATATGGCATCTAGAATATGGTAGATGTTCTACAAATGTTTAAAATATGAGGTGGTAAATAAATGAATGAATCAATCAATGAAAGAATTAAGCTAGTCAGAATTTGTTTCTAGACTACATACCAAATTATTTACAGGGGTATTGATGGCATTTACTTTAAAGCAAGAAAGGGGGTGGCTGGAGGATAGATAGTAGAGGATTGTCCAAATGTGGATAATTATGAATGCTGGGAATCTGATACCTGGGGATCATACTGCCATTTTCTTCACTTTTTTGGAATGTTTGATATTTTTCCACCACAAAGAGGTTTAAAAACTTCTCCCGAGTTAAGGAGACTTGATTTCTAGACTTCAAACATTAATGTGTTGATACATAAATATATTAGTTAAAAAGAATCAAATTTTTAAAGAATGGTAATATATGTATGTATCCTGCAGCACTATACAAATTTTTGGCATCAATGCAATTCTTGACCCTAGGTTTGTAAATTTTCAATCTAATTTTGACTTGAGATCTTCTTGACTCAAATCTCTTCATAGTTTATATTGTAGAACTGAAACTAATCTGTCAGAAATTAGTTAAACTTTTAAAAAAGATGGAAATCATACACTCATTTCAAAAGGCGTTTCCAAAAATGCTTTCACATTAATCTATATCACACTTGATTATTTCACAAAATTTTGTTACTTTGTATTACTAAAAATAACAGTGGAATTTAATCCTGCTAGTATTCATCAAATATGAATCTTTTATACTAAAAGCAATTAGGTTAAAACACAAAAACAGTCTATAAGTGCTGTTCATTTTTATTTCAGGAATGTGAATTCCTTGTAGTTAAAATGTGAATGGTATGTATAGCCATTGATCCATATCTCTTGTAGTCCATTCAATAAATTGTTATTGCTGCTAAATAAAGTCAGGTTTTAATAACTGATAATATCTGGAGATTGGCCAGACTATCACAGAAACCTCTGCTTTCCAGGTGTAGCCATCAGCGGGGGTCTCAGCTGCTTCAGATTAGCTCTCATCTCTACTGTCAGCCTCTAGTGAACAGGGCTCTCCATGTGTTGGACTAAAAGTACACAATGAGGGTCAAGGTGTAAGCCAGTGTTTAAATGATGATTCTTCAGCTGATGTACAGAATGCTGCAATGAGGATACTATAGCAGTAGAAATGGCACATGGAGACAAGGGAGAGATATTAAAGGTAGACTTTGGGTCCTTACGTCAACTCAAAAATTTTTGCCCAGGAAACAGGAAGATGGCTTCACAGAAGCAGTACAGGTCACTGGAACTTGTGACTGAAGCTCCTGTTTCTTTTTCATATTTAAAAAAATAAATTTCTATTAAAATATTCTCTTAGTAATAAAAAGAAAAAGAAGAGGCCACATGAGAAACTGGCTGATTGAAAGGGGAAATGACCTTTGTAATTATTATCCTAATAAAAGAATGCAATATTCACAGGCATGAGGGAAAAATATCTTACCGTTGTTGTGCCATGGAAATTTGCCATTGTGTGTTCATCCCGGATTTCTTTTTCGAACATTTTTATGGGCATGATGGGATCTGGCTCTGAAAATGAAGTGAATTTCCGACCTAAATATTTCAAAGAGGTGAAGTTATGCAGCACCAGAGAGTGCTTTGAGTCAATGGCAGTCCTCTTCAGTCACTATTAGACTGGAAACTTCACAAGCTAGAGTCAGAAAGATGCATTAATTACTTCAAAAATAACTTCTAAAAAAATTAGTAATTCCTCTAACTCAGAAAATCTAATGTCTAAAGAGGCCACACTTACCTTGACTTTGGCAAAAAATACTGAAATAGGAAAAATTTTGTAACACAAAATTGTATATATACTTCACAAACAGAAAATGCTTACTGCTTGGCACTTCGTTTCTCTCCTTATGAAAAAGTAAAGAAAGGCTTTTTCTTCCCTCCTTTTCATACCAGGTGTGTAAATTGTTTCTCTAGTCTTTTGTAAAATAACCAGGAGGCTGAAAATAAGAGAGGTGGAAGATTTTAGTGTGCAAGTTTCAACTATAAGAAACGAAGAATAGATTCATCTTCATATTTTTAGAGCTTTTAGGATATATCCAAATTAATTATATATCTTAATTCCTATATTTGGTTTACCATTAGAACGAAAGTTTCAATGATGGAAGAGAAGGAAAATGTTATAGAGACGCTGAAAAAACTGAAAAGGTGAGGAAGCAGGGGAAGGTGAAACTCTTATACATACACTTACCCCAAACCCCAAAACAATGAATGACAAAACAAGTATAAAGTGTAACATGTGCAAACCAGAGAGGTGAGGATGGTAAGACAAAAAGCAACATATTTCTTCGTTCTCATATGATACCACTTACTCAATATTCTTAAGAAAGATGTTTCCTAATGATATTCAGTGACAACACTTCTAATAACTGTTGAGAGGAAATAATACATATGTTCTTACCAGGAGATTCCATTTAAAGGCTATATTAGTTTTTCTATAAATCATTGTCAGTTGGAAGTTTGGATAAGCATGAAAAATTCCACTATAACCACTTAATATGCACCTTTATTCGTACGTGTTCAAATGTAAGCATGAAAACTTTGAATGCAATGGAATTTGTAGGTGTAATCTCAAAATCATATTCAAAGGTTCTCTTTTTTCTCTTAAATTTTTAACACACACATCTCATTTGAAAGATCTACTTGGTATCAATATTATTTTAAATTTTATAAATGTGTAACAGAACTCATTCTTTGGGCTAGTTAGCTAATCACCATTTCAACAAATAGGTATGATTATATCCATTGAAGGAAATAAAGCAACAGATGCATGAGTCAAGGGGATCTTTGCCAAGTATGTGTGTATATATACATATATACGTATACGTATATATATATATATATATAAATGAAGGCAATTTACAAATAAGGTGGTATAATGAGACATGCCTTTCTATAGGAATTTAGAAAATGGAAACACCATTTTTGATTACAAAGTCAGCTTAAATCTAAATTGGCTTCATTCTCAATTTTGAGTTGGATCTTACTTTTTGTACGTCTTATTCTCATATTTGAATCTCAAGGCAGCCTGTGGGCACTCTGGTGGTCAGATCTTATTCTTTTAAACAACCATTCTCTTTCTTCACTAACAGTGTCTGCTTTGGTGTCCTTGATTCTGATTATGTAGAAGTTCCTCACTAACTCGACAGACAAACCTCTCCCTTTCCATGAATAAAATAATTTTTCTTCTTGGGGGTTCTCAAAGTTTATGAATTCAGGTACATATGAATGCAAGTGGCTACACTTTCTGTCCTCAAATTCCATCTTAGAATCGCATTGATCATATATGCTTTATTTAATACACCACCACTAGCAACTTTTCAAGTCTCTGCATCCCTTCTCCTGAGTCTACCTTCACTTCTTCACTGTTCCCTGTTCGATAAAGCCCACTCTCAATCCATTAGACATCATCATATAATAGAACATGCCTACAGACTTCTCCTTTAAGTTTCCTGCCATCCGGAACAGCTCTTTCTACTTCATCCACCGTGTTGCTCCAAATCTTGGGGGAATGTGTTCTAAAATTGTTTTTCTCCTTTAATCTTTGTAGCCGTACTGTGAACTCATGAAGTGATGTGTGTGTATGTGTGTGTGTATATATACATGTTTTTTTTTAATGAAGATATGTATTTCTCCTTACCATGCAAACTAAGACATTTAAAAACTAAGCTACTAGAATAATTTAATTTGGAGGAAAAAAAGTTGAGTGGTAAATTACTAATAACATTTAAGTAAGTAAGGGATTATATGATTGTTGATAACCAGCTAATCTTTGTTACAGATTAAAAGGTTTCTCAGTGAGATATAAGGGAGACCATACAAAGTGTTGAATAATGAGTTGGCTTACTGAAGTTGGTTCTCTCTATTCTTTCTGTAGCAGCCAAATAGTATATCTACTTACATGGTTCAAATCTGATATATATTCAAGCTTTGTGAAGGAAGAAGAATATGTGTGTTGAGAGGGAGAAAGTCAGACCAACATGGACAAAACCAATATTGGGGAGCAATCCAGAAGGAGGAAAGTGGTGTGTGAAACAACACTCTTTTGACAATTGTATTTTGTTGTTAGGGCAGGTGAGGACCGAAAAAGAATGTGGTTTTTGAAGAAGAGTGTTTTCTACTTTTCCATTTCTACACTTTATAGGACAAAGCTTTTGCTATTAAAAAAAAGCATAATATCACACACACAAAAGATTTAATATATAATCTTAAAAGCTGTAATTGTAAAGTTTTTTTGAGTTCACCATACTAGTGGGAGCAAACTAAATTTCATAAATGTGGTTGAATCTTTTTACTTATAAACGATCCCATCTTGTTCCAGAAAGAACTTGAATGGTAGCATTTGATTATTTCATTAGAATAGTAACTTATCACAATCAAGACAGACTTTCTGTTAAATGTTTATCTTGTTTCATGTGTTGCCAAGTGAAGCAATGAAGCAATGAATTTCCCAGGAGCTTTTACATTTCACGAAGTTTGTAATCTCCTAGACACTGTATTATATAAAAACAGTAGTTGTTGGCTTTCCAAACTTTTACTATTTTTTTTAGCCTTCTTATAAAAAAAAAAGGTATGAAAATCTTTTAAAATTGACATTTTATTTTTGAAGTCCATGAAAAAGTTAAAATAAACAAATAGAAATGGATATAGATGAAATTTGAACTATCCTTATATGTAAAAGTTAGCTGACAATGCCACTGCCCTGGGAACTAAAATTTAGGACTTCAAAGTAAGATTTTCTTCCTATTTGATATGTGCTGACTTTTTGTGTACACATGCACAATACATGACATAATAAACCCTATAGTTAACGGATGATGTCAGATTCCAGAAATGTTTTATGTTTAAAGAAATTAAAATGTTATAAAGGAGTATTTGTCACATGTGAAGAACTAAGTAGATTTCAAATTAACATCTATTGTTAAAAACAAATAATTTATTTGGCTGAAAAGAAGTTTTAATTTTTAGCAGGTAACCTATATTTTCTTATTACAGACTGATAGCTATAAATTAGTTCAAAGGCAGGCTCACAACTATCTTCAAATTAGGTCTTTGAAAAAGAAACTATAAACATTGTCAAAGGTTAGTCAAAATGACAGGAACATCATATTCAGAAAATTTAGAAGGAAATTTTTCCGTAAAAATTTTTTAGGAGCTAAGTACTAGTAGCATACTTAGGAAAAGCTTCTAAATGAAAAGCATACATGAGATATTCATACTAGCTTTCCATATTTCCATACTACTCACAAGATATATATAGAAAACTTTACCCAGAGTAATATTATATTCCATGTCATAATTTGGTTTCTTTTCCTTAGCAAGGATAAACATCTATTAGTAAGAATCAGACTAATGCAAACATTTTAAAAATCACAAAATTCTAACTATAATGTTTAGTTCCTAAAAAATCTGTTTATTTGAAGAACATCGTAATGTAAAAAAATCACAATTATTTGAAGAATATGATACTTTTTTAAAAGTTAAGATAAAATAGAAAGCATGTGTCACGGAAATAAACAGAATTGCAAAAAGGCATATTAAATGTCCATCTTTTCAAACCTAACCATCTAGAAGCAAGCTACTTTACCTATCATAGTTACAATAGAACTAATGTCTTTAAAAATGCAAATATTTTTAGTACTTGAAGGATAGCCATTTCAATAAATAACAATGACTCTGATAACCCTACAGCAATAGGACAAGTCATGGTAACTTCCCTTTTTTAAAAAATTTGGTTAAGATTGTTATAAAAGGCAATTTTTACATCCTATTACTCCAAATAGGTTTAGGTGTTTTTTTCCTTTCTCACATGTACGGTGATTTCTGGCTGTTTCAGTACAAGGCATCACACCGGTGCAGTCTTGCAAGGCAGCCCAAGGCAGTTGCAGCAAGTATTTCCCACTAGGAATGTAAGGAGCTAGGAGGGTACAAGGGTTGAGGAAGCAATCTAGAAAACCACAATGCAGCTTGTTGGTCCTTTCCCCATAACTAACCTTTTTAGACCAGGTCCATAAAATGCAGTTTATTATCTAAATTTTTTAAGGAGACTCTTTTGTTAAATGTTAACAAAAGAACGACTATCCTAGTTCCCTTTAAAATGCAATCCTTAAAAAAAAAAATCAACTCTCAAGTCTTTTTGAAAAGTGCTTAAATCCTCTGGAGATAAATATCACTTGGTGTCCTTGTTTCCTAACAAATGGCTTTTTCCATTGTTTCCATTAATTTCACCCATATTCGTTTTTTAAAAAACAAGGCCCTTATCCTCATCAGCAAAAGACAGATGTATGATTTAGCATATAAAACCGGTAATTACATAGTAATTTATGAAAGATTAATTTTTTTCTCTTTTCGTCAGTCTCCAAGAAGTCTTCCCGTGATCAACTGTAAACAGGAATGGTTTACACCTCAAATTAGAAGCCATTAATTAGCATGACGAAGTCAACTGCAATATACACAGATAATTTGAATTATTTAATCACCAATCACCTTGGCTAAAAGCGTACTATACTCTTTCGTTATCCTTCGGTACGTTATTGATCTGTCAGTATATTACCTCTAGATCAGTTAGAGATAAATATTAACGTTCTTTCCTTTCGCTCAGGTTTACATTATTCCTTCTTGTAAACACTTAGAAAAGCTTTAAGGTTCTTTAATCCCAAATCCCTAATTAGCTATTACTAGCCTTTTTGTAACGAGGAAAAAGAGTATCTGAAGTACAGATCAGGAGTTCGCTTTGCCCATATAACAATGAAAAACATTTTTAAAATGTACGCTTAAGGCAATGGCAGTAATAAAAGACACGAAGAGGTGGCTTCAGCAAATAACGGGCTTGCAAACGCAAGTGCTCAACAAAAAGCGCCTGAACCTCTATTGCAATATACAGCCCTCCAATAAATTACACAACACTTTGCATAGGCTGCAGAAATAACGCAGGACAAGACTTACACAGATGCCAATCCGCAGCATTTATACACATGCACATGGCAAGAGCAAAAACCAAACACTATCATTCAACTCGGGCAGGGTAGCGCGATCCCGAGTTTGCCCAGCGTGAGAGTGCTGTCTGCGTGTGTGTCTGTGCGCGCGCGTGAGAGTGAGACCCATCCTCGGGGCATTTCCCCTCTTTGGGCAGTTTTGCTTCATTTGTTTCCTATTTCTGCTACATAGAAACTAACTTCCATCTCAGCCCCAGCCAGCGCCGCTGAATAGAGCCTGTGCTGCGGCTCCGTGTGCGTCAGATCCCTCCGCGGAGCCGTCCCCGGCCCCCTCCCTCCCGAGGTCGGCCTCCACAGAGAAAGCGCCTTCCAGCCAACCGGCGGCTCCGGCTCCGACATCTTCGACTGGAAATAAATAAATAAATCGCACCTTCGGTCGGAGAGCCGCGGGCGGGGGTCTCGCCGAGCCGGCTGCGGGGGCGCCGGGGCCGCGGGGTCGGAGGCACTCCTTTTTCTGCGCCGGGGGCGGGGGCGGGGGCGCGGGCGCGGGCCGAGGACAGGCCGAGCCCGGGGCCGCGAAGGCGGCGGACTCCTTTCTGCGGCGGAGGGATCCGCGGCGGAGGCGGCGGCGGCGCCTGTAGCCGCTGCCTGAGAGTTGTTGTTTCCTCCTCCTCCTCCTCCGCCTCCGCCGCCGTTGCTTGAATGGTGGAGCCGAGGCTCGGCTCGTGAACACACAGTGACAGCTATAGGGCAGGCGGCGGCACCATCCCCGCTTCCACTCGGCGGCGGGGTGTCCCGCCGGCGGCCCCGAAGTGACCCATAAACATGTCTTGTGAGAGGAAAGGCCTCTCGGAGCTGCGATCGGGTAAGTCGGGGGGCTGCCGGGGCCGCTGGCACCGGGCGATTCCGCCCGCGGTCCCCCGCCCCCCGCCGCCCGGCCGCTCAGCCTGTGTGTCTCCCCGTCCCTCTCTCCCGCGCAGAGCTCTACTTCCTCATCGCCCGGTTCCTGGAAGATGGACCCTGTCAGCAGGCGGCTCAGGTACGGCGGCGCGCGGCGCGGGCCGGGCCGGCGCTCGCCGCTCGCGGGCGTGGGGGAGGGCGGCGGCGGCGGCGGCGTTGGCGGCGGCGGCGGGGCCGCGGCCCGGGGCGCGGGGCTCAGCTCTCCCCGCTTTGTTGTTGCAGGTGCTGATCCGTGAGGTGGCCGAGAAGGAGGTAAGGGCGGCGGCGGCCCGCCGCGTCCCGCCGCCGCGCGGCCGCCCCTGGGCCGCTGCGCCGCCGCCGCCGCCGCCGGGGCGCGGGGCGCGGGGCTCGGGGTCCCAGGCGGGGCGCGGGGAGGGCGGGGGAGGGGCGCGGGCGGGCCGGGGCCGGGGGCCGGGCTCACGGGGCGTCCTCTCCCCGCAGCTGCTGCCCCGACGCACCGACTGGACCGGGAAGGAGCATCCCAGGACCTACCAGAATCTGGTGAGACATTCACGTCGCGGAGCAAAGAAACTTTTCCCCGAGTCGAATAAAAATTGAATTTCCCGCAATTTTTTTAGAGACAAAAACTTGGCCCCAGAACCTGAAAGCTCCGAAGGCCACGGAGAGGGTTGGGAGGCCGGCGCGGGGGTTGCGGGGGTCAGTGGCCGCGGAGACCCGCACCCCGGGGCCGAAGGGGCTGCCGACAATTTATTTGTGATATTTTGTTAATGTGCTAGAAATAAAGATACGTCATGAGTGTTGTGCAGTGCAAGGCCGGAGGAGGAGGGGCCGGCGCGCGCGTCCGTGCGGGCGCGGGGGCGCGCGCGAGGCGGCGGCGGCGGCGGCGGCGCGAGGAAGGAGGGCGCGCTCGCTCGCCTGCTCGCTCTGCACGCGCGCTCGGCTCGGCTTTCTCCTGCCGCACACAATAGCTGGTGACTAACTGCTCCGAAGTGGCATTAGCATTTCACAAGCCGCCTATTCAGCCTCTGCGGAACCGTGGCAAGACGTTATTTTTTTCCTCTTCCGTTTTTGTGGCTTTCCTTTACCTTCAGAGCTAGGTTTTTTGTTTTTTTTTTTTTGTTTTTTTTTCCGTCGGAGGGGTTCGGCCGGCTGATGGTCGTTGGCCAGCGGGCGCATCTTGCATCTACGGAAGCTTTTTTCGCAGAAGTATAAAGCGTGTAACACCCTAAAGCCAGAAGTTTAACAGGCTTTTTTTCATTTTGCTAATTTTCGCGTTAGGCCCCTCGTTAAATTAAAAGCTGCTATTGGAGGCCCCTGAAGAGTGTTGATTTTTTTACACGTACACTTACTGTGGAGTGGCGATTGGCAAGTAAATGTTTTTCAGTTTTACAGCGGGATGTATTTTGTTAGTCGCTTGAAAAATACCTCTCTTAATTTTGTGGGTTTCCGAATTGAGTATTTTAGTCATTTCTGAAAATTGATTTCTAAAAGTGGTCCTGACCCCCTTGAGTATTGTGAATGGAACAGTGGGGTATTTGTATTCGGGAGTTCTGCTTTCCGTGTTAATTTCTCCTCCTCCTCTGATTTAGGTTGTATGCGTGTGTGTGTGATGTGTGTGTTAAAGCAGTCACTGGGGCCCATCGAGCCTTTGAAATTTATGCAGTGCATTGATTTTTCGGAGACATGTTTGCAGCTGATGTTTTAAGATAGTTATAATGTTACTTCAAGAGGGCTTCTGAAAGGATCAGGAAGTTTCAGCTAGCTTTGAACGCCTTCAGCGAGATTGAGGAAGGCATGACATGGTTTTTGATGGCTCCTGTTTCATTTGCATATAGGACATCTAACTTTTGTGTCTAAATGTGTTATGATTTAGTATAGGTTGTTGGTAAGTGCTCACAGCTATTGAAATAAGCAAGCGTACTTAGGTTTAGTTAAATGAATAGAGAGTTAACAGCGCATTCATTTCCATACTGTTAGTTTTTCAAGTACGTAGTGATTTCAACTAGTCTTATTCAGTACTTGGCTAAAATGAATGGAGTTTGAAGCAAACTCCAAGATTCAGTAACAGCAGTGTTTAATTTTTTGGTTTGTAAATACTTGACAAAATCTTAAGTGGATTTCCACGTATTTCTTGTTATTTAAAGAATTATCATAAATATTATAATATTCCATTTTTAAGAACTGGACAGACAGAACTCATCTTTGCCTCTCTTTTAACCACACCCATCTTTGCGTTTTATAAAACCCCACAAACCCCAAGTCACTGAAGGTTGCTGTGTTCTTTTTAACGTGGAGACTATTGGTAACGCTATTTTTATGTTTTTTAAATGAAGCGGCCAATGGTATCTGGCCAAGTTATGAGAATGTCTAGTCCTTGTAGGAATATCATTTTGTTTTCCAATAAAAACAGGGTTACCAGTGTTTTTCAGCTTTTTTTGAGCGAGTTTCTTACCTCTCATATATTAGTAAAATGAGTTTATATTCCTAGTCTCTTTATCAGACTTGACTTAGGATACCATAAGCAGTGTCTTTATCAGTGTGTTATTTATCAAAATCCACCTATTTTGTATGGAAGTGTTTTTTCTTGCTTAGAGTATTTTCAGACCTTTTTACCAGAGCAGTCATGTTGGCACGCTCATGAGATAGTTAAGAATTCTCATTAGACTTCAGGGTTCTCTGGCTCATTTTCTCATTTCGTTCGTTCAGCATATTACTCACTCTGTATCAGCTGGATCCGAGGCACCATTTGAGGTACTTTCATACCCATCGAACTATATATCGAGGTGTGTGGTATTTGGTTTAATTTTGGTTGACTTTGTTTGACATTTAGTTAGGCCTAAAGATATTTTAGAACACTAGGTATTTAAGTACGTTTTTGTTTAATAGTAGGATTTTGAAATTTTATGGTGAGCTAGGTGAGCACATGCAAAGTCTCTTGTACATCATTCTCTGTTGTCTTAATTTATTCCTGAGACTGAAAAAAAATTTTATTTTGTGTCCTATTAAATTTAATTTACATAACGTTGGTTTGAAGATTATTTTGGTGAGTGAAGCCAAAGTAATAATTATTGTTTGTAGTTTCAGTAGTGTTTACCTCTACCTGGAAATTTTGTTGCTTATGTTAACCGATAAATTGGGTAATATTTTAAATGGTTTTAAATGGGAGAATTTGTATGTCAAATTGAAATTTCTAGAGAACCTCAAATTACAGCAATTTAGGATGGGGTAAAATATTTGTATTTGTGAGCTTAAAACAAGCATAGATCAGCATCTGCAGTCAGGCTGCAGATAAAATCACAGTGGTTGAGTTTTGACCAAGCAGAAAGTGGAGTTTTAAGAGCAGTTTAAAAGTTTACAGAGTTGAAATAAACGTATTATTATTTTTTTAAGTGTCATTGGTAAAGGTATTGTTAAACAGGATTATGGTTATTGCTGTCTAAAGACTTAAAACATTTTTAAAAGTGGATGGAATTTGATAGGAAGTTAAAGGGTTTAAAAATTTTTTTGGCTCAGTGGTATATGTTTAATCAGATTTTCTATTTTTAAAAAGTATGAGGTTGCTTTTAAAGTAAAAGGGCATTTTTTAAGCTTTCATTAGAATTCTTATTTTTTTAAAAGGACTCAAGCGTAAGGAGGCAACTTTACAGAATAAGAAAACTAATTTTTGGACAAAGAGAAAGCTTTGTCATTTATTTATTTCTTAGTTTGAATAGTGAAATTAGTTGGTTTATTAAGTTTAGCTCTCTAGTTGTCACCTTAAGTAGTGGCGACATAATTTAAGTTGCATATTTATGAGATCTTGAGGCGGAATTTATAAGCGTTTTTTGCCAGATTTGGGACTCTGATTACATTTCTTGCCTATGAGGCATTATTTTCCAAAACTGTGTTCTTGTTTTGCTAATCTGTTATGATATAATATTATTTTTTTGTAGTGGTATTTGCTTTTTAAAAAATGATTCCACTTTATTAGAAATCTTTGTATTCAAGGGAAAGGATTGGGAATCAGGAGACTGCGGGTTGTGATTTTAGCCCTGCCTACAGTTAGCCTGCAGGTTAACCTCTGGCAAGTCAGGAATTTCTCTGGGCCCCTGTTATCTCTTTCTTGTCAGATAAGCGAATTGAAATCTGATTTTTGACTAGAAGTCGCAATGCATTGTTTCTAAGAGCTCAACTTTTTCATTTTGGAGTTTCATTATCTAAAACACAGAAAAGTAGACTTAGACAAATCATGCATTTTAGTAAATTGTATAAATGCTTTTTGTAGTGCTGTTCTTAGTTTGTAGAATCATTTCTCCTTGAAAAGATGAAGAATTTTGAGACACAACCACTTTGTAGACTACCTCTTTATAATTAATATGTTTTCACCATGGTTTAAGTACTGGTTTTCATAAATTATTGGCCGTCTTAAATTCAGAGATGAATAGGAACCATAAATAGGATTTTCTTAAGTGTTTATTTAGAGTATGCTTATTAATGTGAAAGTTAAGGTATAAAACCTAGGAGACCAGTTTTAGAAAAAAAAAAAAGATAACATATTAAATGTTTTTGAATCAGGGATTCCCATTCCCATTAAAGATAACATAGTACTGTCAAAATTTAACCAGTATCAATTTTGGAGGGGGGTGGCATATAATGAATTAAATGTGTAGTAGACTTATTTCCTTTTTTAATAGAGTATCAGTGAAATAGTAAGCTTTGCTTGGTAGTCTCCATAACACGGTTTTCGTGTCTCATAATCATTATAATGAAGAAAAAATGTTAGGCGTGAAGGGAATAGCACATATTGAAGGGCTGAAGTAGGCAAATCTTCATCCTTTCTTATACATGCAATTATTCTATTGATACTTATACCATTATTTTAAAGAGTTTGAGGCATTTACAAAAATTTTAAAATAAATACCTGTTAAATTCTTAATACTCCTGAATAATTGTAAAGTGGCATGAATATAAAGGGGGAGTTGGATTATCCCCTCCCAAACTGCACAGTGGTGTTTTATGATTGTTATGAGGCAGAAAAGTACTGTTGGAGTCTGTTTCCCAATCTGTACAATGGGTTAATAATAGCTCCTACTTTGTAAGATTATGAGAGTAAAACCTGACTGGTAAAAATCAAATACTATGTAAGGGTTTGTGTTTGCTATTATCAGAACTTTAGTAGTAGTAGAAAGGTTGTTCCTACTATAGCTTTCTAACATTGTATAAAAATTTAAGAAAAAACATTTTTATTTCAGAAACAAGTATGCATAACTTTCTGAATATAGTAGTTGCCATATAAAACCGGCTGCTTAAAACTTTAGAAGGTACTAGTAGTATAGTTACTTTGTAGATTCAAGAACAAAACAATTAAGCCTAAGATACAAAGAAAAAAGTATAGTAAGTATCAAAAATAAATCATTTTTGAAACATTGTGGGTAGATTTCTAGAAAAAATTTGTTGGTCTGTATAGTGATTCTAACTATGACTGTATTTGTGGAACAGTTAACATTAAGAAATGTTTGGGTGGTTGAAATATGCAGAATTGATTAGAGGATATATGAAGCTCTTTCTTTTGGTAATGATCAGATGGCACTTAGGAATATGTGAAGGGAGCTTGGCTGTTGCATCTGGTTCCTTCTGTACAGAGATTTTTGTAATTTAAAATCATCACAATAGTTTGTATTTTTGGAAATAGGAGGAGATACTTTGTTTTGTAATGTGGCTTAAAGGTATTTCTGTTTTAAGCAGAGTTTTAGAAGGACCGTTTTAAATTTATTCTTAAGTGAGTATTTGGTTAAATAAATCCTATGAATGTCAGTCTTTTAGTCCATACAGAATTTCTTTGTCAGATAGACAAGTTTTTTGTTTCTTTTGTCTAGAAACTTTTCTCACCTCTTGCAGCCATTCTTCTTTTTCCTCAATTTTGTGGTTATCTATCGTATCACTACAGAATTATAGCAGATAAAATTGTATTTTACCCAACTTATTTTGGACAATACCAGGTAGGTGAATTTCATTCTTACTAGTAGTTTCCACATAGAAGTTTTAGAATTCATAGAAAAATATCCCTAGTACTAAGCAAAGTGGCCATTAGTTAACAGAGTACTAAGTACATACATTTAGAATAATTTCGTATTTTAATGTACTTCCCTTTCAGGAAAGAAAGTCAAGCATTAAAATGAGTGTATTAGAGGAAAAGATTTTAACAGCAAATTTGTTTAGAATACTTCAGTTGCTTTTGTAATTGTACTTAAAAGTGATAAAGACTATTATATAATAGGAACCAAATTGAAAATTCTGGAAGTTTTAAATGTGTAAAGTTTCTGTCTTGTTTGTGAGAACCTCTTTTGTTGACATATGAGTAATTTGTGAAAACAAATTATTTTGGAATTAATAAATACGTTGTTGAGTATATGGAATATAGAGGAGGGTAAGCATTTTATAACAGGTTAGGGAAAATGACAATTTTTTTTTCATTATGGCATTTGAGAATTCAGGGTACTAAAAATAAAAAATTGTGGTATTGAGCAGTGAAATACAAAAGTTTGAGAACCTTTGGTCACTACGGAGCAGGGAGACATTAGATGTGAAGCCGGTCCACCTTTAGTTATTTGCCTCACACACATGTACACACGTATATGCACATACACAAAAGCGGCCTTATTTAAGCTCAGGGATCACAGATAATGAAAAGGATGGTTGGATGAGAAGTTTTTGATATTAGGAAAATTGGGGTAGCAACATTGGTGTAATGTAGTTTCTGATTTAGTTAAAACTCATTTAAATTGTAAGAGGAGTGAGATTTGTAGTATAAGGCTTAAGTTATTCATGGCAACATGGGTGATAGCAGCCTGCTGCAAAGGAAGCACATAAGGAATCCGTTTATTCTGGGCTCCAGATGGCTGTGGTCACAGTAGCATGACCCGTTTGGTCTCTGTCTGGATAAAGAACAGGCACATAGCCTGTCTTGGCAGAGGTTATAGTATAAATGCAAAAAATACTTACCTTTACTTGTGTCACTTGATTCTGGTTTAGTTTTGGGGTGTGGAAGTACTAAATTCTAGTCAACTTGGAGGCATACGCATTTTCTGAAACTTTACACTGCCGTTATATGTGTGATGTTAGTTATTTTGAGTATGGTGTTTGAAACGGAAACATTACTAAAAATGAAACTGATTGTTCTCTTAAGATTATTTATATTGGCATTTTAAGAATAAACAGTTTAAGAATTTTTAATCTTAAAATCAGTGGACAATAACTTTTTCAACAGAATCATAGGTTTAAGTTTTAAATTATACTTTACTAAGTAAATAATGTTTTAAAGAAGATTTCTTATTGCACAGATTCTGCTTAGCAAATTTGACTTGATTTAAAAACAAAACTTCAAAATGTTATTTTATAAAGTTAAACTTTGTCATTTTGTTGTGTTTTAAATTATTTTTTATAGAGCATCTTTACTTTGTGGTTTGTGGAAACCTTAATTCTGGATAGAGTTTTGGGGTTTTTTTTAAACAAATATAGTCAAATTGTAATGAATAAAATTTGGAAGAGCAATATTGCATTTTATTTATTTGACAAATATGTATTGATAATTGCATTGATAATTCTAACTGAATTATTATCTAAATGAATTCTTAGGTGGTTGACCAAATTCTGAATATAAGACACAGTCTTTCGAGCATGTTTATTCATAGTTATTAAGAGTAAATAGACCACCAAGATTAATTTTGAGACTTAGTGAGATTCTATATTAATTTTATTATACTCTTAACTACAAATAAGTCATAAACTTGTAAGAGTCCTAAGAATTGTTACCCAGCTTAGAAGATTTGGCTTGAAAAATGGTTACATGGGTTTTATTTAAGTTTGGTAATCATAGAGCCTGCTTGACAGTGTGGGGGAAACTAAAGTTTAGAGAAGGAAACTATAGTGTTATAGAAATAACACTAAACTCGGAATCAGAAGACCTCGGTTTGATTACTGTTTCTCCTACTTTCTAAATGTGTGACCTTAACCTTTGGGCCTCAGTTTTCTTTACCTGTGAAATGAGGAAAATACTTAACCTTATTTGCTTGTGAAGATAAATAAATTTTGAGCATACTTGGCACAGAGTAAGTATTCCATATTTTTTTTCTATGTGGAAAAACTATTACAGTTTTAAAAAAATGCTCAGAAAATGTAAACTTGTTTTAAAAAGTGTAGATATAATTTAACCTGCACTTTGTAATAATGGTAACAGGTTTATAAATTGTAAGTTTAGAAGTTTTGAGAATTTTAGGGACTGGATTTTAGTAATAGGCCTTATAGAGTGATTAAACAGTGAATAGGGTTTTTAAAAATTTATGATTTTGTTTATATGCTAGAATAGACCTAAAAATAAGAACCATATTCTATGAAGCTGACCTTTTAGAGCTCAGAACCATAGTAGGAAGCAGAAGCAACTAGCCTATCAGATCTGAAAAAAATTGTGAGAAAACAGATGTGGGAGATCTGAAAAACTGTTTTAGAACCAGTCAGGTGTTTGGGACCTAGGGATAAAGTAAAGAGCCTGGTCAAATCAGATCGTTTTGGTGCCAAACATTAGGTGGATCTTATTTTCATTAGGACTTCTTAATTACATCCTAGAGGAAGGACTAGCATTTCTAGGTCTCACAGGTAAATCAAGTAGTTGGAATGAATATATTGATCTAAGCTCACTTTTAAAAGGTCCTTAAAAAGATATCCAAGTTTTTTTTCTCTGTTTAGGTCTAGAAGGATTTTTTTCAACATGAAAGGTCAACTTTTAAAACATTTCTTTCTGGCTCACTTTAATGCATATGTTGAAAACTATTCAAAATGTCTAATTTATAGCTTGCTTGCACATTGATATATACATATATTTGAGGCAGTAGGTACTTTGGAGGGGAGGTAGGGGACGGGCTGTATGATTGTGGCTCTGGAGTTAGATTGCCTTGGTTTGTCTCATCTCTGCCATCCACTAAATGTGTGTGACCTTGGGAGGGTTCTTTTATCTTTTTGTGCCATCATTTCTTTATTAATGGGAATAATAATAGAACATACCTCTTACGGATATTAAAATCATTAACTCAGCTTTTTCATGTAAAACAACAATTACCACAAGGCCTAGCATTTAGTGTGCAGCCAGTATGTGTTAGCTATGTTAGTATTATTAATATTCATCACACTTTACCATTTGGTCATACTTTTTTGTGTTGAATATCTTTAAGAGCTTGAAAGCAGCTCTGGTCCTGAAAAGTAATGGGTATATTAGAATTGAGAATGTCAAGTTTTGTTTTGTTTTTCCTTAATAATAGTGTATGGACAATTACTGAAAATCCAGATATAGACATTTTTGGATAAGGGATTTTATTACAATATTGTTTTGACTTTACCTTTTAATTATTTCCTAGTAAATTAAAAGTTCATTCAGACTAAAAAGCTTAAGTTAATATTAAAGATACAGGGTTCTTAATAATTTGAAAATTAAAAATCACATATGTATAGCCATGAATGAGCTATTTTAATTTTTTAAAATTTGTTTTTGTTTTTATATTTTAAATATTGACCATAAATACATGGATTAATATTCATGAAGAATGATGTTGAGAAAAAGATAGTACCAAAAAATAATTTTTATTCATTTTTTAAAATATGTATTGGGGATGTGTGTATATATATGATGCATCTAGGAATGAAAGCTGATGGTCCCTGTTCTCATGTAGTTTACGGTAAAGTGGAGAAGAAAAACATTAAATCATTACATTGTTAAAGGTATAATCACGAACTGGTACATGAGTTAAGGAAAAGTCACCAAAGACTGTTCACCTAAGATAATGTACCTAAACTGAATAGGGTGAAGGAAAACAAAGGAAGTTCATTGAAGGGAAGATCTGAAGCAAATAGAAGAGTTATCTGGGCAAGGGGACGTGGGGAAATGCTGAGAGTATATACCACATGGAAAAGCCTGACAGGAGAGAGTGCAGGTAAAGAACCTGAAAGACAGCCAGTGTGTCTAAATGTGGAAAGAAGTGGGGTCTGGAGAGTGTAGGGCTGGGAATGTGCCAGATGAGGCAGAGAAATAGTAATGGACTGTACATGTACTTCAGGGCTTGTAGACCATGTTAAGGATTTGGATCTCCAGAGAGCAAGGAAAGCCTCTGGAGTGCTTTAGGTAGAGGTGACCTGACCAGATCTCTGTTTTGGAAAGAGCATCCTAATTGCAATATAGAGTATAGATTTGAATGAGGTTGTAGAAGGCATGAGTGGATGTGGGAAAGATGGGAGTTTATAGCAAAGATGATTTGAACTTGGATTGTTATTATGGAGATAGAAACGGGTAGATGAGTTTAAGGCTAGGAAGGAAAAATTCAATTGGAGTTGGTGACTGCTTGGATATTTGGAATGAGGTGGGAGGGAGGAATGAACAGTGTGAAAAACGTGACTTCTTGATTTTAGGTTGGTTAGATGGTGTTGCCAGTCACCACCGTAGGGAACTTTTTTGGTGGTGGGGGGCTGGCATGAGTATCATGAGTTTACTTTTGGATATGCTGAGTTGAGGAGGCTTTGGGACGCCAAGGAGGGGAGTCTTTTAAGAAAATCTGATGTGCAAGCCTAGGCTATAGATACAAATTTGGGAAGCTTTGCATAAAGATTGTTCAGGGAGAGAGTGTAGAGTGAGAATAAGAGAGGGTCTGGAACTGGGCTCTTGGATCTCAGACCTTAAAGAACCTCACCCTTTAATGGCTAGATAGAGAAGTCAGTTTTTTTCTGCATATTTTCATATATTCATTTATCTAATAATTAAGCACTTACCTGTAAGTACTGTGTTAGGTACTGGGTAGACAGGTAAACAAGTTCTAATCCCGTGTGTTCTTAGGTAGGACATGGATAAAGTAAATTGGCAATTTTAGTATAGTGCAGGGTCTTATGAACCCCAAAACAGGGCAAGATAGTGGTAGGGCCTATATGTGTTTTTTGGGGGGGGAAGGGCATCATAGCTATCATTAGATTCCTCCTGAGGTCTAGGTATCAAAATATATTAAGAACACTTAATATGGTATGATAAGTACCACAGAGTTCTGGGGAGTGGGGTAAAGGAATGTTTGGGAAGGAGTTTAATGTGCTGTGGAAACACAAAGATAGAATGTCCCCAAAGAAGAGGCAGAGGCAGGTCATGGAAGACAGTGAGGCATAGACTGACATGAAGGAGAGTGAGGTGTGGAGCTGCAGGGTAAAAATTTCTAGCAGAGGGGTCAGTTTGCACAAGGTCTCAAAGCCAGAAAGCATAAAATTCTCTCTCCTAACTTTAAAATGAAAGTTGATTTTGAACAATTGAAATATACTAGATAATCAAGGAAAGATTTAGTTGGAAAAAGTGGATTCATAATATTTTATTAAGAAGATACAGTTCTGCAGTGAAGATTTTCAGGTTCACTACCTGAATTGTATTTTGCAAGAAGACCCTAAAACAGGATCATCACGAAACTAAAGTTAAAAAGTAATGAACTTTCTTGTTAAACACTTTAAAAAGAATTCCAGTCAGTTTTAAAAAGTCACATTAGAATAATTATCATGTACAAGTTTGAAAGTCGAAGGGACCCTATAAATATTGTAGACTTTTACTTTAAATTTTTAATTATTTTAGGGAAGGTTAAAGTATAAATACAATTGTAAAATTTTATATTCTGCTGTATTTTCTTCTGAATGCTTTTTCTGTTTAATCATACTAGTGTTTGAAAAAGTATGTTTTGATTCAAGGTGATAATATTAGGGAAAAAAGGGTTCTATAACTAAAGGAGTTTGTGAAATAAACAAAATTGAAAAGATATATCAAGATTTTTCAGAGGCTTTAATGTCATTGTGCTTTTGTGACTCTCCAAAGCTTCTCCAAAGAGAAGCATTCTCCAAAGAGACGTAGTATGTATAATTTGTATTAGAACTTCTTTCCCAGAAGTATTCATTCTACCAATAATTATTGACCATCTGCTATGTGCGAGACTCTTTATTATTTTAAATTATCTTTTCGAAGTGTGGCAATATGGCTACATATTGTCTCTGTGACAGTATATTATGATAAAAAGTAAGGTAGGTTCCTCTTAATTGGCTTGAGCTTAGAAGAATGAATATCAGCTAATTTTTTAAAAAATATCATTCACAGTCTTTTGCAGTTAGAGTATAACAGATACTGCAAGATGGAATGATTTAATCCCTCACTTCCCCCCAAATCTGTCTTACCATAAGGAATTCATACTAAAATTGCCATTACTAAGTGGACTTTTCTTTTAAGTTGTCGTGTCTTTTTTAGGCTATTCTTGGCTATGAAATTTTCTCAGACTTTCCTTGTTATTTATTTATTTATTTTTAATTGAGGTGAAATTGGCATACAACATTATTTTAGTTTCAGGTGCACAACATAATGATTTGATATTTGTATATATTGTGAAATGATCACCACCACACTAGTTAATGTCTGTCACCATATATACTTCAAGCATTTTTTTCTCGTCATGAGAACTTTTAAGATCTTCTCTCTTAGCAACTTTCAATTGTGTAATACAGTATTATTACCTGTAATCACCATGCTCTTCATGGTGGCTTGAATGTTTTATAACTGGGAAGTTTTGTACCTTTTAACTCCCTTCATCCATGGGAGTGGATGAAATGTGTAAAGGGAGTCAAAAGGTACAAGCTTCCAGTTATTTTTTAAAAAAGAATCTAAGTGAATTTGAGTAGCAATTCTCAAACTTCTTCACCTCAGCACCTCTTCACATTAGTAAAAATTATTGCAGTCCCTTTGTTTATGTGGATTCTAATCTATTCATATTTAACATTTAAAAATTAAAACAAATTTTAAAATATTTTTATTCATTTAAATATAATAAACTCATTCCATATAAGTAAAATTTTTTTATAACATAATTATGTTCCTAAACAAACCAAATTTGTGAGAAGAGTGGTATTGTTTTACACTTTTGGGGATGTTTAGCGTCTGGTTTAATAGAAGGCAGATTCTTACATCCACATCTACATTCAGTCTGTTGGAACATCACACGTCATGTGGCCTCTGGAAAACTCACAGTACACTCATGAGAAAATGAGAGTGAAAAAGCAAATAACGTCTTCATATTATTCATAATTTATTTTTAAATTTTTTGGCCGCACCGCGTGGCATGCAGGATCTTAGTGCCCCCGACCAGGGATTGAACCCATGTCCCCTGCAGTGGAAGTGCGGAATCTTAACCACTGGACTGCCAGGGAAGTCCCTATTCATAATTTTTACCTGAAAAATCCCTAGGGGTCCACAGAACACACTTTGAAAACGGCTGAACTGGAATATTTCGGTACTACACTGAGAAATTTTTTGTAACTTGATAACCTAAATATAAGTGAAAAAATAGTGTACTTTTTTTAAAATTTAATTCTCTTTACATTATTATGCAAATATTGTCTATTTACTAAAGACTTCCAGGATGGATAATAAAAATATAGCATTTTATATCTTGGTTTTGAATGTTAGCATAAATTAAGCAGTACTTTGAAGTTGTTCCAAAAAGTGCTCAAACTTTGTAGTCGGTAGATTTATAGTCAAAACTTGTTTCATTTAACACTTGGAATTTGGCCTTTCTCTCTGTGAGGTTTTTGGTATAAATAAATTATAAAATTCAGCATAGAAATCATGTAAGTGTTTTTAGATTTTATAATGAGAACGTGAACTATCAAGTTTCTTTAATCCTGAACTATTCTGGAGATTTTTAAAAAATAATGTCGAAATACAAAACGTTTATTATATTTGTAGTTAGGTGATTTTTTTGTTGTTTGAAGTTTTTGAAAATTGTTAAACTGAAACATACCATTTTAGGTTATAATGCTGTAGGTTTTTTCATTGTTCAGTATTTGCTCTGACTAGCATCTGTTAATTTATAACTTGCTGTATTTAGGTTACATTAATTCTTTAGCATTTTTCCTCCTCAGTGGGGCAAATCATGGTTGGGTAGCTGTTTTATTCTGTGAGTCAAGTAGTTTCACAGAATAAATGTGAACTTTTCCCCCAAGTAAAATGAAATGTTGACTAGCCAGAAAAAATTACCATATTTTTTAAAGTTTATTTACTGTAAAGAATTGTATCACTTTATTTAGCAAATATTTTATATGTCTTTCACATAATAGGTGAAGTATTATAGACATTTAGCACCTGATCACTTGCTGCAAATATGTCATCGACTAGGACCTCTTCTTGAGCAAGAAATTCCACAAAGTGTTCCTGGAGTACAAACTTTATTAGGAGCTGGAAGACAGTCCTTGCTACGCACAAATAAAAGTATGAAAAATTTCTATTAGAATTTAGATGTTTTTTTCCTCACTTTTCGTCTTTGTGTCTTATCTTTGTATCCATTAAAAATGTATATGTTTAATAGGCTGCAAGCATGTTGTGTGGAAAGGATCTGCTCTGGCGGCATTGCATTGTGGAAGACCACCGGAGTCACCAATTAACTATGGTAGCCCACCCAGCATTGGTGAGTTGCTTGAGTTCATTACCAAGTTGATATCCTCTCGGTAAAGAGCTTTTGAAAATAAAAATGTTTTTACCTGCTGCGAAGTCAGAGAATTTCATATTATGTACGTTAGCGTTCAGAGGAAAAAGCTCTCAGAATTTTTTTCTTATGTTAGTAATCTATAGTGAAGAAGTCATAATAATGTGTAATTATGGATTGTATATATTGTACCTATCTAAGCTAATTAGCTCATTGGTATTTTTACAAAAAATTGTTTATTAAGATGTATATCATTAGGCTGATTTAATGGGCAACTGTTACCATAATACAGATTAGTTGTACTGATGGAAAAAAAAATAGTTTTGTTATTTTTATAAGTAGTCATGCTTTTTTTTTGGCTTTAAAATTTCAAAGGAGGAAAACTGGTGCAGATAGGTCTTCCTCTTGAAATGGCCTCTAGATTCATCCCTTTTACCTCTACTATGAAAATGCCCTTGTCTTTCCCGAATTACTATAGCATCCTTCAAACTAGTATTGCTTCCGGTGTCTTCTCCCTCTCTCCCTTTCAGGTCATACTGCATAACACTGTAATTTTAATCTTATTTAATATGTCACTCTTCTGCTCAAGGTGGTATATGAGGTAGCTTATGCTATTTTAATGTTGTTGCAGTTCCTCTACCACCAAGTCTATACTTCTGACTTTCAGAGACCTTCATGTTTTAATCATAGCCTCCTCTCCTATCCCTACCCTCCTGCCTAGCCAGAAATGTTATTCTCCCTCTTTCTTCCACCTATCCAAATTATACTTATTTCTTCCTTTTCTGGATAATTACAGTCAATATTACTGTTTTATAATTCATCAGTATTACAGTTTTGTATAACTTTCATTTAATGTTTATATAGAATATATTTTTCTGTTGTTTTATTTTCAACCCTTTTGTATCCTTTTATTTTCCATATCTTAAAAAATAGCGTAGAAGTTGTTTTTTAAAAATACAATATGACAAATTTTGTGTTTCACCTGGGACATTTTGTCCTTCATATTGCAATTATTGATATATTTGGGTTTAAATCTAACTGTTGCTGGGAAGATGATCTCTTTTTCTCTGGCTGCTTTTAAGATTTTCTGTCTCTCGTTGGTTTTCTGCAGTTTGACTGTGCTGTGTCTTAGTGTCAGTTTTTTCTATTTACCAGGCTTGAGATTTATTAGGCTTCTAGAATCTGTAATGTCTTTTGTTGGCATTGGAAAATTGTCAGCCATTATCTTTTAAAATATCATGTCTGCTTCATTCTCTGTTCTCTCCTCTGGGACTCCAGTTAAACAGATGCTAGACCTTCCCACTTTTTCTTCTCTGTTACCCTCTCTTTTACGATTTACATCTTTTTCTCTGATGCATTCTGGATAGTTTTCTCTAACCTGTTTTCCAAAGGTATGCTATGTTTGTATGGTGGGTAATCATGGATGATGTTTTTTTTTTCAACATACAATTGTCCTGGTTAAATGATGATTTCTGTATAGTCTTACTATAACGAACAACTATTAAAACAACAAAGGATTTGAGACACTAGAGTTTATTTTCAGTTGGAACATTATGCTAGGAGGTTGAACAGTTTTCTTGAAAGAAGGGGAAGGTAAATTTAATAGGAGCTTCCCCTCTAGGGAAAAGTTTATCCTCTTTTTGAAAAAATGCATATAATAAGGGGAATATGTTACGTTCTTTCAACACATTGTCAAGCAGCCCTGTGGTAGGCAATGAAAGTGCAAAAATGGTTGATAGTAAATAACTTCCCTCTTAACATTTGCTATGTGAGTAATTACTCTGTTCTAGTCACTACTCTAACCATTTTCCATTTATTTTCTTTTTTAAAACCTTAAATGGTCTGTAGGTAGGAAATATTCTTACTTTACAGAGAAGGAAATTGAGGCATGAAAAGGTTTGGTGACTTGACCAAGGTTACACATTTAGTGAATCGTGAAGCCACAGTGACTCCCATCATGCTATGCCTTATTCTTAGTTAGCTAATAGTAACACTCGGCTACTCAAGAAAGTTGGTATTAGTCACTTTTTGGAAAAAGATACCAAATACTTATAAAGACAGATAAAAAATTTTAGGCCAGGTCATTTATGGTCAGATCAGTAAATATTGCTGACATGGATATAGGGGATGTAAATATGGCAAAAATATCTTGAGTTTTGTGTCACATCAGAGTGACACAACTGGTATATTGAGGTAATATATTGAGGTAATAGAATTAATTACCAGGCAGGTAATTGTACCTTTCTGAAAGAGTTTTATTTCATTTTTAAAGTTTATGATAAATTTTCTTCCCATTCAAATTTTCAGGAAAGTGTTCTTTATATTTAAAAAAACACCTGTACTAGAATGCCAGTTTTACCTGCTTTCTTGTTTTATACTCACACATAGTTTTTGACATCTCTAAAGAGAAGCTGGACTAATCAAAACGACTCTACTTATTAATAGTCATAGTTTAGTGTCATGTCTCATCAGTTCACCTTGGTGACAATCTTGGATGTCCTGTCATTGCTATAAAAGTTTGACTAGATGGTAATGGAAAGAAAAATTCAGTAGGCTTTTTGGCAGAATAGTTTGCCTGCATAGTGATACAGTGTATCGTTTCAAGTTATCACAGAGTATGAGTCAGAAGATTTTTTTTTTTTAATATGAACGTTCGTATCTTATTTTGTTGATTGCTCTGCCATTTTCTGTCTGGCTACCTCTAAAAATTTTCCTTGCTCTTTCCTTGGCAATGTAGTATTACCAAGGATCAATGTAAATAAGAAAAAAACCTTAGCTTTGTAGTTTTTCATAAAATATGGGTTGAAATGTTTAATGTAGATTCAGATATTTAAGTTTTCCTTGATACATTTGGGAAATAGGGTTTTGTTTTTTTGTTTAACAAACTTCTAATTTTGAAATAAGAAATTCGTTGCTGAAACATTGCCCAAAGAGCTCCTGTATACCCCTTATGCAGTTTTCCCTAATGTTATAGACCTGTATTACCTGGTATTTCTTAAAACTACTCCACCAACATTGGTACGTTATTATTAACTAAACGCCAGACCTTATTCATATCTCACCACATTTTTCCACTAATTACCTTTTCTTGTTCCAGGATCCAGTCCAGAATACCATACTGCACTTAGGGTTTGCTCCGTTTTTTAAATTGAACTTTTTGCTGTAACTCAGAAGATCATTTAAGTTCAGGGTGATGGTAAATTGGATTTTCCTTTCTTAGATTTTTTTTCCTGTAAGGCCTATATATTCTGTTCCAGTCTTTTGAATCTGTTTTCCATTACCATTGCCATAGCCACATGTTGGGCCTTGGTACTTTTTGCTTGGAGCTCTACGTCATTCATTCACTTAGCAAGTAAATATTGAGTCCCTACATTATATCTGATACTGGGTTAGATCTGGAGTTGCAAGATAAAGAAGAACATGGGCTCTGCTTTCCTAGAACTTACATGTTACCTGATCTACTGCCTCCAGTCTTGTTCCTCTACCCTAGGACTTAGCTCTAAACCAGGGTTTCTTAACCTCAGCACTGTTTACATTTTGGGCCACATAATTCTTTTTTGTAATTGGCTGTCTTGTGCATTGTAGGATGTTTATCAGCATCCCTGCCTGTATCCATTAAATGCTAGTAGCAATTCCTTTCCTGAAATCTTGACAAGCAAAAATGTCTCCACACATTCCCAAATGACCCTGGGGTAAAATTGCCTCCAGTTGAGAACCACTGCTCTGAACTTCGTAAAATGCAAATGTGATCATGTCATGCCTCCTTTTCCCCAGTGACTTTGAATAGTCTCAACTCTAATGTGGCTCACAAAACTGACCTTTTCCCACCTTTTCCTCACCTATACTTTGTGCTATAGCTTTGTATAACTATTGGGCAGTTCTTAAAATCAGCCATTTGTCTTGATCCCTTTCTCTCTGCAATGTCCCTCATTCTATGAACATTTATCTATTCATCCTTTAAAACCTAAATGTAACCAGGTAGGATTAAGTGCTTATACAAATCTCTACTGTAGCTTTTATCACATAGTCTTGGCTATTTATTTACCTTTTTTTTCCTACTATACTGTTAGGTTCTGGAGGTTGGAAATTACATTTTAGTGCTCTTTGTACACCCAACTCCTCAGCGTTAGTATTAAATAAAGAGGCAGTAGGTAATTGATGTAATTGGTGAACTGCAGTGGGACAAGAAAAGTTCAGAAGTGGTAGGGGGTAAAAAACAGAATAGGTGGTTGGAAGAAGAGAGACTTGGTCCAAGGATAGCTTTGAGGTAAGCAAAACCCCCAGACACTGATTTTTAGGAAATCAAGGTTTATTAGTGAACTGGGTTATCAATTCATTACACTTGGAATATTAAAACCCATACCTGTATAATTTCAAAACCAACTCTTGAGTTTATCTCAGTGCTTTCTTATCCTGTTGTATTTTGTTACCTGTTTATAAACCCTGACTACTTTGTACCTCCTATTATTTGATGTAAATTGTGAAAATTGAACTGGAATTCAGTCTCAGGGCAGGAGAACCAAAGTGGTTGGCTCCTTTCCAGCCCTTTACAACCTCCTTTAATAATGTTTTCGAAAGCAAGAAAACCAAAAGATACTACTAGTCCGTTGTTATCACTAGTTTCAATTTTCTATGGAAGATTTGTGAATGTGTACTTGGCATGGCCACGTTTATTTTCAAAGGTACTAACAGATCTCTGGTACTGTCCTTTCTTACCTCCTTACCCATATTATGCCTGTTTTCAGATATAGTTTATTCTGTATTTATTTGCCTGTGATAAACAGCCCTACTTCAATAGTAAGTGACATGGTGGGGGGAGAAAATAGGAAAGGAGATACCTAGATACATTAAGTCTGTTTTTAAAGTTAAATGTGGAGATTCATTTAATGCATGTTTATCTTGTGGAAAAGATTGTATTAAATTAAAGCAGTCATTTGCTAATTGCCTTGTTTGCACTTTTCTTAGGTTTACCATGTTAACAAAGTAAACTTTTTCTCTCTAGATTTTCCAGTTTTCATCTTTTATGTTGTTTTGCCTAGGTACTTCCATATGTTTGTTATTTTACTTGTTGCTTCTGCAGCACGGTTGCAGTCTTGGTGAGTGGAAATAAGGAGTATTAGGGAACCTGCTTCTTAAAGATGTATGCGTGTAAGGAAACAGCTTTGCCTTGAAAAACAGCTTTACTACACAAACATCCAATTAATGCTAAAAAGCCTATACAGTAGTTCCCCTTTATCCATGGTGGATATGTTCTAAACCCTCCAGTGGTTACATGAAACCTCAGATAGTACCGATCCCTATATATACTATGTTTTTTCCTATACATACATACCTGATAAAGCTTAATTTATAAATTAGGCACAGGAAGAGATTAGCAACAATAACTAATGATAAAATAGAACAGTTACAACAATATACAGTTGACCCTTGAACAGTGCAGGGGTTAGGGGCTCTGGCACCTCCATCCCCTGCAATTACGTAATACTATAGTAAATATTTATTGAAAAAATCCTAATATAAGTGAATCCATGTTGTTCAGTGGTCACCTATAATGTAATGAGTTTTGTGAATGTGGTCTCTCTCAAAATATCTTATTGTACAAATTTAATGCCTTTTTTTTTTAACCTCAACCAAGCACTTATCACACAGTGTGGCTATAATTTTTGTGGTTTGAAGTCTAACAGCAAAACTAGCACAAATTTCTTATTCCTTCTTCACGATTTCACGGATAGAATATTGTTACTGTAGATTTTAGCAACCTCAGCATAGGATTTTTTCTTTCTTTCTTTTTTTTTTTTTGCCCACGCCACTTGGGTTTGCAGGATCTTAGCCAGGCCCCAGCAGTGAGAGCACCGAGTCCTAACCACTGGACTGCCAGGGAATTCCCAGGATTTTTTTGTTTTGCTTTCCTTACTCACTTGAGAATTTTCACCTTTTCACTTAAAGGAAGCACTTTACAGCTTCTCTTTGGCTTATCCGAATTGCCTGCATTACTACTCTTGCGCTTCAAGCCATTAGTAGTAAAATAAGGGATACTTGAACATAAGCACTGCAATACCAGGGACAGTCAATCTGATAGCCCACAGGATCTGATAACTCAAATGGTTACTAAGTGACTAAATGGCCAGGATATACTGGGTAAAGGAATGATTACATCCTGGGTAGCATGGACCTGGAGGGCGAAAGGTTTTTCATCATGCTACTCAAAGTGGTGTGCAATTTAAAACTTAGGAATTGTTTATTTCAGGAATTTTCCATTTAATATTTTTGGACCATGATTGACTACAGGTAACTAAAACCATGGAAAGAGAAACCATGAATAAGGGGGGAGTACTGTACATTAAAAGGAGTTTTAAAGCTTGTCCACATTTCTGGTTTTCTCTGAGGAAAGTAGTTTGAACAAAGGCAGCAAATATTCACTTAAAATTAGGTATAAATCTTGACTGTGTTCAACATGTGTGGCCTTAGGCAAATTGTTTAACTTTTCAGCCTCTCAACCTTCTCATCTGTAAAACGGAGATAATATCTACCATATCCAGTTATTTGGAGGCTTAAATGAGTTAGCAAAGTGAGGCACAAAGCAGGTAACAATAAATGTTACTTTCTGCCCTTTCTTTCTGTAATTATCATTTAGCAGAATGAATTATTTTGCTGATAAAGCTTGAGTACGTTTTTTTTTTTTTTTTTTTTTTTTTTTACGGTACGCGGGCCTCTCACCGCTGTGGCCTTTTCCATTGCGGAGCACAGGCTCCGGACGCGCAGGCTCAGTGGCCATGGCTCACGGGCCCAGCCGCTCCGTGGCATGTGGGATCCTCCCGGACCGGGGCACGAACCCGCGTACCCTGCATCGGCAGGTGGACTCTCAACCACTGCGCCACCAGGGAAGCCCTTGAGTACGTTTCTAAAGAGAAGGTTCTTTTCCCTTCTCATTTTCACTGTTATATTTTGCCATATTTCCAATATTGTATTTGACTTAACTCTGCAACTGCTAATTTCTTAACATATCTGGCACTGAGCTAGGATCTGGAGTTGTAGGGTTAATTTTTTACTTATGTGACTATATTTCTTACAAAACTATTAGAAAGATTGTTTTATGTTATTATAAACCTTTGAGCTTCAGCATATAATGTCTAATTTAATATTTGGCATATAATTCAGTAAATCATAAGATTCTAATAATCTGTGGCCTCTTTCCTGTTCATTTATTCTTTCCCTAATATTTCCTATTCAGTCTTGTTCCTTTTCCTGCCTTCTGTACGATCCATACGTTAATCCTTAGTTAGGTGTTCTACTCATCACTTATTTGAATATATTTATTTCAATCTGTTATTTTCTCAGTAATCATTTTTTCTTCCAGAACTCATTTTCTTCTGCGATTTTAGTCTTCTGCTTTTCTAGTTATATAGTTTTATAATTTGTGGTGTTCTTTAACAATTTCTGATTTAGCTATATATGTATATATATATATTTTTTGGGGGGTGGGAGAGGGTCTTGGTTTTTGTTTTTTAATCTGTCCCCTGGATGATTCGCATTTATTTACATTTGTTTTCCTGACTACTTTTAGGGTCTGGAGGGTAGAGGTTACGTTTTATTGTTCTTTATAGACCCAGCTCATCAGCATTAGTAAATATTAAATAAAGAGGCAGTATGTAAGTGCTGTAATTGATGAACTGGGGTGGAACAAGAAAAGTTAATGACATTCAGGTTTTCACTTGTCACAGGTTTTTGTTTTGTTAACTCTCTTCTCCCTACCCCCTCCCTGCCCACCTCTTCTTTTCTTTGCTTCCTAAGAACAGGTAGCTGTGAGAGACTACTAAAATGTATTTGCATTTTTGGTTTTTAAGGGAAATAAAGCTAATGTTTATTATGCCAAAATACCAAATATATAAAATAGACATTATTATTTACATTTTTTTCTTTTGCTTAAATTTCTTTTCAAATTATGATTGACCAAAAAAGGGAAGGCACTTGGAAGAATGACAGTTTCCTTGGGTGAGTTTAAATTGTTGCTCTTGTAGCTGTGTTTTATTTTCTTTTGTAAATCGTAAGATGAAATTTGTTTTTAGGTTATAGATGTGATGAGAGGTCTTCTCCCCCGAACCCCCCCTCCCCCCCTTGTGATGTGTCTGGCAAGTAATTTCAGTAGTAATTAGGAAGCGCTGGCCATTGCCTTTTTTAGTTTGCATCGTATATTTTTCCAGATTGATTATTGGGTTTGATGTTAAATTTCACAGCTCTGTAAGTGAAGCAAGTTATTATATTTTCTTCATGAAGTCTCTGTTTACTTTGAATTCCTTCAGGGAACCTTTGAAGTTAAGGATTAAACATCTTCCTAGACATCTTGAAAACTGGGAAGTCCATGATTAGGCTGAGTAGATATTTACATAAACAGCAGCAATTTGTTCAGCTCCTTAAGGGAGATGTAGGGGAAAAATGATCTCCCACAAAAGTCTTTAAAATAAAAGAAAAACTGTTCAGTAAAATTTGCATTTATAACATCTGACGATTTGACTGTTTAAGGACAGTAAATATAGATGTTAGTACATAGTACCTTTGAGTTTACAAAACGTTTTGTTTTATTTGCTTTTCGTAGTAACTCTGCAAGATACCCCTACTTTATTAATGAGAAAACTGAAACTTAAGAGAGGTAGTAACTAACTGAGTTATATCCCTGGTTATTTTGTTTCTGATCTTCTTATGCATTGAACTTTATATCACATTTATATAGCACCTTTTTACCTGTTCTGTGAAATTCTTTTTTTTTTTTTTTTTTTTTTTCTTGCGGTATGCGGGCCTCTCACTGTTGCAGTCTCTCCCGTTGCGGAGCACAGGCTCTGGACGCGCAGGCTCAGCGGCCATGGCTCACGGGCCCAGCCGCTCCGCGGCATGTGGGACCTTCCCGGACCGGGGCACGAACCCGTGTTCCCTGCATCGGCAGGCGGACTCTCAACCACTGCGCCACCAGGGAAGCCCTGTGAAATTCTTTATCCATTAGTCTTGTTACCACCTGTGTCCATTTGTTGATTTGGGATAGGAGCCTTTTGAATTATGCCCCAGTATAAGAACTCTAGAAACAATAAAACGTGGTGTGTTCTCTCAAGTTTATATCTTGCCAGATAAATACTTAAATTTGAGAGAAAATAGTTCCGTGAGAAAACCTTTGTAATCTTGTTGGCGCACTGATTTAAGATTTTCTAAAATGAAATTTTGTTTTTGGAACCCTCTGATTTCTTTTGTAAAATCACCTTTTGCTTTTAGTTATATACCTTCTGATCTGTTCTTTTTGTAGTCAAGAGATAAAACTGCAGTTATCCCAAAGCAAATCTTTTACTGTATTACTCCCACTTCTTTCTCCCTAAAAAACTTCAACTTATTGTCCTCGGGAAATAGCCCAAAATGCCTCGCATAGCTTAGAAAGCACTTTGCAGTCCGCCTTCGACCTTCTTGGTCTCTCCAAGAAGGTCTCTCTTTGACACTTGCCCCTTTGTGCTCCGTGGGCTTGTCACACCCGACTTCTTTATGTAGCTTGAGTGTTAATGCTCTTTGCAGCCTCGGACCATTGCACATGCTCTTCCCTCCACCTAGGTAGAATATTCTCCCCTCTCACCAACATTCTCTGGCTGTTCATTTTTCAGGTCTTAGTTTAAATGTCAGTGTTTTAGAGAAGTCTACCCTGACTCCCTGATATCCTCCTGCCCTATGTGTTTAGGACCCTCTGCTGTATATTTCAGGATTTCCCTGTACCTTCTATTTGATGACACTTATCATTGTTATAAGTCCTTGTTTCATGTCTTTCTTCCCTGCTAAACTGCAATCTCCATGACGGTAAGTTCTGTCTTTTCTTTTTCTGTTATATCCTTTAGCTCATACTTGGACCATGTAGGTGCTCTATAAATGTTCGTTGACTCAAAATTGAATGGTTAAAATGTTTGGGGAGAAAATAACAAAACTAACTTTTTAAAAAATGAATTTTTATTGAAATAACTATTAAAATATTTTAAAATATTTAAAACTGAAAATATTATACCATTGTAGTATTTTCTGTATCATCACACTAGTTTCCAGGAAAGAAATGAGGAGGAAGAATAATAGAAATCAAGCAATTGTAAAATTCTAGTAAATTACCATCCTAGTAATTGTAATGTCTGTTTTTTTGTTTGGTTTTTTAGTGCTTATTTTGGTATTTGGCTTATGATATTTTTTGCTTAACTCTTGAAATCATTTTTTCACTTTCTGTATTTTATTTCAGTTACTATTTGAGTTCTCCTTTTCAGACATTATTCTTATTTGTGATACCCGCTAAATCTTAAGAAACACGGTGTCTTTCAAATGGGAGTTACAGCTAAACATTGAATTGAATATGTAGAGATTTCGAGGGCAGCTACTGTGCATACTAATTATTTTAGATACAGTTGTAAAATAAGGAGAGAGGCTCTCTTGGGCGTTATGTCACCCAGGTAATTATTTCCCTTTACTCTTGCATTCTCTCTTGCCTCCCCCCCCCCCTTATTTTGTGGACAGAAAAGCTAATTACAGGATTTTCCTTCAAATGTTGCGATCCCTTGTACTTTAAAGTTGGGACTTCTGTTCATTATAGTTACCGTTTCAGCATTTTATTTGTCTTGTTCATATGTTGCTTCCTTACTAGTTACTGGTGTAGTATGATAAAGAGACCAGATGGTGCTGTAGAAATTAACCAACCTGTGTTGAATTATTTCCCAGATTATCTCTGGCCCTCAAATTATGAATATTTGGTTGTAATTTCCTACTAATATCTATATTAGTAACCCCAGAAGAATTATTGTGGCGAACTTTTCAGTTGTGGCTCTAAAGAGAATTAAATGTTAGAAGTTCCTCCTTATACGATTCCTTCCCAAATAAAATTGAACCTAAACTACCTTTGACATCTTTTACTTTAAAAACTTAATGGGAGGGCTTCCCTGGTGGCGCAGTGGTTGAGAGTCTGCCTGCTGATGCAGGGGACACAGGTTCGTGCCCCGGTCTGGGAAGATCCCACATGCCGCGGAGCGGCAGGGCCCGTGAGCCATGGCCACTGAGCCTGCGCGTCCGGAGCCTGTGCTCCGCAACGGGAGAGGCCACAACAGTGAGAGGCCCGCATACCGCAAAAAAAAAAAAAAAAAAACCCGCATACTGCAAAAAAAAAAAAAAAAAACTTAATGGGAAAGATTTTAGAAACAAAACTTATAAACAAAATTGATGGCCCTTTGTATTTTATGGCTTTCGAATCAGACTAGATGTGAATTCTTTGTAGCCTGTCATTCAGTCCATGGTCAAATAGGCAATGGTTATTCTCTGTAGTGTAGTATACATTCAAATACTTTAATATACTTTCTTTCTTTTTTTATGATTAAATGAGTTTGAATTCCTTGCATCTTTATCCCTGGACCTGTTTTTATCAGTCTTGAATTTAAGTTAATCTCCTTAGACAGTTCATATTTTTCATATTGCTCTTTTGACCTCCTCGAGGTAGATTGAGCTATACTTTATTTAATAAAAAATCAGGATGTATATATGCTCAATAGAGAAAACTTGGAAAATAGAACAGCTCAAAAATTAACCAGTCTCACTGGTTGTCTGTTATTAATACTTTTGCATGTTTCCTCTCAGTCTTTTTTTCTAATATTTGTCTACCTAGCCAGCATGGTAAGAGTGCACTCTTTGGAATCAAACAGCCTGAATTCAAACCTGGGCTTCACCTCTGGGAAAGTTACGTTTTGTCCTTCAGTTCTGTTATTGGTAAGGAATATCCCCAGTAAGGAGGTAATAGTAGTAGCCATGTTAAAAGATGTGTGAGGATTAAATGAGAATATATGTAAAGTTCCTTGAACACTGCCTGGCATGTAGTAAAGTACTCAGTAAATATTAGCTATTATTTTCCAGATCTGCTACACATCATAATAGTTTTCCACAGCTTTTTTTTTCTCCCCACCACAAGCACAGCAGATAAGACTTTTTTTCTGTCAGATTCTTGAAGTCCCAGTAAGAACCTCTCTCTCTAGCTTCAGTCCCTGGTGACTTTTGTCTTCCTTTATATGCATTTTCTCAAGATAGGTGATTCTTGGCTTAAGCATAACTTCTTTTTTAGAAAATTATATAGCTGTTTTTTTGTGATCTGCACGGTTGCTTCATCTCCTTTTCATTCCAACATTTTTGTGATTCTTTAACAAAAATAAAATGTTATGTAATTTCACGCGTTAGCAAATACCTTATACCACACAATACTTTATTTAATGGAAATCACCAACACCATGTAGAGACAACTTTTTGGACTCGTAGTGAATTTGGAAGGTTATTTCTATAGAAATTGCCCTCTGAGTGCCTGATCATGGATATATGTAGCATTATTTTGTTGGGAAAACTAATTATTGTCTAAAGAGGTAAATCATTTTAGAATTTGTTTTCACATGGTCTTGCTTACCTGTTTATCATTATTTTTGTACAGGCATACTTCAGAGATATTACGGGTTGGGTTCTAGACCACCGTGATAAAGTGAATATCACAGTAAAGCAAGTCACACAAATATTTTGTTTTCCCAATGCATATAAAAGTTATGTTTACTCTGTACTGTAGTCTATTAATTGTGCAATAGCATTAAGTCTGAAAAAAAAAGTCGGTGTCTTAGAAAATAATGCTGTTGGAAAAATGGTGCCAGTAGACTTGCTCAATGCAGGGTTGCCACAAACCTTCAATTTGTAAACAGAAATAAAACGCAGCAGTATCTGCAAAGTACAATAAAGCAAAGCACAGTAAAATGTTTGTAGTTCACTTTAGTTCTGTAGGTTTCCAAAGTTTGGAGAGCCTTTATTAACACAGATTGTGGAGATTAAAATAAAATCTAGGTACTGATTATCCAGAATCCACTCTTTTTTTTTTTTTTTTTTTTTTTTGCTGGTATGCGGGTCTCTCACTGTTGTGGTCTTCTCCCGTTGCGGAGCGCAGGCTCAGCGGCCATGGCTCACGGGCCCAGCCGCTCTGCGGCATGTGGGATCTTCCTGGACCGGGGCACGAACCTGCGTCCCCTGCATCGGCAGGCGGACCCTCAACCACTGCGCCACCAGGGAAGCCCCATTCTCTTTTGTACTTTAATTTAGGAACTGTTTATATGGTTATTAATTACAAGTTACAACTACTTTTGCATTTTATTTACAGAAACTCTGGGAGCTTTCCAGGTGTTTTCTTTAACCAGAATCAGAGAATAAAATTGGTCAAAATATAGTACAAAAATGAATCTAATAAAAAAATTTTTTAAAAAATTAAAATCTTCTAGTAAAATACTCTGATGTTTCCTATCTGAGTACCCTTTTTTCTGTTATCAGAAAAGGGTCTAGGTTGCACCTTCTGAAATTACATACTCTTTCTTTTTGCCTCCTCATTTAATTCTTCTACTGCCACAAACATTAATTCTCCAGGTTTTGGCGTCTACAGCCACATGCCTCTCCTTGCATTCATTATGCTGCCAGCTGGGCTCTGCTTTCATGTGCTGGCAAAAGCTGTAGGCACTAGTCCTGGGCCCTCCAGTTCTGATTGTTAAGGCGGAACAGCTTTCCTACTGGTCTAGATATTGTATAGCATGTTATGTTGTTCATAAGAGTTAAAACAACAACAGCAAAAAACCCTAACTTGTGCATTTTTGTTAATTCATAGTAATTTTAGTATTTTTTCCCAATTCATCTTTTTTAACAATGACTAATTTTGATCTTGGGTAATTTATTGCAGTTGCACCATGTGCCCTTGTCAATTTTTGTTTATTGATTGATTGATTGGCCACGCCATGGGGCTTGTGGGATTTTAGTTCCCCGACCAGGGATTGAACCTGGGCCCTCAGCAGTGAGAGATTGGAGTCCTAATCACTGGGCCGCCAGGGAATTCCTCCATTTTTTAAAGTACTTAGTAGGATGGTCTTGGAGGGTATTATGCTAAGTGAAGTAAATCAGAGAAAGACAGGTACTGTATGATGTCACTTATATGTGGAATCTAAAATAATTCAACAAACTAGTGAATATAACAAAAAAAAAGTAGACTCACAGATAGAGTAAACTAGTGGTTACCAGTGGGGAGAGGGAGGGGGGAGGGGCAATGTAGGGGTAAGGAATTAAGAGGTACAAGCTTATGCATAAAGTAAGTTATAGGATATATTGTACAACACAGGGAATATAGCCAATATTTATGATAACTGTTAACTGGAGTATAGCCTTTAAAAATTGTGAATCACTGTATTGTACACCTGTGACATATAATATTGCATAACAAGTATACTTCAACTTTAAAAAATGGAAGAAAAAAAAGTACCTGTCAGAAGGAGGAAACCTTTTGGAGGGAGGTGATAGTATTTCTGCTTTAGTTCTTTCTTATTTGCAGAGATTTTGTCACATATTTTTCTAATATGCTCAGAAATGTAGTCACTAAGGTTATTGCAGATGCTCTTTTCTGGCAGCTACCCATTTTTTCCCCCGTGAAACTTGGTTCAAATGATACAGATTTGTATAATGAGGAAAACTGAAGTAAATCTGCTTATGTTTATCTTTTTCTAAAATCATCTGCATTGAAAACTTCGGCCCAGCTATAGGACCAAAGTACCGTGTTCCTGGATAAACAGATGTCAGTTGTTTATAAGTGAATGAAATTAAACTTATATTTCCAACAAATTAGTTTTTTTTTAAACTTTTCAGTCATCTTCAAATTAGATAATAATAAATCAGGAGTAAGATTTTTTAAATGGACACATGAAGAAGAATAGCCAGATAAAAGCTAAAATGCCATTAATTATAAATTAAAAATTTTGGTAGTATATAAATAGACATGCCATCAGCAACCTAGCACAGAAATATATATAAGATAATTTAATTGAATAGAGAAGGATTAGTTAGTGAAAAGACTGGAACAAATAGTTGATTAGGGGAATCTTTAGAGACTCACCTAGTAACATACTAAAACTCCAAATACATTAAGTAGTTAAGTGAGAAATTTAAACCACAAAAAAGTAAAAGTCAGTGGGTATTTATTGTACCATTGGCTGATAGAAGAACCTTCATATTAAAGTACTAGAACAAGTTACAGAAGAAAAGAAAAATATTGATAGAATTGGCTATGTAAGTGTGAAATCGTGAGATGTCACAGAATAGCATAATATGAAAACCAAGTATATTTGTGGAAAATGTTTCTGGAAGTATAACTTGAGAAATCAAAGTAGAGAGAGAATAACTTGCTTAAAATCTCCACAGTGTCAAATTTAAATACAAGTCTGTCAGACTTAAAGCCTAGCTTTTATTTCATTAAGGAATATGGAGTAGCTATTAAAATGCTGTTTATGAGGGAAGTCTCTGCAAAATTTTATGTGATTGCTTTAGGTGGTAGAGTTATGTAGACTTTATGTTCTTATTTTCTACATTGAGTATGCATTAGTATTATGATTAAAGAAATAAATCAATTCTTGAAAAATAATTTGGTGTGAACTAGGAAGAAATGGCTTGTGGAGAATTTTATTACCTAGGATGTATCCACAGAAGTAACAGTTAAGACCCTACTGGCTAGATATATCTAGTTATATATAGTAGTTACACCTAACTTTAAGAAATCGTGGGCCTTTTGTTTATCTTCAGTAATTAGTTCTATAGACTTGTGCACATAGACTTTGTTTCAAAGACTGTTCTGAGTGATTTGCTACAAATGACACTGTTCACAATTTTGCTCCTTTTCTCTCTTCAGAGAGAGTAATACGTCAAATGGATAACAGTGATTTCTGGAAGTTTTATTTCACTTTACTGGTCTGTTCCCTCAGAAGACATTGAGTAAATATTTTTACCTATCCCTTTGCCTCCAAATTAAGTAAATTTAGCAGGGCAGTTGAAATGAAGAACTGTTTCAAGATACTTTGAATCTATAATCTGTCCAATAAAGAAATCCATTTTTGTTTTTATTTCCTAAGCCAAATTATTTTATTGATGTGTAATAAATTTATTAAATCCACCAACTATATATTATCAACGAAGTGCCAGCCACCATTGTCAGCTTTTAGGCCAATCAAAGAACAAAACAGATGAAAAATCCTGCCCATGTGGAGCTTATTACGTTGTAGTGGGGGGAGGCAGGAAATAAACAGTGAACATAATTAGCAAATAAAAGGTGATAAGTGATGGAAAAAGAACAAATACTAAGCTACATAGAGGCGGGTCAGGAGTAATGGGTGGTGGTTGGGGGTGGGTTGTAATTTTCAAGAGGCTGATCAGGTTCTGCTTCATTGAGAAGGTGACAGACATCTGAGGACAGATATGAAGGTCAAGGAGTTAGCTATATGTGGGAAGAGTTTTCTGGCCGGGGGGACAGCGGGTGCAAAGACCCCAAGTCAGGAGCATACCTGATGTGTTGGAAGAATGGGGGAGATTAGAATGGTTGGAGCAGACCAAGTAAAGGGGTCAGAGAGGTGTAATGGGGGACAAGATTATGCAGGATCTTGGTAGGCTGATGCATAAGGAATTTGGTGTTTATTCTGAATCAAGTGAAGGACATTGCAGTTTTGAACACAGGAGTGATACTATAGGGCAACCGGTTAGGTCGCTTTTAAAATCAAAATTTTTAAGTTTAAAATTAAGATTCACTCCTTAATAGAGGAGATGACATTTAAACTGGCCCTGGAGGGTAAGAAAGAATTTTGCTAAGTGAAGAAGGTAGAGATTTGCTTTGGCAGGCTTAATTTAACGATATTTCACATCACCATACTTAAGAAAATAAATGTACTTTTAAACCAAAGTCATACATGTTACTTGATTTAAGGTTAAAAGTATAATAATGTCATATAAAGAACTTATTCCTTTATGACCTCTTATATCTGTTTAACCATGCTCGTTTTAAAAATTGATGTTCTAGTTTAATAAAATTTAAGGAGTTCCTATAATCCAAGAGACATTTCCTTTTCACTCAAAAATCCAATTAGTCTATTAAGAGTTTCTTTTGAAAGTAAATGATTGCCATTTGCCTTTCTGCCATAAAACTGTAAATTTAATTGAATCATCTTGTGTTTCTTATTATTAACTGAGATTCATTTATATACTTTTTTATTTAAAAGGCTCTACACTCAGTTGTAGGAAATACAAATAAGACAGTTTCTGCCCTTAAGGTACTTAAGATCTGGTAGGGGAGATAAGACATTATGCAAATGGTATAGTAAAAGAAAATGTGAGTTCATTGAATGGGAGTCCTACAACATCCTCCTCTCTTCCTTTATAAAAATTCTCTACCTATTTGACCTGGTCAGGCCATCTTTAAATCCAGTCTCAGTTGAACTTCAACTATTGAACCATACTTATATTTTCTTCTCTAAATCCCTGTATCAAGTTTGAACCACCAACTTATTACCTGGGAACTCTACATACTGTATGTCATATCTTTTGGTACTGTTGACCAAGTTGGTAAATTGGTTGAGAGCAAGGACTCTGCTAGGTACCTTTTCCCTTATTATGCAGTCATAGTATAGATATCTAGTAGTTAATTGGTAACCAAATATAGGGTAGGGTGGAATATAGTTTTAACTATAAAGGTATTTCACTTAATGTTTCTGAAAAGTTTTACTTGAAACGTTGACTTAAAGTAACTTTTCGAAAGGGATGTTCTTTTTCTCAGTCGATTCTTAAAATGAAAATAAAGATTTAATCCGAGTTTAGGTAAAGATTCAGTAAAAACTATGTTTAAGAGAGTAGTAACATTTTCTCTTGAAGGAAGTATTTTTTGCTTTATCAACTCTGAATTATAAATAGTCTTTATAACAAATTCATCTAAAAAAATCTGACATATGTAAAAGTGCCTGATCATCATTAAAATAATGGTTTTGATTTTGTGGTTATCTCCAATAATCATTTTTATTCCTGAACAGTGTTAAATATTTTTTTAAAATTTGACGTTTTGAGAATTTTGTAAATTTTGTATGCAGGGAATTAAAGTACGTCTTGGTAATGCAGCACTGTCAACATTTGTGTTACATGTCATCACTTATTTTCTTATAAAACAGACAATAAGTGAGATGTCATTCATTGATCCTCAGTGTTTGGATAAGATCATTTGAGTTCTCGTTTGGCAGGACAGTTGATGCCTGTGGTTTTGTGTGATCTTTGCTCCAAATCAGTTTGGAGCCAAAGCACAGGAGGATGTCTTTCACCAGGCCATTTCTATGCATAAGGAAAAATGTATCAGGGTTTATTAGAAACTTATTGAATCACTGTTATTATATAACTAGTTTAAGCCTAAATATGCTAATTAACAACTTTCAACATTTGTCTTAGATATTGCAGATGTTGAAATAGATTGTATCATAGGACTTGTATGCTGTGAACAGCAAGAGATGTACTCTATCAGAATATAAAATGATTGATGTAGTAAAAGAACATATAAGCATAATGTAACTATTCCTTGAATTATTATTGCTTTAGAACCTGCAAAGTATTCTTCTACGTATCTCCTCACCAGTCCCCAAGATTTTCCTTTTTGCTTGCAAATGTAGTGTAAGCCAAACATTTATTGTATGTGAATAAAATAATAAGCACTGAGATTCTTTATGATACGTCTGAGATATTCGTATTTCATCAACTTTAGGGCATAATTGTAGGCTCTAAACCTAGGTTAAATAGTACTTTGTACATATATTTAATTTTTTTGGGGACTAAATTTAAGTGAGAAACCAGTGTTTATTCTGTCCAATGTAGGTGGCAGTCACAGTCAGAAAGAAAGCCTTGTATTTAAAGATAATCTACAGGTGAATAATGTGCCTGCAGATCAGTCAACATGTATTTATTGAGTGCCTTCTTTGTCTATAATTATTGGTATAGAAAATAAGTACAGTAGTAATTTAGATGGAAAATAACATTTTGGGCTGGAGTCAGCATCTCAGGCTTTGGGACAGAAGATAAATTTCAGTCATGTCTTGAAAGATGGTTGAAATGGGTGAGGTGAAAAAAGAGAGCTCTAGGTTCTAGAAAAGGAATCATTATGCAGGTCTTTGGCAAGATCCCCAGTTTAATTATTTTTTTAAAATAATGCAACAGATTATTCCTCTGTCTTCATTTGTTGCAGAGTTTTTAAAAACATCATTCAGTGTGTCATATTTAGAGTGTTCACGAATTGCTGGTTGATGAAAAGTAAAAATCACTGGATCCAGTTTTAACTGCTTTTGTAAGAAAACCTATCTCATAGGGGCCTTTGAAAGAAATAATGTCATATAAAGTGATTCTGGTTTTTAAAAAGCACTAGCCAGAGAGTATAGAAGTCTGAGTTTTAATCCTAGCTTCATGCCTTACTTTGTGACTTCAGACAGGTCGTTTAACTGAATTTACTTGTTTGTAAAGTGAAGAAAATAGTGCCTGACTTATTTCAGGTGAAATAATGGGCTCTTATGGACTATTTTGAAGACTTTTAACTAGGAGCCATATACCTTAGAAAGCATCTTTATTTTTACCAACATATGAGAAACTGAAATGTGTGAATTCATAAAAGAGGATGATTAAGAAAATTAATTTCTGAATTATACTTATTTCCCCCCCTTTTCTTGGTAGCGGATACTTTGTTTTCAAGGAAGCTGAATGGAAAATACAGGCTTGAGCGACTGGTTCCCACTGCAGTGTATCAGCACATGAAAATGCATAAAAGAATTCTTGGACACTTGTCATCTGTGTACTGTGTAACTTTTGATCGAACTGGCAGACGGATATTTACTGTAAGTAGTTTTTTTTTTTTTTTTTTGCGGTACTCGGGCCTCTCACTGTTGTGGCCTCTCCCGCCGCGGAGCACAGGCTCTGGACGCGCAGGCTCAGCAGCCATGGCTCATGGGCCCAGCCGCTCCGCGGCATGTGGAATCCTCCTGGACCGGGGCACGACCCCGTGTCCCCTGCATCAGCAGGCGGACTCCCAACCACTGTGCCACCAGGGAAGCCCACTGTAAGTAGTTTTTAAAGTATTATCTTAATTCATATATGGAATTGCAGAAACATTGCTTAAAGTTGAACTTTGAAATAAAACCTTTGTTTTTTCTTTTAATGAAAAACAAGAAATTCAGGTAAATTAGCTTACTGTAACAGAAGGTTTTACTTAAGGTTGGACTTCAAGTTTGGAACATTCTTGAAAGACATGTTGTAGCACTGTTACAGTTATATTACGGTCCTCATGGATAAGTGTAATTTCCAACATTACATGAAATAATGCAGTGTGACCTTTTTAAAAATGTCATACAGTAGTTTTAATTCTAAACCAAGGACATTTCACCCAAAGTGTGTTAAGCAAATTAGGGGACTCTGAGAAATTTCCCTTAAAGCAGTGATAGAAAAAATTCTGAGCATATGTAACATTTTCTCCTTTTACCTTTTATCCTTAGCACCTCATTCTTCAGTGTATCTCATGTGTTCAGTCTCTTAGATTTGTTTGTTACTGTTTCTTTTATTAACAGAGAAAACAGAGCTTTTCAGCTTTAAGGGAGAAAATTGCTTTTGGAAATATTTCAATTTATTTTTAGGTGCCTTAACTATTATATCCACTAAGGGTAATACTTACTACACTATTATGGTTGTACTTACCATTAAATACTACTTATATTAAATACTCTGCTGAAGGTATACACTCATTCACAGGATTCCTAATTTTAAATGGGAAATGGAAGTTAACATGGAAATTCCTATCTCTGTCTTCGAAGAGAGCAGCTGCGAATTTTATACAGTCACAACAATTATAGATTCCTCTTTTAAGTAAATATGCTTGTAAACTGAGATTTATTTATGTCTACTTTCTCTCCTTTACCCGTTCACCCAGTCCTCTATGAAACAGCTAAATGGCAGGATGTGGGAAAGGATTTCCATACATATCTTTTCCCCGGTTCTAGAATCCACTTCAGGCGTTTGCAGATTATTTCCTACATTAGTGTTCTCCCTTTCACCTTCTCTTTTATCTCTGCTGTTCTCTATGAAGCAGAATAAAACTGAAATTTTAAAAATTTTCTGATGGGTTATTGTTTTTAGAGTGGGGAATAGTTATCCCTGTATTGGCTAAAGTCCTTGATATACCTGCAACAGTAATTTGCTCTCAGATGGTAATGGAAAATTACTTACAGCCTTTTTGAGTTCAGTATATTATCATTTAAATTTAGCTCTCAAAACATAAAGTAAATTTGGCATCTCTAATGTTTAAAAGGATTCTTTCAAAAATAATAATAAATTGAAAGAATGAGAAAGACACATTACATTGTGTTTATACTTCATTTTGGTGAGTATTAAGTTATGCCGTTGCACTGAGATTATAAAAAATATATAACCTCTTACTTAATTTTTGATGTCTGTAAAGTACCTTGTGGGAATTCTTTCTTTGAAAATGAGAGGAATGGTAAGCATTTGATTGTCGTACTTTATGAAGCACTGTGTATGTGTTGATTTGAATTAGACACATAATCTCCCACAACATTTTGAGGGAAAAAATGCAGTGAGACAATACACTGTTGCTGGCTCATGAATTAGTAGAGTAATAGGCATAGAGTTGGGCGAGCACTCTGAACCAGGGGTTAGTAAACTACTGCCTGTGGGTCAAATCCAGCTTGCCACCTTTTTTTTTGTAAATAAAATTTTATTCAAACACAGGCATGCTCAGTGGTTGCTTTTGTACGACAACAGCAGTGTTGAGTAGTTACGACAGAGACTGTATGGCCTGCAAAACCTAAGATAATTGTTACCTGGTCCTGTACAGAAAAAAATTGCAGCCCTTGTTCTAGATATTTAATTCCTACTTTTAAGAGCATTGAATGATATGTGAAGAGGGAAGCAATTTTCTGATTGTTTTCCTTTAGTTGAAGATACATAAATAAAGGCAGAAAATTATCACTGTACTATTTTATATGGTCTTATCAAGAGTCTAAAAATGTTGATGTTCTATGTATGTGATATAATCTGCTAATTGTGCCAAACTTATATTCTCATTTGTAATTTTTTACCGGTGATTTGCAGTTACAAATTCCAAAATGTTGCCTTGTGACAAGAAATGCAAAGATATGAGATCACTGTTACTTAAAATTTCTTTGTATTTTTATGATTATCACCTCGAGTTAGAGTACATATGTGTTTACTATTCATGTTATTTTATTCCACGGGGAACACATTAGCCACTAACTACTGCTTTGAAAACCAGTCTTGAAAAATGATAGGATAAGACTTTAGGATAGTAGATTATGACTGAACAATGAAAGATTCCTGTGAGAGAGTGACACACTGTTGTTATTTATTGGAATAACAATTCAGTAATGGACAGCTCAATATTTCCTTTTAATGTATTCAGTATCTGAAGACATTGTACACTTATTATTAAGTCCTAGTGTTAGATATATTTGAAAGCTTTTTCCAAGGGACTCATTCCAAGGGACTTTTGAGTCCTTTCTGGGTAGGCGCAGCTAGAGACAGTATAGTCCTGTGGTTAACAGCATCAGCTTTGGCATTAGGGGGCTCTTAGTTCAACTCATAGCTTTACCACTTCCTAGCAGTGCAGCTTACAAAGATTACCTCACCCTTTTAATCTACAGTGTTCTCAGCTGTTAAAAAAAGAAGGGAAATAGATAATAGTAGTACCAATCCCACAGGATTTTTGTGGGATTGCATGAAATGATGCATGCAGTTAGTATAGAACAAGATATACAGGAAGCAGTTATTAAGTTTCACTTGCTGCTTTTAATTTTATAGATGGATTTAAATGAATTCTTTCCACTTTATTTTCTTACCTAACTAAAATCTTATTTATAAATGCTGTACAAGATTGAAATCATTGTGATTGATAAGTGAAATTCTGTGTTAGGAAAAATTTTGTAGTAGAATATTTTAGTAATGGACATTTCCCAGTAGAATAATGAGAAGAACCCAGGGAGGAAGGTAGCATAATTAGCAAGTCAGACTACTCCCTAATTCTCTCTCTTTCTTAGTTTTCTAAAATTTTTTTACTTGATTTCAGAATCATTGCGTCAAATAATATTTGCCAAAGAAAAGCAGAGTTAATGAATTCTCTCAGTAGTAAGCCATTCACTCATAAAAGTATGTTGAGGACCATACAAAAAATTTCCCCTCTTTTTTCAGAAACATAAAATGTACCTCTTCAAATTAAGGCAAAAGAGCATAAACTGTTTATATAAATTCAGTAATTTATAATAAAGACTATGAGTTTATGCACTCCTTTAATGAACTTCAGTCTTTTAGGAGGCGGACTGTTCTAAAAGCTTAGGATATAGAAATGACAGACATAGTGTCTGCCACTGGAGAGTTCACAGAGAGTCAACACACAATATTGATACAATGTGATAAGCTTGCTAGAGGCAGCACAAGATGCTGAGGTGTACTATAGGAGAGAGGTACCTAATTCAGTGTGTGGTAGGAGATGGTAAGAGAAAATTCCTAGAGAAGTGACACCTCAACTGAGCTAGGTATTCCAGAGTTAGGGAAAGGCATTTACAGTCATTGGGAGAATGTTAACATGCAATTGTGTATTATTGGACATGGCAAAGAATAAATATGGACCACTGCTAAGCAAGAGCTGGAGATGTTGTTGGAGGACAAAATCATTAAGTTTCTTTTGTGACATGAAAGGATGTCTTTCCTGAGGGCATGGAGGAAAAGTGATGGATTTAGACAGAGGAGTGAGCAGAATTTCTCTTTTTAATGATCTCTTTGGCATTATTGTAGAGGATGGATTGAAACTAAGTCTTTATACGGAGGTATTGGTGAAAAGGTTGTAGCAGTGATCCATGAAAGATTCACAGTGGAAGTAGGGATGGAATTAACAGATTAAAAATAGAATCTCTAGGATTTAAAAGGTTCATTTGAATGTAGGGAGGAATGTAGGGAATGTTTTTTAACTTGTGTGACTGGTTAGAAAGTCGTGTCACTTACTGTGGTAAGGATTTAAGTGGAGAAGTTTGTGAAGGTTGGGACATGTTGAATTTGAGATACTTATATAGATTGCCAAATAGAAATGCTCAACAGGTTGTGAGAGCTCAGGAGAGAGATCTAGGCTAGAAGATTGAACTGGGGAATCGTTGAATATGGAAATTGATTTTTTTACCTCATATGTGTAATGTACAAAGGCTGAAACTTCAACTTTAAAGCAAACTAAAGAAGAGGAGAGGAGTCAATAATTAAGACTGAGAAAGAGCTGCCTAAGAGGCCGGGAGAAAAATAGAAAAAGAAGTGGTGTCTTAAAAGCCAAAGGATTAGTATTTCACGAAAGGTAGAAAAACGTAAAGTAAAATTAGAACTGAAAGGCATCTTTTGGATTTGGCAAGGCTATTAATGAACTTAAGAAAAAATGTTTTATTTTAGTTTTAGGGGTAGAAGTGAGATTGCAATGCACAAAGGAAGGTTTGGGAATTGAAGAATTAGAGACGGTATAGATTAATCTTTCAAAACTTGACAATTAAAAAAAATAGGCTATTTTCTGAATGTGGTGTATTACCACTGAACATACTTTTATTGTATTGTATTGTCCTCTGTGTTGCAGTGAATTTGTTTAGAGGTCTGTCTCTATTAAGTTGTGAGCTTCCTAACAACAAAGCCTTTTCCTTAAACATTTTTAGGTCTGCAGTGCTTTACAGAATATCTGGTGCATACAGTAGGCAGACAACAAAAAGATGAATGAATGAACCAGTCAGTTAGAGATACAGACGTGAATAATGTCCTTTCTTGTAAGAAACTTCTGTTAGGGAAGATATATACAAAAATGTCTGTAAGACAAATTCCCTTCTTCTACTGTGCTTCATTTACACTGGTCTTTTTCTGTGTTTCAAACTCGCAAAGCCCATTTATGGCTTAGAGCCTTTGTACTAGCTATTCCCTTTGCCTGGAATTGTCTTCTCCAAAATATTCCTGTGGCTGATTCCTTTTTTAGCAGTTCTGTTCAAACACTGCTTTCTTAGCGACTTTTCCCTGACTGCCTTCCTTCCTCATACTCCATCAGTGTCTATCACCTTATCTTACTATATTTTTCTTATAATATCTGTCACTGTGTGAAACTTATTTTTTAAAATGAGCTTTTATTGTATTTTCTTACTAATAAGCTCCATGAGGACGGATAGGACCTTGACTGAGTTGTTTATGACCACTGATTAAAGTAGGCATCCATGGGTTATACTGATGTAAATAAGTGAGAAAGAAGGGAAAACTCCTATTTACAGTGGAATGCCAACTGATAATTGTAGAAAGAATGGTGGTTTGGCGACTATCATAGTGGTGGTTGATTCATTTGCGGGAGGCTAAGACTGGTAGATGCTGGTTTGAAGATCTTAGCGTAATCTTGTATATGTTCCCCCAAGATACCAAGTTAATTAATTAAAAGGGGAAAAAGTGCAACTTTCCAGGGGAGAAACATGGGAAACATTAACAAGACAAAGTTATTAACTTTACTAGTGGTGGGATGGGTTGACATTGTGTATCCTCTGAAGTGGTACACTGAGGAAAACACAGCATCTTGTCTGTGGGATTCCTACCAAGACAGTATGATCTGGGTCTGGTCATTAATGAACATTAGACAGACTGAGGTTCCGGGTCATCCTATAGATGTAAGGTCTGTATTCTTTATGAACTTCTGAGGACATGAAACACAGAGAAAGCCTCAGGGAAATACTCCAGATTGAAGAGACTTAAGTGACAATACAACCAAAATTTAACATGTTGCTATATGGGGTCTTAGGCCAAAAAGGAAAAGGGAACATTATCGGGATAGTTGACAGAATTTGAATGGGTCCTGTGGATTGGATGGCAGTTTTATCAATATTGATTTCCCAACTTAGGTAGACGTGTGTCTTTGTTTTAGAGGAAGGCACACTGGGATATTTAGAAGTGACGGGGCGTCAAGTCTGCAGCCTACTATTAAATGGTGCAGAAAAAGACTAATGGGTGTGTGTGTGTGTGTGTGTGTGTGTGTGTGTGTTGAGAGAAAGGAAAGAAAGGTGGTGATGGAGCTGATGCAGTGGATTGTTAATAGTTGATGAATCTGAGTGATGGAAGACATTGGTACTGCTCTTGAAACTTCTGTAAGTTTGAAATGCAAAATTACTTTTTAAAAGTACATGGGAGGTAGTGTAGGGATGATGCTGTATATTCAATAAGTTTGGTAGTAATGGAAAGGAGAGCTAGAGTACAGTAATTTATAGGAAGGTAAATTTTTGAAAAACTGGGTCAAGGGTAAGGAACTAGGAGCACAGATATAAGAGGAGGTACTTGATGTACAGTGGTCTTTATGGAGGGTAGGTAAATGAAGAAATAGATACAGAGCAGTCTATTTGGACTGCTTAGAAAGATAGATGATTAGGGTTACAATGAACAGATTCTGCTTTTCAAAGTGAAATATTTTGCCTGATAAGAGTCTTGGTTAGGGAGTGGGACTGGGTTCTAGAGATGAGTGATCAAACCTGGTGATAAGGAAAGAGTGATGAATGGGGGAAAAGGATTGCTGATTAGCCTTAGCCTTCCAAACAAACAGGAGTTACGAATTTGCAGTGTTGCAGATTTAGTGTCCTTGTCTTCTTTTCCATAATGGTACTTGGTATCTGGGAGCAGGATAAGAGCAAGTGATGATTACATTGATACAAGGTTAGTCATTGGTGGTTTAGGTGGACAAGGGAGTGAGAAAATTTGGCATGTGTTGAAATGATTGACACTGAAGTTTAGGGTAATTTGTAAGGGAAATGAAATAGGGGTCTGATAGATGGGTAAGAAAGAAAATCAATAGCCTCTTCTCGAAAAAAACATTGAACTAAATTTAAATTACAAGCACTTTTAGCTGCCTGAATAGGCTACTTTTTAGCTTGAAAAGAAAATGACATTATAGTATGCATAACCATATACACGGTGTTTTAACATTTAATTCTGTTGTTCTAATGACATCAAGAGGTGAAATCTGACTCATAAGCTGTGCAGCAGTAGCGAGAAATGAGAATTCTCTTTGTTGGTTCTGCCAAGGACTGCCAAGTTCTCCAAGACACTATAAGATTAAAAATCACGTAATTTATCTTTATGTCAAAGTAGTAATCTTTGGTTGGTCTCTTCAATTGATGCTTCTCTTTTAGCAGGGAAAGGTTTACAGATCTACTTTTTAATTTTAAGGTCATCTGAGCAGAATCAACCTGCTGTACCGTTTCCAAATGTGTGCGGTTTTCTGCTCACAGAAGTCCACAATTCTTTGTCACTTACTGTTCCATCCTGTAAAGTAGCTTTCTTCATCATTGAATGGTTCACATAGTTGTTACCTCTAATCTTCTAGCTTTAGTTTAAATAAATAAATACATATATACATAAATAGTTCAATTAAGCTCTTTAAAACTTGTCTTCCAGAAACTTGAAATTTGACCTTAGGTTCTGCTTTAGTTTTTACATAGAATTTAAGTGATTGAAGAAGGCCCTGTGTCTGAAGTTGTTTCATAAAATTTTCATATCAATAGGTAGGACGTTTTTTGTAGATTTTAAGGAGCATTTTAATACCCAAGCGCATGACAAAGTAGAAAGCCATGTCACAGAGACCTGTCGAACTTCCTTTACCAGAATACCAAAAGCAAATGTGTACAGTACATTTATTGCCTGGGCTTAACTATAGAGAATGTCAGCGTTTGTTTTTATTTATCTGAAATTTGCCTCTCACACTTTTTATTTTGAAGAAACTTTGAGTTTCCAAAAGGGATTCACAAAATAGGAACCTCTTTTAGATAGACATAAAATGAGAATTACCTGCAGTGTAAGAGATCTAGTTGTACGCTGAAAGGGCCATTAGTGCCAACAGTCTACTTAAAAGTATTAAAGAAATAATGATTCCAGAGTAAATGTCTGATTCCGTTTCCTTCCTCTTGTCCTAAGCTACAGAGTATGTTGACAGTTTTAAAGGCACTTGCCTTAATCATTTTGTGTGTGTGGCTTTAGGTGTGGCTGTGGAATAAGAAAATTTATAGGGTACTTTAAATTCGTAAGTTTAGGCAAATCTAAATTTTGTTTAAGTTCCACCCTTTATCAAGCCTTTTCACAAATAATATCTACATTGTTGTTTATTCAGGATAGAGATAAGGTGCTCTTTCAGCTTTCTTGGCTTTATCTTTGCATTGATGAGATGTCTTGACGTTTAAGAGAAAGCAATGTAAATTTGGTATATCTCATTTGTTTGGGGATTTATGTAAGCCAAAGCTACTTGTTCTTTTTGTTATCTTTATACTAGGTTTGATGTAAACAGACAAATGATAACATATTAATGAGTACTCTTTCATGGTAATTATGACAATTTTACATTATTGAAAAGTGACACTAATGATCCACTACTGTCTTATATTTGCTTGGCATTAACCACTAGCTTAATATTATAATTTGATTAAAAAATGAATTCCATAAAAGCATCTTCAGTTTTCACCAGTTCGTGTATTTCTTAAAACTTATCGTGGTTAAAATATTATAGTGACTATGCCTTGTCTGCTTAAAATTCTTCAGTAGCTTCCTTACCAGGTTAAATTCAAACTCCCTAACAGGCATTTAAAACCCCTACCTTCTATTACCTTCCTCAGATAAAACCTTTCCAGCTTAATTTTTGTTTCTAGTTTCCCACTTATACTTCGTACTCCCAACTTTTCTCACCTTGCCAAATCCCCAGTCCTAGCAGCAACATCTAGATGTTACTGAAAATAAATGAATACTTCGTTTTCCCCTAGGCATTAGAACTTTGCTTAAAAAACTTGTCAGTTGAGATATTTTTCTAAAATCATGCTATCTAATTTTAGCAGGAAGTTCACTGTTGCTTCCAGGCTTTTTCCCTTTTTCTTATTGCTCTTAAAATTCCACCACATTTTCAAACTTTGCTCACCTTTTTTTGGTTCCTTCTTTGTTTCCCCCTTCTCCACTTGAAGGAAATAATCTTCAGATATTTGTCTTACTTGCTAAGGTTAGAATCATCTAATTTCTTTGCTGCTTGCATTAAAATTGCTATCTCCACCATACCTCTTCCCCCTTCATGAAGCCTAGGAGCCTATGTGTCCCTCCTACCAAGGCTGACCCCTGTGCCTGTGTTGTCCATCTCTTTCTTTTCACCATTTAAATAACATTACTTTTGCTTTAATGTCCGTACTGTCTTTAAAGTTTTGATTGAAAACTTATAATGTCCTACTCTTTGGTTTATTATTGACTTTACTAACATTTGAGGTAGGCTTCTGGGAAGAAAGATCATTTGTTCAAATTCTCTGCATTTTGGTGTTTTTAAAAAGAGTAGTTTTATCAAAGTTTAGTTCATCCTTCCACATTCAACTTAAACACATTTATGGTGCTTTAAAAAATGTTTTCCCAGTAAATTTGATTTTTCTTCTTGTCTGCAGTCCTTTTCAAACAATTATTTATGTGTACTTGTATTTCTGATAGTCATTTTAAAAGAACTTAGTTGAATTTTGTCAAATCATATTTAGTTTCACATTTCCATTAAAAACAGATGAATGATCACAAGTAATGAATGATGAAATAGAAGTTGCCTGAGGATGCTTTAGGGTTTGGTTTGAAATTCTGCCAGGAGTTCTGTGAGCAGGGATAAGGGTTGGGGATAGTATACTACTTTATATCATAAAAGAGGATAGTGAAGAGAGTGAAAGTACGATGAAAAATTTCTCTCCTGCAATTTAATGGAAGAAAAGAAAGGTTAGTTGGGATACTACACACTAGGGGGAATTGTGTACAGTGGGTTTTTTTAAAACAAAAGTTTTGGTTTTTGGTTTTGTGGGGTTTTTTTAGTACTTGTCTAAATAAAGCAGAATTATAAAGTAATATTAAATTAGTGAACTTAATAAACTCAATAAGAATATAGTGGGGCTTTTTGTTCAATTTTAATTAGTGAAAAGTCACTGGAAGCTGAGTTTAGATAACAGGTTGCCCCTGTCCTTTTCATTGAAAGCTGGCATTTTGGTCAAAAAGATGTGTGGGTTTTGTTTGTTTGTTTTTTCTGTTAACATGGAAAATATGTGCTACACCTTCTACAGTAGAATATACAGCAGACTCTTAATTCAGATACATAAGAAATAATGAGATGACATGATTTTACTCTTTTCATATATTCTGCCTGTATTAGCATACTTAAAATTTTATTTTTGTTGTGAATGTAGGTCAGAGGCAAATATTGCCTTAGTTTTTAGAAGGTAAGCAAATGAAGTGAATAAATTGACTTAATTTGTGGAATTTAGAGAAATTGAGGGTTGAATAAATGTTTTAAAGCCTTTTTTGGTTGTCCAACAAGTACCTAGTGCACTTCTTTCTACAATGCCAGGTGGTATTGTAGACCAGCTTTCTGGAAATCACAGTCTACACACAGGCTCCTTCTTCATTTCCCACAGTTGGCAGGGATGTAATCCTCATCCTTTTTGTTCCCCCAAATACCTATTGTAGCCATCTCTTCTGATCCTTCTCTTCTAGAATAACAATATTACCATTCTCTCCTGCCTGTACTATTTTAACAACTTTCATCTGGCCTCCTACTTTCTCGCCTAATTCATACTGATGCCAGGATGATCTTTGGAAAACAAATCTGATCCTGATATTCACCTGCTTGATCGCCTTAAGTGATCCCCATTACATACCATACGCCTTCGTATCCCATAAAAGGGCCTGCACAGTTCTTCCCTGACTTCATCCTCTCGCCTTCACCTCACACTTTGTTAGCTTACAGACTACTTGCAGTTCCCTGAACTTCTCACATTTTCATGCCTTTGATCATACTTTTCTCTCTAGTTGCCATCTGGAATATTCTTTTTAAAATAATAAGAATATTATTAAAGTAAGAATAAGAATACTACCAGCAACAAAAGCAGTAATAGTAGATAGTCCACATATATATAAAAATATGTATATGTATAGCTTTTACTCTATGCCAGGCGCTCTGCCTTCATTTACTCATTTCTTTTTTGCGACAACCCTATGAGGTAGGTGTAGATTAGAAGAATGAGGCAAAGAAGGTACATGTAACTCTTCCAAGGTCAAACGTGTAGAAAGTGGTTGCACCAGGTCCCATTCTCTCGCTTAATGGAATTCTAGATACGGTTGGATTTACTTCTACCTTTTTACTAATAGTTTCTATTTGTGCTATCTCTTTTTTGTTCTTCTGCTTCTCTTTTACTGGCTTGTGTTAGAGAGACATTTTTGTTTTGTTTGTTTGTTTTTGCGGTATGCGGGCCTCTCACTGTTGTGCCCTCTCCTGTTGCGGAGCACAGGCTCCGGACGTGCAGGCTCAGCGGCCATGGCTCACGGGCCCAGCTGCTTCGCGGCATGTGGTATCTTCCCGGACCGGGGCACGAACCCGTGTCTCCTGCATCGGCAGGCAGACTCTCAACCACTGCGCCACCAGGGAAGCCCAGAGAGACATTTTTGATGTAATTTTAATTCTCTTATTGATCTTTTAACCATTTTTTTTCTTGACCTCTAGAGTCTGTGCTCTTAAGCTACTACATTGTATTGACTGTCCAAACATCACTGCTTCTGGATTCCTTTCCAGAGTCTACCTCTCCACGTTTGAGGAAGAACAGACTGCTCTCCTTTTAGATCTCTACTGATTAACAGTATAGGACTTAGGACATGTTATTGCATTTATATTCTTCTGCCTTGCTTTATAAGGACAGGAATACTACGTCTTTATTCATCACCCTTGAATCTCCAGTGTTTGGCACATATTTAATCGCAAGGCAAATGGATAAATGAATGCATGAATCACTGAATTTTAAAAAGGAACCTTGGAGATCATCCAATTTAACTTCCTTATTTTATAGATGAAGAGCTTGAGATTAAGTGAACGTGATGGGAATACCAGATTTTCATGTGAATAATTCACCAAAGTTAAGTTTTATTACTAGTCTTCAGTGGTTGGTAACCAATTTAATTTGCTTCAAAGGTCAGTCAGAAGAACTGGTTTTATAGTTAATTGAGAGTGCTCTAGGTAGTGTTGGCAGAATGTGGTTTAAGGTACAGCATTTAACATATGCTGTTAATACTGTGTTTGTGATCATTTATATGTCATGTCTGTCATCAGTATGAAGCGGATACTTCTCTGTGTCACTTGCTTTTGTAGATCCTCTAAGTACTTTCTAATATCAGATAAAATTGTGTGTGTATTTTTTAACAAATTAGATTGGAAGATTGTAAAGAATTCTAAACTACAGTCTTTGCAATCTTTTGATAAATTTTGAATCTGGGGAATGGATATATGAGGTTAATGGTAATATTCTCTACTTTTTGTATGTTTAAAACTTTTTAATAATAAAAACTAGGGGGAAATAGGTTGGTAAAAGAGTAAACTTTGAGCTATAGGATGAATAAGGAAAATTAGAGAACAAAAAAAAGTCTAAAAGGTCTTACTGCTGCTTTGGCTAAGTGAAATTGAAGTGTTTATTTGTAAATATAGGAATTCATAGGAAACTCTGTATTCTTTACATTTTCTTCCTGAGCTTATGCTGCTGCAACAAACAAGTAATATATATATATTTTTATTGACTTCATACAGATAAAATTAATTTTTTTCTTATAACTGATGGGTAATTTTATATGTAATGTATTTAGCTGAAGATCAGTGATGGGAAACTCATGTATCATAGATTTTGGCTTCTTAGGAGAAAAAACCTCAAATATGCTTCCTTTCATTTTTATATTAACATAGATAGGATTAGTCACTGTTGTGTATTACATTTGTTTTGCAGTTATAATTTTGTTATTTTAGATGTTCAGATTCTTTTACAAGGTTCTATATAGAGGGTACCATATAGGTAGTGGGTAGGGGACCATAGGTAAATGTTAGCTATTGCTAACATCCTACTTTTCCTGTTAGATGATGGGCACACAAGTATTCTTTATAAGTGAATAATTTAATAAAGTAGTCTTATGTAGAGGAAAATTCATAACACAAGTATTTAACACTTTTTAGTACTTAAAATTATAATTGTTGGGAAGTGGATGTAACAGATATGATTTTTTTTTAATCTGTGTTAAGAATTCCAATTAAAATTTAGAGTTAATTCTATTAATATCCATTTTTATTTTAAGGGTTCTGATGACTGTCTTGTGAAAATCTGGGCAACAGATGATGGGAGATTATTAGCTACTTTAAGAGGCCATGCTGCTGAAATATCAGACATGGCTGTAAACTATGAGAATACAATGATAGCAGCTGGAAGTTGTGATAAAATGATCCGAGTCTGGTGTCTGCGAACATGCGCGCCTTTGGCTGTTCTTCAGGGCCACAGTGCATCTATAACGTCACTACAGGTAATCGTTTTAATCTCTGCAAAATCCTTGTTATAATTTAAAGTAAATTTTAAGAAGTCACTTTTATTATCCATTGTATAAAGCCAACTAAAATGAAAAAAGGAGTATTTCTCTTTTCTTTATAAGTACATGGACTTTAAATAACGTGGTAGCCATGACCTTCGTCAATTCTGAGTGTTCTGTCACTGTTAGTGTTAGTTGCTGTTTGTATGGTCAAGATGGGTTTATTATTTGGACTGTGTTACTCTTGTAAAAATTTTTTTTTCTTTGTTTTTCAGTTCTCACCATTGTGCAGTGGCTCAAAGAGATATCTGTCTTCTACTGGGGCAGATGGCACTATTTGTTTTTGGCTGTGGGATGCTGGAACCCTTAAAATAAAGTCAGTTGCTCTTCTATTTCATAGAATAAATGTGTATAATTTAATGGTTGAAATCACAAAAGTATGAAGTAGTCAACAATAGGAATAATTTTACTTTTTTTTCTCCTTGAGTAAGTAACAAATTCATTTTGTCTCTTCACTGACCTCTTTCATTTTTATGCTTTCCTTTTTGTTTTCATGCTTTAAAGAAAGATTTTTAACATGTTTATTTCTTTTTTCTCTTATCTTTTTTCCTAGCCCTAGCTCTTTCAGAATATACCTGTCTTATTACCACTTCTGTTTTGTATGCTGCAGTTACATATCAGTAACTCCTTTTGGTACTGAGAACATAATCTTCAGAGTTCCTAGTTCTGTAGAAGAATTGTAATTATTTCTGTTATCGCATCTATAGACTGTATTTTATTGTAGATCTAGGGAAATTTAGGAAAATGCAATCATTAAATTTTCACTAAACTACATCAAGGTAGATAGATGCACCCTTCCCTCTGCCCCATAATAGCATTTTGCATTTGTGCTTTCACCTATAATAATATCTTGGTTTATCAAAATAAGTTGTCTGCACAATATTATGTTTTGATTAAGGACACTGAGGCAAAGAAAAGTTAACCAACTTTCCCACAGTTAAAAGTTTTTAAAAATGGCAAGGCCAGGACTGTAACATTTCCCTGCCCTCTGGTTCTGTGCTGTGTCATGCCACCTCTTAAGTGGATATAGTGGGAGAAGTGCTGTATTTACCCCATGGAAATCTGTGAATGGGGAGGTAGTGCATACAGTGATTCCATAGTGTTGAAATGGCCATCTCTGAGCTCTCAAGGTAAAAAGTCATTTAGATTAGATATATCTCAATAATTGTTTCTGACATCTGTTTATAAACTATCAACCCAAATTGAGTTATTTAATAAAATAATTTGTGTATGTCTTTGTTATTTCGAAACAGTAATGTTTAGATAAACCTCATATGTGTGAACATTCCTGAATAGTGCCTCTTATGGCAGGGCATTTAGGGGGCTGTGGCAGCATGGGTAGCATAATACAGCAAACTATACTTCTTTTGCAGAAAGGATTGTGATCAAAGACTTGGCTCTTGGGAGAAGGCAAGCTGATTTCACTTTAGTTGCATTCTTAATATTTAGAATAGTAAAGGCTTTCTGTAGGCATTTAGATAAAAGTTGAAATGTTTCACTGGAGTATGGACAATAGCAGTAGTTAATTGTTTTCTCCTTTGAGTATTCTTTACCTCCTTATGATCTGATTTTGATACCTTCGTCTTGTCCTGTCTTGTTTTTGAAGAAAAAGTGATCAGCAATTTTCGAATCAACATAGGAAGAAAAAATGTGTTTACAAAATTAAGCTCTCACTTTGTGCTTCTGGAGGATTACATTGCTAAGTACAGTAATATTTATTTGGAAGTGAGAAGTGATGTATTCCATATAAATGATTTTTTTCAGAACCTTTATGTAGATTCACCCATAAACCCACTACCCTAACAATTTTTTTCACATAATTTTAATAGCTGCATTATATTCCATTGAGCTGTTCCATACTTTGCTTAGTGATTTTCCTATTTTTGGACATAAACGTTTTTTCTAGTTACTTATAAGTAATATTCTATTTGTTATTATAATTGTCCCATGAAAACTTTTAGCTTGAGTTCAGGCATAAAAGTAAGAGTAATTTTCCTCACACGCAGACTTTGAAATGCCTGTTTTCCTTTCTTTATGTGTACATGGTTGATAACTGCCGAAAAATGCGGCCTTAATTACTAATCAGAGGCAAAAATCGTATTGAACGGTAATGCTTTTGAATAATCTTTGGGGTAAGTGACTTCAGCAACCCAGTCTGCATTAATTGAAAGAATCAGTTCTATCAGTAAATGAAATCTGTTTTGGAAACCCAAATCTCTTAATAAATTCACTTTTATATAGGGTTTATGTATATGGTAACAACTCCCACTAGTAAAGACGCTGCTTCTTAGATGAGTAATTTGAGTGGCTGGTTGACTCGAAAACTGGCTCAAGAGATTTCTGAGTAGGAGGAAGGTGTCCAAGCCTAGACAGATGTGAGAAAAGAATTGGAATCCTAAAATGTGCAAATGATAATAATGATTACAAATTTTTATTAAGCACTTAGTCTGTCAAGCCTAGTATTAGGCACTCTATAACTGTTATCTCATTAATTCTTATGACACCCCTATGAGGAAGGTATAATTATTATCTTCAGGACAGATAGGAGAGAAAACTGAGGCAAATACTGGAAGTGCACTGTCAGGACCTCCTCTTAACCACTAGGCCAAACCAAATAGCAGTTATTTCTTGATGGACCATCTTGAACTGGTTGAACCTACTAAAATACTAATAATGCTAATAATAATTTACTGAGTGTGCTGGGCACAGAACTAAGCACTTTGTGTGCATTAAACTCATCTAATTCTCTCTGGGACTCTGAGATATGTTCTCATATTTACCCCCATTTTACAGATTAGAAGACTGAGGTACAGAAACGTTAACTTGCCTAAGGTCACACAGATAAGTGGCAAAACTGGGAACTGAACTCAGAGAGTCTTGAGTTCTAGGCCTTGTCTCGAAATAGTTCCTCAAATGTACATTTAAAAATAAATTATGTGTACCTGCTTATCTGTTTTTTTCTCTTTAAAAATATTAACATTCGTTTGAAATGACAATCTGTATGATTATTTGCATGTTCTGGTTATGAGTGCTAACTAACTGGTTGTTTGGCACATGTATGAGCAGTTGTGCCAAAACTTAATAAAAATGCAGCTCCACAGTCTACAAGGTACTAATGGAAGTAGTGCATTTAGTTGCCTTTATAGTTTCAGATAAATTTACTTAGAGTTAATTTTCCTCTGAATAAATGTTTAGGTTTTAACTGTTTTAGTAAGTTTCTCTTTCTCCATATCAGTTATGCTCAGCTGTATCAGAGCCTGTGAATATTAAGAAAATTTACAAATTTACTTTTTAAAATTTTAGAAAATAGTTTTTGTTGTGTTCTGTTGTTCTGAATATATAATTGATAGATCAGAGGTATTTTGTACTTTTTTTCCCTAAATGACCACAAGACGGAAACCGTTCTGTGTTCAGTAGTTGTGGATTGTGAAAGTTATGCAGTGCACTCTGGTTGAAGGCTCTAATTATTTTTTAGTTCTCTCTCCTAATATTCTGAGGAAAAACTTGGTCAAAATATATGTTAAGAAGGGCTTTAAATATGATCACTGTATTGGAACATTATGTATACATTGTACATATATTGGAGCTGGTATGGGTAAAATCTGTAATTTAATTTAGTATAGTTGGCACTAAGCATTAATGTCAATAGCATTAATATAAAACATATGATCTGTAATATAATTATACAATTAATGTAAGTATAGTTGAGTGTGACCTATTTTCTATAGATCACTATTTTTTTTTTTTTTTTTTGTGGTACGCGCGCCTCTCACTGTTGTGGCCTCTCCCGTTGCGGAGCACATGCTCCAGACGCGCAGGCCCAGCGGCCATGGCTCACGAGCCCAGCCGCTCTGCAGTATGTGGGATCTTCCCGGACCGGGGCACGAACCCGTGTCCCCTACATCCGCAGGTGGACTCTCAACCACTGCGCCACCAGGGTAGCCCTATAGATCACTATTTTAAATGAGCATTATAGTTGATGTGAGAGTCAAATGTCTTCAGATTTTCACTAGAATGTAAGATTCTTAATTTTTGGAGTCTTAAAGGGCATATTTTATAGAAAGTAAACAGAGGGAGATGTTTAATTAACACTGTCTAATACTGAAAAAGTTTGTTGATTGATGGTGTATATATGCCAATGAGACAGCACCTATTTTGCTAATGTTTACAAATGACCTGTATTTCCTTATATATTTGTGCATTGCTATTCTGCTGTATAAAACTGAGAACCTGTTAAATTGGATTAGATGATTAGAAGTGAGTGTAACCAATAACTACATGCCAGGTGTGACAGTGGCTTTGTTTCATGTGTGGATTGTCGTATAATCAGGAGCTTCTGCAAAATCTGTATCTAAAGTTTCCACAAGATCCTGCTGATCATGACATATAATGATTTTGAACTTGTTTTTAGGAAGGGAGCCCTCTGTTGCTTCTTATTTAATTTTGTCCTTCTGTAGTTATTTTTGGAGACAGCTGAGTTCTGGTGTTGCTGGTCCCTTTGAGATATTTTTAATTGGTTATTTTTTGTATTACAGTCCGAGACCTGCAAAATTTACAGAGCGCCCTCGGCCTGGAGTTCAAATGATCTGTTCTTCTTTTAGTGCTGGTAAGATTTTTTTTTCTTCCTAATTCTCCACTTAAAGTTGTATACGTTTTATTCTCCACTTAAAGGGTTCTAGTGGAACACATAAAATTTTGGAAAATACTTGCTGTTTTAATATAAATCATATTCTCATGCGCATACCAGGGGATGATCGTAAATTAGTTTATAAGTATTTGAACTTTGCTGAAGTTTAGCTTATATACTCATTTGATTGAGTGTATAAATGATTAAGATTTTTCTTTAAGAAGACCATAATTCTTTGGTAGGAGGGATAAAATAGTTTCAAAATTGACTGTTAAAGAATAAATCTTTGAATAGTTATCTCTTTGAAAGAATAAATCTTTGAATAGTTATCTCTTTGAAAGAAAAGTATTTTTAAATCTGTTTTATATTTTTATGGATTTTGGAGTCACACATAGCTAAGTAAAATAGGTTGATAGATATTTGTACATCTTTATTAATTACTTTGCTCCAGATTATTCTTATTCGCTCTTTAAAAAGTAGCAGTATAGCAATGCTAAGATTCCAATTATGTTTTGAGTTTATGTAGCATCATTTTGAATGGATATTAGAGTCTTTTTAAACAAATTATGAACTGGAGATTTTAAGCGAATTGATGAGAAAATGAAACACGAATTAATGTTCCTAATACCAGTTCCTTCCACGTTTATTTCCAGTTTTACCTTTTCTTTTCCTTTCATAATTGTGGAGAGCAGTAGTACCTGAGATAAGAGATTGCAAACTGAGGACATGAATCTATTTTTGCCATACTAATATCTAAACATCTTTAATTACTAGCTTCTAGATTTCCACTGCTACTGCCATGAAGACAGTTTTACTTCTAGTAGTAACGTAATTATAGGCACTACATATGCTTCAGAGTACTCTAGATGCAATTATATATAGCACTGTCTTCAGCACTATGGGAGGGTATTGATTCCAAGAGAGAGTAAATTGCATATACAAATAACTGTAATGCAGAGTAGAATGTATTTGCTACAGGACGAAGTCTGAGTGAGAGTTCAGAGGAGAGCAGGCGTATTTGATTGCAAGTCTGTAAAGCCTGTAGTGAAGGCGCTGGGCCCTAAAAATTTGATAGGATTTTAACAGATGGGAAATGAGGCAAGAGAGGGATTTCAGCAGAATTAAAAGACATGTTTTCTAGTAATGGTGACTGATAATTTTAACATGATTATGTAGTTACTTGGTGAAATCATTTGTTAGAAGAAAGCTTCTATAAATATTGAAAAATTCTTTCCAGGCAAAGCTTATGTTAGCAAACTTTCTTAATTTCAGGTTAGGTGTATTATATACATTAGGATAAGTATGAATAGTTTTAGAATGAAATATTAGTCATTCAACATATATTATGATAATGTTGCTTGCATTTATTATTTAATTCCCAGAGATTCTGACATTGTGTCTCACTCATAAATGTTTGGTGTTATTCCTCAGGTGGAATGTTTCTGGCCACAGGGAGCACAGATCATATTATTAGGGTTTATTTTTTTGGATCAGGTCAGCCCGAGAAAATATCAGAATTGGAGTTTCATACTGTAAGTATTGCTGAAAAGAGTTTAGATGAGTACAATTTAAATGAGTCTAACGGTTTATATTCAGGATCCTCTTTTTTGTTCATCTGTTTATATATAGGACAAAGTTGACAGTATCCAGTTTTCCAACACTAGTAACAGGTAAAATAATTATTTTTGTTTGTCAAATTTAATTCCAGTTTTTAAATTATGAAATAAAGACAATTCTTATGGTCAGGTTTTAGTTAGATTTGTATATTAATTAGCCACCTAAAATAAAGATCTTGACTAGTTATAATGAAAAGTCAATATAGCCTTCACATGCCTGTGAACACGGCTTTATGTTTTATCTGTAATAATGTTAGTTTATTTGGCCACTGTTTTTTTAATAATAGGGACTTTTATCCATCCTACATATTTTCTATACATATCAAAGTGTAAAGAAACTTAGTAGAGATTGGAAATGTATCATAATGTAGTATTTGAGGCAGAACTGTTTATGGATGATAAGCTTAGATGACATTGTATAAGTTTTCTCATGTTCTTGTTTTAAATTTAAAAAAGATATTTCTACGCCTGATTAGGATGAGTCAGATTCTTTAATGTTGAAAGGAAAATCTGTGTTTTTCCATTGGAAAATATCAATTCTCTTTCTAAGGTAATAAATAGTGGCCTTGAATCACTTTTGAATGTTATTTGTGAGACCTAGCTGTGCACATTAGATAGAATCTGTATATGTATTTAAAAATTTTAAAGCCCATGAAGTTTCAGAAATTCTTAGATTTGCAGAGAATATCAGATAGAGTAATTTCTATTATATTAGAATGCTGTGTAAGTAAAGATGAATGCTGTCTTTTTTAGCATTTTTAAAAACATAACTCTATTGGAAAGTGCACTTTGGTAGAGCACATATGATTTTTTTATTTGGGGGGTGGGCTCCTTTGCAGGTTTGTAAGTGGCAGTCGTGATGGGACAGCACGTATTTGGCAATTTAAACGAAGAGAATGGAAGAGTATTTTGCTGGATATGGCTACTCGTCCAGCAGGGTAAGAGATGAAATTTGAAATATTACGTAGATATAGCTAGAACATTTAAAGTTGTAAAGCTATATTACAGGTTGGTGTGACTCTCAGCCTGTAAGTGTATGTATCATAAACCATGTTAAAATGTTTACTTTTCTGTAACAACTAGAGGTGCTTTTGGAGATGAAGATGTTGATTTTTATAAAATGAATTTTTGCCCTGTTTGAGAAGACCTGCTGCATTAATGATTCCTTTCAGTTCAGTTTTGTTAAGAGGAGGATGAGAGTACTGTAAGAATAGCTGCAAGTTTTACTAGTTTTTTCAGAAAGCAGAACATATTATAATGTTCCGTCTGATACAGGGATGATGTGCTATATTCACTGGTTGTCTCCAGCCAAGAGAAATTATACTACACGTTGTAACTGTTATTTTGGTTTGAATATTTTATCATTTTTCTCTGTTTGTATTTGTGTGTAGTAGTCCCGGAAGGGAGAGCAAAGTAGTTAGCAGGGCATGACAGCAACAGTAAAAGATGGCGAGTGAGCAGCATGGCTCAGAGTTCCTGGATCCAGAAAGATTTAAAGCCAGTAATATTTACTCAAGGTCATCTATTACTAAGGACTTAGGAGTGCTGGAATCCTGATTTTGCTGACTCCGTGCAGTGATTTTTGCCATCGTTCTTTGTTGGTTCAAACTATTCTTAATTACCATGTTAAACAGTAGTTAGTTATCCATGTTAATAAATGTAACCTATAAGAAAATACATTTAGGTTTTTGTCATATTCGTATTTTAATAAATAATATCAGTGTAAACAAATACTGCCTCCATCACTTTCAGCCAAAACCTTCAAGGGATAGAAGATAAAATCACAAAAATGAAAGTAACTATGGTAGCATGGGATCGGCATGACAATACAGTTATAACTGCAGTTAATAACATGACTCTGAAAGTTTGGAATTCTTACACCGGTCAACTAATTCATGTCCTGATGGTGAGGAAAAAAGACTAATTTTTATTTGGTATAAACTGAAGCTGATTGTAGAATAGAATATTTTCATTAAGAAATAAAGTCTTTTGTATTATCTGAGATCTCTTGTTGGCTGGGTAACAGGTCTTTGTGGGAGAATGGAAATAATCTTTAAATGCACTTAAACAGGTTTGCCTTAGAAATATACATCTTGCTATTTTTTTAGTATGTAGGGCTGGATCAGTAAATAATATTCTCAGGTTTCACCAAATGATAGCAAATCCCTGGACAGTGATACTAGCTCAGCTTTGTTATTATACATCGATAAATTTGAAGATTTTTACCACTTTAATAATTCTTAAAACTCATATTTTAGAAATGTTGTCCTGTTGGTGTTTGAGTTTTCTTTTTATCTTTTAATATTTGTAATGCTTTGCCACTTAAAAAATATTTCAGGGTCATGAAGATGAGGTATTTGTTCTTGAGCCACACCCGTTCGATCCAAGAGTTCTCTTTTCTGCTGGTCATGATGGAAACGTGATAGTGTGGGATCTGGCAAGAGGCGTCAAAATTCGATCTTATTTCAATATGGTAATTATCAGTCTCTTCATTTTATGGCTGTTAAAGACCTGGGGAGTTCTTGACACAGGTCCCCTGCATATCACAAAGGAAATCCATTGAAGAAACGGTTCAGACATTGTTTCCACTTTAAGTTTTAAAAAAGAGTTATTATTTATTCCATACTTCTATTGAGATACTAAATTTAAAAGAAAATTGATATGTCTGTTTCAATACCTGTATATTGTGATAACTAGTTTAGTTTTTAAAATACTTTTAATAGTGAAACTTTTATGAGAAACTCACAAGTATGAAAAGACAATATAGAGAAGAAAAATGTTTGGAAAACCATGTGAAGAAATTATAAGTAAATATTTATATTGTGTTATTGTATTTCATCAGCAGTCCTCCAGTGCAGCAGAATTTGATTCAAATATATCCATTTTAAAATTAAAGCCAAAACAACAGATATTCTTGCCTTTTATCAAGTTATGGTACATTAGGTATTTATTTGGGTTAAGCCCTTTTCCCTCCACATTTTGTTTCTTGTATAGATATTTAGCATATTTTGCTGAGTATTTGAATTGCAATGGTTTAATATCACACACAACTCATGCAGTTTCCACTAACTAGTGTATGAAGGCAAAAGCGCTCCGCTCCTCAAATGCTGCTGTTGTGTATCTAGGCATACTTTTTTTGTGTACTTCCTGTATATCAGGGCTGCCTTTCAACAAAGAAAACAAAAAGGAAGGCATGTGTTTCTACTATTTCAGCATTTTTAAATTAAAAATTAATTATAAAAACCTCTAGTAATAAATCATAAAGCAATACAATTAATAGTGTGTGGCCAGAATTATTTTGCAAAAAAAACTATTTGACAAAAAACAGTCATTTGTAAAATGTAATGGCTTGTGAAAAATTTCATAAAAGTGACACTACTTGATTGATAATCATAATAAAGTGACTTCTATGTAGTAAGCAAGCAGAATATAAAAGGAATTTTTATTAGTGAAGAAATTAACTTTAGCTGTTGTTGTGGATATGCCTTAGTGTACATAAGGTAAGATACAATTGGTCAAATTCTTATTTTTCTAAAAAGACAGTGTTAATTATTTGGGGTACAAGTGTTAGTGATAGATGGATTTCCTTAGTGATTATTTGTATAGAGAAGAATTTTTAAAAAACGAATCTTTAAATATGCTCGTAAAGAATTTTTTCTTTTCTCCTCCTCTGTCCTTGTGTTTCTGATTTGCTTCTTTTTGGAACATCTCTGCTGAATAAGAAAATAAGTCATATCTCAGTTTGCCTTTATAGCTTCAAAAGAACACAAATTGTGGGCTATACATGTTAGTTTCATATTTTCAAAGGTCATTGATGTATTAGTAGAGTGTTTGGAGGGAAAGTGTTCTCTCATACTTGAATATTGCTTTCACCTTTAAGTTATAAAGGTGAATTTTTCCTCATCAGGTAAGTTGATCACACTAATATTCCACATATCAGTAGATATAAAAATTGCAGCACCTTGAGATTGAAGTGACTTGCTCTTAGACCAATAAAAATTAGTGATATAACCAGGAGTAGAAGTCAGCCATATTATGTTGTATGCTCTTTGAAATTAGGTAAGGAATTAGTTACATTACTGCCTCAAAAAGTATTATTTGCTTAATAAGAGTTTTAGATAAAGCTATTTTCCTGTTCTTTCTATGAATAATAGAGAGAAAAGCCTCTAAAGGGTGGAAGAAACCAATTTTTGTAATAGTAGAACTGGATGGGTATCTATTGAATCTTCAAACTGAGAAAAACAAAACATAGACTAAAAAGGATTAAAAATATATCTTGCATTTAAAAAGCTGGAACATAAGCTACCCCTCATCACATTAAAATACAGATACTCACTTTAATTTTTTGCATGGTTTTTAATAGCTTCCAAAATTCTTCTACTTCGAAAATACTTAATACCTCATTTGGGTCTCATGAAAACCTTGTAATATAACTAGGGTAGATTTTATTGTTACTGGTTTTATGAATGCAGAAACCGTACAGAGATGAAGTGATTTGCCCTGGTTTACGTAAATCACAAAGCTATCATACGGGCATTTGGGGTTTAAACCCATGATTTTTGTCCCCTGCTAATGTGTTCTTAATGCTATCTCTAGCTGTGGTTGGTCATTACATAGCTAATTCCCCAGCTGTGTCCAGTTAGTGATATGTCCAGGGGGAAAATGTTTTCATAGTGATAGTAACTTTGAGTAGATCTTTTGAGATCTTATTATGTAGCTTGATGATTTTTCTGTCTCTTAATTTACAAGTTGCCTAAGGGCCCTACTTTTTGCTCTTCACTCCTTTGTTCACTTCATTTTTTTTTTTTAATCTATAGACAGATAGAAGATAAAGCATCCAGCATTGCTATTAAGAAAATAAAAACCATTTGAGGGAGAAGTAGAAGCTTGTGTTCACTGTCTGCTATCATGAATGCTGAGTTTTGGCTATAGTTATAACTATTTGGTTGTGTGTAGCTAATCAGTAAGTTTTTGAGTTACTAAAATAACATAGAAGTTGATCAAGTACAAATTCAATCCATGATATTAGATTGTACTAGTAATCATAAGTTCAATTTAATAAATACCTTTTGATCACCATGTAGAGGGATTCGTTATAGTATCTTGGATGATTTAAAGATGAATAATTCTAGTGGAATATACCCCATTTCTAGACTAGAAATTGTAAAAGTTTACACAAAGTATTGAGATTAAGTAATATTTCATTTGAGTTTTTAGATTGAAGCTTAGAAGTATTGAATAAATTCACTATTACACCTATGGGCAGAAAATAAGGAATGTAAACTGTACCTTTAAAAGAGCAAAAATTCTATATACAAATTCTTAAAAATGCAGGTTTTTATCAAGTGTATTTTGAGAGTACTGCTTTAATATTAGTCTTTTTATGATAATTGAATTTTCTACTTGAAATTTATAATGCTTTGCGAAAAGTAATGAAACCATGTAACAAATAATTATTTTATGTTAATCAGCATTTTACTGCACTTTTCTTACCTATTACAGAAGTTAAAAATCTTTAAAACATTTTTAGAATAAAAAATATATCTTCAGTGGTTTCAAAGGTTGAATGTTTTAAAAGTCCATGTTTGACGTATGGTAATTGCATTTTAATAGATTTATTAATAAAGTTAATAAATTTTAAAATATTTTGATACATTAACTTTTTATTGTAGTATGGCACGTGATATTCATCATTCAGATAAATTTTCTGATTCCTTTTTTCTTTTTCCTGTATCAAGTACAGTTTTTAAAATATTTTAGCACCACCTAAATCTGTAAACAGATTAAAAGATTTAAGATTGAGAGTTGAGATAAAAATATTTAATTTCTTGTAAGCTTACATAATCCCCTAATTCATTTCATTTCAAAATCTTATAAATTCTCAACTTGCTGGTGGTGGTGTCTAGAAAAACTGATGGGGTTATTTTCCTCATTTTTATTGCTAGCTTTCCTCTTAATAGAGGATCTGAATGATAAAAGCAGTTGGGGGTGGGTGCTGGGTTTGTTTTTGTTACTTGTAAGAAGTGTATGATGAGATGGTATAACTCAGGGTATCAAATGGGATAGACAATACATGCTCCTTGCACTCCCCTGCCCCTCTGTTGTTTCATCTTTAACTAAAAATAAAATAATGTAAACTTTTAAAAGCATTTGTTGGAAAAGCATAATATGTAAGGTGGAAGGCTAGAGCCTTTCTTTCCTCTTTTTTAATGAACCAGAGAAAGGAGCTAAAGAGAATATTGTAGAGAACGTTGTGAACATAAGATAACTTTATTCTTTAAAAAACCTAAATTCTAGGCCTTAAGCTATACTTATTTAACATTCGTCTACTAACTCTGTCAATTATTCATGTTTCAGCTGAATAGATCCTATATAGCTTGAGTATTCAGGGCAAAAGTTGAGTATTTTGGGATATTTTATTGAAGACTGATAGTGTATATTAAGAATATTTCAAACTATTGATGTATAGTTGAACAAGCCCATGTTCTGTCTTTGGATGTGACAGGAGGTATCTTGTTTTGATAAGAGTTGTTCTAAATTCTAGTTAAAAGGCTGTAAACTCCTATTAAATGCTAAGAGGCAGATAAATTATTTCGCAGAATAACTTGAAAAAGTGTGCAAACTCTCTGAACTAAAGTTGAGGGTTTTTGTATTATATTCCCCATCCCCCCAAAAGAGGTAGGCAAGTTTAGAAGTTTAATACACCCATAAATGTTCCTAAAATACAAAGTTGTTTTTTATAGCCTTTTTTCCCTTTAAATTTATCACAGTACAGCTAAGTTTTAACTACAAGTTTAATGAAATGAGTATTAACTTAATTTGAAAAGATATGAAAAGTGACTTTGAAATTTCTTAGTACTAGGCCATTTTATGATTAGGTAGAAAATAAAGATGTTTGGAGGGGGATTTGTAGCTTTCCTCGTGTCTCTGGCACTTTTGCTTTATCTTTTCTGCTCTCTTTTCTCTATTTCAATTGTTCTAGCTGTGTCTGTCTGTCTGTCTCTTTCTCTCCATATCGTTCTATTTCTGTAATGTTATTCAGAGCTCTAGTTTGTTGCCTTTTGTCTGGTTTTGATTTTAATTGAAGAGTACAGTGTCTCTGGCTAGAAAGCAATTTTACTGAATTTGATTTTTGCTTTGCGTTTGTTGTTTCATGGGTAAATTCCAAATAACAGTTTTCATTTATTTAATTAAATTTTCCTTATTTTTTATAATTGTTAACCTTTCTTTTACTTGAGATTTTAAAAAAATGTTCCAGTGTCCACTAATCCAGAACAATATATTTCTCCTTGCAACGTTCCAAACAAGCAGAGGCTGCCAATCCACCACTCAGAATTTTTGCACATGCATACTTCTGACATTAACATGTTCTCAGTGTGACCTCTAGTTTAGTTTTGGACAATTGTAGCTGCATGTATCTAGGAAAGGGAGAAAGAAGCTTGAAATAGGTGTATCTCGTATCGTGTTCTCTTGTGAATCAAGATTTTAAGACCTTGCTTTCTCTTCCTCTCTCTTCCTCCATCTCTCTTTCTCCTTTCTTTTTCTCCTTCCTTCCCTCTTTCGTTCCTTCCCTTTTATCTCATTACCTATCTATCATCATCTAACAGGATGTCATATACCTGCACTCTGTTTGTTAAAAGGATTTTTCTGATACTTCCATTCTTTGTTTCAGCCTCTCTGCATAAGAAATTACCTTCAATCTTCTGATTGTAAACTTCAGTTATTGTCATTTTCTTTCAGGTTTCTGGGGTTCTTTAGATTCTGTCTCTTTCTCATTCTATATCTTGATATCAAAAACATATCTTAATATTTGTTGCCATGAATGTGAGCTTGTCATACTATATTATATTTGGTGAATTACTTTTTTTTATGTAGTAATTTTGACATGTTCCATGAGTTGCTATCACAAGGATATTTTGAGATTTGATAGTTATAAGGGAAAGTATGTAAAATTACAGAATGTAAACATGCAGGTGAAAACATTTTGATTAGCAGATACTTGAGTGATTTTGTACATAAACACAGAATATGGGAAGAGTAGGACGTGGTCCTTCTTTTGTTTTTGTTTTTAATCCAGCTTGCAGTTAAGTTGGGGAGATAAAATATACCTGAAAAGATAAGTATGGCTAAATAGTTTGAAGTGGTAGTGTGGCATATGAGAAAAGATAATTGGTATATCTAAAAATGTAAGGATAACTTCAGGGTGGATGGTCAGAGGAGGAAGAATTGGAATTATGCCTTGAAAGATAAATAACAGTTGTGTCAGAAGATAATTTTATAAGTAAGAGGAATATTATATAAATAGCCAAATAAGAAATGTTAAGACATGTTCATAGAGTAATTTGGAAAGTTTTTCTGGAATAGACTTTGAAAAATGGGTGATAAAATGAAAAGCATAAATTGAAGTGGCTTGTTGGTGCCCTCAAATTACTTGTAAACATAAAGAATAGCTAACCTAGTGGGGGTTTTGGTGAATTACTTTATATTCTAGAAACTTAAGAGAAAAATATTTTGGTTGCCAGTGGTAGTGTTTCAGGTATGAAATTGGATAGGTGGGGGAGACCAGCTTTCATCAGTGAAGTCATGATGAAACATTGTTAGCGACAGGTAGTAAATTTGTGAAAGAAAAACATACATAGGACTTGGTGTTCTGTGATGATAGAAGGATTAGAGCTAGAGAGTGACAGAAAATTTAATAAATGTGTTAAGAGTATTGAGCCTAGGTGATCTTGACAACAGTGATACTCTTAATGGAAATATGAGAGATGTGAAAGAAAACGGATTTTTTTAATATGTTTATCGTGATGTAGTGTTGGACTTTTTGTGGAAATGGACAGCCAGCACTTGGAGATAGACTACTTGGAGAGGCTAGTTGTAGAGAGAAAGAAGTGTAGTCTTCCATGTAGAAAGATGTCATGGAGATAGAGAGGACAGTGTAGAGGGCTTAAAACTAAACATTTAGAAATACAGTTGACCCTTGAACAACATCGGCTTGAGTTGTGCAGGTCCACTTACATGCGGATTTTTTCAATAATAAATACTATAGTACTACCCAGTCCGCGGTTGGTTGAATCCACGGGATGCAGACCGTCAATACAGAGGAACTGCGTATATATGGAGGGCTGGCTATATAGTTATATGTGGATTTTTGACTGTGCAAAGGGTTGGCGCTCCTAACCTCCTTCATCATTTAAGGGTCAACCTTAGTCATGTTTAGCAGAATGGAGAAGAGATTACAATCTCCAGAAAGTGTGTTGGGAAGACACCATGCTATGTCAGAGAGGCCAAAGGAGGAGAATCAGTTTCAAGGAGGACTTGATTAATAGTATTACTTCCCTCAGAGAAATCAGAATATGGGTAAACAAAATGGTGTTAAATTTGAAGATGAGTTATTTATTTTAGTAATACATTTTTCTTTTGATGAACATTAGAGTTGATTCTTCAGAATCACTTTAATATATCTACTGGTTTTATTAAGTCAGTTACAACAGTTTCCTTTTTTATATAAACTTATTTATCTTGGCACCATTTATTTTAAATAGCTATCTTCAATTCATATGTAATAATGTTACCATTAATTAAAGAATTTTCAATGTTAAAGTAAACATTTGTTTAGGAATAATCTTTTAAAGTAACTTGATGACACCTGGACTGTTGGAGTGTGGATAGCTTCCCTTAAGATATATTCTTGGTTTACACTGTTACTATAGTAGTAATTAGAAGGTGACCTAAGCATATTTTAATCATAGGTATGACAATGTCTATCTCCAGTATCTAGGGTACATTCTTAATTAAGTTTATTTTCCCCCAGGTTGATAGCTTTAAAGGTTCTTTATACATAAGACTTTCTAAGGGTAATTCTTAGCATAAATTTAGCTTCTCAGCTCTTTTATTCTTGGAATATGAATCTATCCCATAAAATTATTAGGATATTTTGAAAGGTTCCTCATTTGAAATTGTGGAGTATTTTCTAGGTGAGATACTTACTCCCTTCTAATCAATGGTATATTTTAAAAAATGAATGAGACCCCAAAATTGACTGTGGTCATAGACTTGGAATAATTCCATAAAAGGATGATTCTGCCTAAGAAAGCCAGTTTTTTAAGCATCCTGATTTGTGTTGAGTTCCTTTAGGAGTACATACTTCTCATATTCATCTCTGTGTGTTCCTCACAATAGATGTAATTTAGACCCTATAATTTTAGTCTGTATTCTGGTGCTTTTAGCATACCTCATTTTCAGATTGTCCAGTTCTTCCAAAAAAGGCTTCCTGAATATTAGGTGTTAGGATTTTAGAAGTGGTGATCTAGTGATCACCACTGAAGTTAAATCTAGTGATCATTTAAATGACCTTTATCATTTCGCAGAGATATTAAGTGATTTACCCATTACTAAAGGAGAGGTCTCTTCAGTCTTAGGCGTCAGTCCTCTGTCTCCTTTAATTATTCATCTTTCTATTTCACAAGAATTATATTAGAAGTTGTGGATTGTATTCTGCCTTGAAAAGGGTACTAGTATTCTTCATTAAATATGACAATTCTGTCATCATCAAAACTCTTTAATTCATAAGTTTTTGCATTGATTTTTTTCCAAGTTCAGTGTAAACTTCTAAACTAACAAGATTGTGCTGCTCATTTCTTGGAAATATTTCTAGAATTCTTTAGTCAGTATGAGAATTTTCCTACAAAGGAGTCATTATTTTAACTTGTCTGGTCTTTTCATCTCTTACTTTAAAAAACAAAACAAAATAACCTTATCATAGTTGCTGAATGTATTTTTCTGTTTTCTTTTAACTCCTATTCTTCTTGAAGTTTTTACACTTATTAGTGAATATTACCTCATGGATTTTCTCAGCTTTCCTTACTGTGGTTTAGCAAGTATGAGTTTTATTATGTGGTCTTTGTTTTCATATGTCCCAAATAATGTTTAGCAAGCATACTTGATACTATTAGGGGAATAGTTCATCTAAAATTCACTGATTTTGAAAATTTGTTATTATTCATTTCTTTCTGTTTTTAAACTTACTAGAGCATGCTATAAGTACTAGCATAAGTTATGTACAATGTTAAATTTTATGTTGACTTTTTCTATTGAGCATTTAATTTTATGATAGGTTCATATACCTTTTTATCTAAATGTATTTTTTAATTGAAGTGTAGTTGATATATAATATATACGTTCATATAACTTTAATATGAATAGAAAGGATACCTTTTAGTTTTTGAATGTAAATCTCATTGCTTTTTAGTTACACATGCATACTCAAATAGTGCCTTCATTATTAAATTTTTTCTTTAAGAATTCTTAGTCATAAGTATTCTGACCCTGGTTTAAGAAGATGAAATCCCTTTCAGAGAGAAGTATTTAACTATTTTTAACGGTTGGCTTAGGTAATTATAGCATAAATCATAAAAATAGCTAGGGTATATTTAGCTGTATAGGAAAGTAAAATATTTTCCTACTTTGATCAACTGGAAAGGCTAGACGGCATTTTGTAGTTAGGGCTGTTTATTATCTGAGGAGCTTTTTCTGAAGATAAATTTGGTATTTTACATAGTAAGGTTATGGGCACCTTTTCTAATTGGTTTGTAAGTAAAGCAGATCCATTGTCTTCTTTAATAGTTAATCCAAATAATGTACTTTCGAAATACACTTTCATATTCTCCATATAAAAGTCACTCTGGAGTTATACAGATGGCTTATACCAAGAGAATTTGTACCATCCTGCCATACTCACAGTGGCATGTGTTATTGTATAGCAACACAGTGATCTTCAATAGGATTGCTATTTTTTCTTTGCTTTTTTAGAGCTTTAGAAGTTCTGCCTCTCCCAAGTATTCTCTCAGAGATCTTCTACTAACAGTAAATGTGGCAACATTGGTAGGTAGCATGGGTATAGGGTTGATTAATCCTCACCACCACTCCCCCACCGCCACCTCCCCGAAAGAAGAATGTAGAGCAAGATGGTCTAAACATTATATAAAGGATACCATGCTTATGAACATCCATCAGACATACTTTGGCATTGCTGAGTCAGACTCTCAGATCTCTTCCTCTGTTCTACTGTATACTTAGAATTGTAAACTTAGAATAGTATTACAGTTCTGGGAGCATTTATTATATTAGATTTATAAAGTAGTTGGGGTTTCTTTGTTTTTTTTCTCTGTCTTTTGTGAAATTTTGAATGAATTGAGGTAAATAAAACATCTAACAACACATGGCTAAGACACTTTTAATTCTTTGGTCTTGAGTTTTTTATGTAAAATTCCATATAGAGCTAAACTTTGTTCGTGTGATTAGGTATTATAACAGTTCATGTAACTTTTTATTTCCCTAGACAACACTGAAAAATAGAGATGTGAATCCTGACATTTCGCTTATATTCTTTCGTTTTTGGAAAATACGAAGCTATATAGCTACTAATGCCCTTAGGTTAATCTAGAGAAGTAGTTCTTTCTTGTTTCTGAACAGTTTTAAAGTAGACTTGGAATCAGTTCCCTTTCTCTGTTATCTTATCCTCCAACTTTCTTCACAACCAAGAAATGATCCTGTTTCACTTACTCATTTTCTTGCTTTTATGTTATGTCTTTTAGTGTATTAGACGTTAGATTGCTTCACCAGTTTTCTTTCATGTGATTAAATTTTAAGGAAATTTATTCTTATTTCTTTTCCATTATTATCACCGTTCAAAACAGCATTAATAACCTGTGTGCTCATTCCTTCTTTTCAACAAGCCAAAGGAAAAATTAGTTTTCTTTTTGAGGTAATCCCATTTGTGGTACTATATAAACTTCTTAGGCAGAGCCCTTTCTTTTAGAACAACATTTTCTCTTTTGACCAAAATGCAAACCTTCCTTGAAAAATCAACTATTCTTCAAAGTTTTAATTTCACTTCTGTACTTGGTGAACTGTACATTCATCCCTGTGCCATATTTTTAACACTAAAGAAAGAAAATTACCACTTCTCTCTTTTCCAAGCATTTACTGGGATATTGGGATATTACTAATAAAACCAATTTGTTCTAGATCAGTGGATACCGGAACAGAGAGGAGGTATTTCTTACCTGATAATGTGTGTGTGTTCCGATTCTGCTAATCCAGAAATCCAGTCACATTTGTTGAAAATCATCCTTAGTTGTTATTTGTTAGGGAGTCAACTCCCTATTTTAGTTGTTTTCTGAAATTCAGTCCCTAGTTGTGCTTTAGATAGGGTAGAATTTTTACCTCTTTCAGAATACTGCTAAAGAAGTTTTCAACTGGAACATAGTCTGAAGAAGCACTGAGAGCAAAAAAATTCAGAGTGGTGATTGGCCACCTCTGTTTGATTGACAGGTTGCAGGGAGAAACCCATTCGTTCTGGATTAATGGAACTGGAAAACAGAAAACAATTATCAGGTAAAAAAAACCTTTTCTTTAACCTTTGAAATTCACCATTTAAAAAATGAGTCAGACCATCAAGGGAATTTATTACCAAGAAGAAAAATTTAGTGTCTTGTGAGCAGTGATCTCTGGCTATTACTTCAAGAGTTACCAAAAAATTGCTACAGTTACTCCACATTGTCAGCCTTTGCTGAAAGGGCTTGATTAAATGCAGATGAGATGGACTGTAAGGTGCAATTTCATTTTAAATCCGGGTTACAGACATGAAGCAGAACTATGGGTGGGGGAGAATGGTGGTGTTTTATTTCCTGACTTGTGTCTGGTCTATGGATAAAGATAATACGTTGTTTTTCAAGGCTTTTAATCTGGCACTTTTCATGAATATTCACAAATATTGTTACTATACTGTGTTTGTTATATCTTCACTTCATTAGGATATATACTTACATATCTTTTATCATAGAATTTTAGTAACAATAGTGACCAGTTCTTTATATTTTAATGGCAGTTTTCTGATTGTTGGTTAAATACATTTCAGATTGAAGGCCAAGGACATGGTGCAGTATTTGACTGCAAATGCTCTCCTGATGGGCAGCATTTTGCATGCACAGACTCTCATGGACATCTTTTAATTTTTGGCTTTGGCTCCAGTAGCAAATATGACAAGGTAGAGTACGATGACTGTATATCTACTCCTTATAGTTGTTTGTTTGTTTTTAAATCCATAGATGTTTAGGGGTTGTATTTTGGGGAGGGAAGTGATAATTTTATATTTCAGAAGAAATAACCTTTTACTTAGCCTGCTAGAAAGGTCTAGATTGCAGTTCTTAGGTTGGGGTATATAAGATGGGTGTTGGAGATGTCCATAGAGGGATTTGTTGAAATTCTGTAAAATGTTTTACTTATATGGAGAATATGCATTTGTCTGCGGTACAATTCTGTGGCTTTTATGTGGTTCTCAAAAAAATGTATGGCCTGGGCTTCCCTGGTGGCGCAGTGGTTGAGAATCCACCTGCCAATTCAGGGGACATGGGTTCATGCCCCGGTCCAGGAAGATCCCGCATGCCGTGGAGCGGCTTGGCCCATGAGCCATGGCCGCTGAGCCTGCGCATCCGGAACCTGTGCTCTGCAACGGGAGAGGCCACAGCAGTGAGAGGCCTGTGTACTGCAGCAAAAGAAAAGAAAAAAAAAAAAAGTAAAAAATGTATGGCCTACTGTGATGGTAGTTAATATTTTTAAATATTAAAGGCCCTATCTGAGATTAGTGACTAAAAGATTTAAATTGTTTATCTGTGGTAGAGTTGTTTAAAAGGTTATCATAGTAAAAACTGAAGCGTTCAGGTTTAAGAAATTCCAAATTAAATGATAAAATTTAAAGTTACAGATGTGTCAGGTATGAGTTCGTGTTAATAATTTTTATATTCAGAAATTTTAGAGAAAATGCTTATTCTCCTAGAAAATCATGTCGTTAATTTTTTATATTATTATTATATAAACCATGCTTACTGTATACTTACGGATTTTCTTAAATTGTATGAGTGGTTTCATTAAAGAGTTTAATTCAGAGAATAAATTGATTTCTCGTTGCAAAGTGCTAAAACAAATAATTACCATATTTAGTAATTTTAAAGACAAGATAAAGCATGATAGCCCTGGGAAAGTAAAAGTACTGCTGAAAGATTTATGCCTAGATTTAATTTTACCATTTAATTTGAAATTATGTAACTTACTTTTAATGTTTTTTTTATGAATACAGTCTCTTTCTATTCCAGGGAAACTTTAAAGCAGCTACTTTTTTTTTTTTTAACATCTTTATTGGAGTATAATTGCTTTACAATGGTGTGTTAGTTTCTGCTTTATAACAAAGTGAATCAGTTATACATATACATATATCCCCATATCTCTTCCCTCTTGCATCTCCCTCCCTCCCACCCGCCCTATCCCACCCCTCTACGTGATCTCCCTGTGCTATGCGGCTGCTTCCCACTAGCTATTTTACATTTGGTAATGTATGTATGTCCATGCCACTCTCTCACTTTGTCCCAGTTTACCTTTCCCCCACCCCGTATCCTCAAGTCAAAGCAGCTACTTTTCTAATCGTAAAATTTAATGTAGAACATACAAAGATTTATTTACAGTTAATTCAAGAAAATAATATTCTTTTATATTATTGTTTAATACCATGATTTATATTAAAATGTTTGCCTTCCATTAGAAATCTATAATGATAAATTTTTCTTTGTCCATTCTTTTATGGGCCTTTCTTTTTATAGATAGCAGATCAAATGTTCTTTCACAGTGATTATCGGCCCCTTATCCGTGATGCCAACAATTTTGTATTAGATGAACAGACACAGCAAGCACCTCATCTGATGCCGCCGCCTTTTTTGGTTGATGTCGATGGTAACCCTCATCCATCAAGATATCAGAGATTAGTTCCTGGTCGTGAAAATTGCAGGGAGGAGCAACTCATCCCTCAGATGGGGGTAACTTCCTCAGGTAAATGCTCATTTTAATTCCATGCTAAATTTTCCTTTTCCTATTGAAATCTTATAAAATTGATAATTGGGTAGAACTTTGTTTTTAATTGTTTTGAACAGATGAGAAGTAAAATGATTTTTATAATTCTCTAAAGTTCTTTGAATAATGCTTAAGTATTGCAAGACAGTTAAGAAGCATTGGAGGTTTAAAGCAATAATTTTGGTCTATATCTATTTATAACCTTCTGAGGACTAATAGGGTAAGTCTATATTTGGTATGAGATGAGTCAGTTCATTTATTTATTCATTCAGTAACATACATTGTGAATCTCCTCTGTCACTGACACTTGCTAAGCTGTGGTATTCAGCAGTGAACTAAACAAATGCAATCCTTGCTCTCGTGGAGTGAGTTAGATTACTAAACAGTTATAAACAAATACATAGTTAAAAATTATGAATAATTATTAAAGCAAATAATAGTATGATGTGAGAGAGAGAATAAGACTAGATAGCCTAGGGGACTTCCCTGGTGGTCCAGTGGCTAAGACTCTGCTTTCCCAATGCAGGGGACCTGGGTTCAATCCCTGGTCAGGGAACTAGATCCCACATGCCACAACTAAGAGTTCGCATGTGGCAACTGAAAGCTCCTGCATGCGACAAACGAAGATCCCATCCTGCATGCCGCAACTAAGACTTGGCACAGCCAAATAAATAAATAAATATTAAAAATAAATAAACGACTAGATAGCCTGTTCATGTTAACGATTGTTTTAAGAAGTGATCAACTTTTAAAAGTTTAAGGAAAGTTAAGATAGGAATGAAAAGTGTTGCTGTTTTGGAGGGTGAAGTAATGGAGGGTGCAAGTTGAATTAGTTGAAGAATCGAATGGGAGTTGAAATGGAGACAAGGTCTACAGGCTTCTTCCCTGCTTTTGGCAAGAAGAACAGCACTAATTTATTAAGTGAAAATAAATGGAAGGACTGTAAAGAAAGTTAAACCAGTTTTGCAATTATGAATCTTTGTTATATTTTAGACTAGAAAAATGTTTATGAAAACAGTTTAGGTTCTCAACTAGCATAAATGGACAAAACTTCTAAGTAGATGTGAAGGACATTATGGGATGTAATATATAATGAGTTAACTTTTAAATAATGAATTTAGAATCTGTAAGCAGCACAGAAAAATCAATCATCTCATTTTCTTAAAGGATTGGGCATGTGAAATTATAATAAAGAATCTAGAGTATGTGAAACTAAAATGTTTCAGTACGTGGACACAGCATGAACTCAATCCGAGAAAAGGCAGGATTTGAGAAATCTAGGCAGGCATTCAGATTAGAGAATTCACAATTGTTAGAGAAGTCTTGGTCATAGGACTGAAATTAAGATAAATGTCTTCATTCCCTTAGTGGGGAACTGGCAAGAATCAGATCTTTCCCAGGTCTAGTCAGGTACCTAGGCTGGGATTTCAGGCACAGGGAAATAAGAAAAGGACTCATTTATTAAAATATCAGTGCTATTTAATTATCGTGATTATTCTTCCCTTCATTTAACAGTTTTTAAAGGGCTTTCATAAATAACACTCATTTAATCCTTTTATCTGTGGTGTCCCAATTCTAAAAATTGAGAAAATGAAAATTTAACAACATTATGTCTTGTTCAAGTTAAAGTACACGGAATCGTAGGGACTCACATCCAGCTCTGACTCCCAGTCCATTGTTCTTTCTTCCATGCCAAGCTGCCCTTAGAGTAACAAGTGGACTTGATCTTGAAAATGAAATAGACACCAGTTATAGTATCGGGCTACAAGAGAACCCAGAGCAATAATTATGGCTTCAGAGTGAGTCACAGAATTTTTAAGTGTTCTAGTAGCTCACAGAATTCAGGGTAAATATCATTTCCTTCGTTATTTTAGACTTGCCAGGTACAAAAATAGAACAAAAGAAAAATACTTTTTGAAAAAATTTTAGCATCATTTCTAATTATGTTTCTATTTGCAAATCTAGATCTGTAGTAAAATTTATTTGGGGAAATAGAGTTAGGTAAACATACATGTTGGATATTGTAATAAGTTGGTTTGAGTGCAGTTTTGTTATATCTACACTGAACAATACACTTTAAATGTTTTCTCAGTTGTAAACTTGAGCTGTGTCAGATTCAAACATGAGATGTTTTCTCACCAGTATACCAGGAAAGAGGCGTCCATAGGCATTTTAATTTTTACCTCTGTTCACTTTTACCACTTTGTAGCTTTGTGACCTTGGTCAAGTTATTTTATCTCATTGAATTTTAGTTTTCTCTTATAAAATGCAATAACCTTATGTGCTTATTAATACATGTAATTTCCTCTTTTCTTATACCTTCATACTACTACTACTTCGTTTCAGAATATACTTTGTATCTTACTAACCCACTCTAAAAGTCTGATCGCATCAAGTCCTTGCTTACATTCCCACACACCCAATATTAATTGCTGTTTTCTCTCCTCTTGTGGCAATGCCTTTCATATATCTCATAACATAACATTTTCTTATTTGTTCAGCAGGATTGAGCATCTTTATATGCCTAGCATTGTTCTAGATTTAGAATTAGAATATTAAGATGGATAAGAAAATTCATGCTTTTGAAGAACTAATAAGTAGTGGGCTTCCTTTCTATATTGGGCTGAGTACTAAGGTATGTACACAGTCAGTCCTCCGTATTCCTGGATTCAGCATCTGTGGAGTCAGCCAACCCCGTATAGAAGATATTCGGGAAGAAAACCCCAGAAAGTTCCAAAAAGCTAAACTTGAATTTGCTACTTGCAGGGAACTATTTACATAGCATTTGCTATTACATAGCATTGTATTAGGTGTTTCAGGGGTAGTCTGGAAAGATTTCACATAGGAAATATGGAGATGCCATTTCTCTTGGTGCTTGAAGGATGTTAGCATTTATCACATTTGTACTTGAAGTGGTCAAAAGCTCCAAAGCGTAAAGGTGTATATCCTATTACGAGAGTAAAAGAGTCAGGTAGTCTCATATCACTGGTGTGGGTGAGAATTGATGTTGGAGGAAAAGCAGGATGGGTTAAAATACACCAAGTTCCTCCCTACTTCAGAGCTTTTGTATTAGCTCTTACCTTCTGTCCAGAGTGTATTTCTAGCTCTTCACATGGGTGACTAATTCTTTTTTTTCTTCAAGTCTCACTCAAATGCTTCCTTTTCAAAGTGGGCTTCTTTGACTTTTCTGACTCACCATAGGTAGTTCCCATTTCTCTTCTTCCCCATTTTCTCTATCTCATCACCTTCTTTATGTTGACAACATTTTTTCCCAATCTTCATTTGTGTATGGGTTTATCATTCAGTTTCCCCATTAGAACGTTAGCTCCCTGATGGTCAGGGACCGTGATGTATCTTGTTCACCACTGGATCCTCAGTTTCTTGGTGTAGTTCCTAATACATAATGGGCACTCAAGAATTTGTTGAATGAAGCAGTAAAGCTTTTTGAGAAAGTGGGTAATCAGATTTGCCTTTTTTAAAAGAAGATCTAAGATGAAATCCTTCTTTTGCCACTTACTAGATATATGACTTTGAATAGTTTTTTTGATTTTCTTATCTATAAAGTAGAATTAATAATACCCATGGGATTGTGGTATTGTAATGATTATATGAGTACCTGAATCATGGTAAACACTAAGTAAAAGTTATGTCATCATCATCATCGTTATTTTTAATGAAGATTGAAGGGGGCATGTTTCCTTTTTTTTTTTCTCTCTCTCTCTCCCGTCATTCACAGTTGCTCATTTTAGGTCTTTTACTCAAGCAAAATTAATGTTTAATTATGGACTCAAAGTGAGGTTGATAAGTAACATGGTTTGAAATATCCTTAGCATTTTTGTGGTTTACATAGGACTGAACCAAGTTTTAAGTCAGCAAGCAAACCAGGAGATCAGCCCACTGGACAGTATGATTCAAAGACTACAACAGGAGCAAGACCTGAGACGTTCTGGTGAAGCAGGTATCAGTAATACCAGCCGTTTAAGTAGAGGTAAGCAGTGATTCTTAAGTGAAATATTTAAAAAATTGAAGCAGTCTAAACCTACAGCAGTAGAGAAGCAATTAAACAAATATGGTAAATCCATTATGTGAAATATTAGGCTGCCAAAATGATCATGGTCTTGAAGAATATTTAATGACCTAAAAAAATATTCTTAATATAAGGTTTCACACTATGGACAATGAGTTTATTAATGTATATATTCTTCCAGATCTCGTATAATAAACATGAATAATTTAGAAAAATGTTAAAAATAAATTTATTTAATAATTTATGGAATACATTCAAAGCCACATTCTCGAACATCTCACCATCCTTAATGTTGTATATTATTAAACTTTAGAGAAAATTTATGAACCATAAATGTCCTTGGGTTTGTGTCTGTTTTTGCTTCTTATATAGTTTTCCCAAAAATACACAGTGGGCAATTTTTTTTTAAGTAATATTAGGTTTTACATCTTTGGAGCTTAACGGTCCATAGTCATGATTCATTAACTTATCTAGTCAACTGAATAGCCATGTTCTGTTTTCATTAAGCTTTTGCTTGTGGTTTAGCTCCTAATTTGGTGATGTGATTATTTGCCACAGCGCTGTGAAGTTTCATGTGGAAGACAGTATGGATTTTTTTCCCCCTGGTGTGTTTGCGTGTGTGTGTGTGTGTGTGTGTGTGTGTGTGTGTGTGTTTCCTGTTAGAAGCTAATGGAGAAGTGTCTCTAAATAGAACTTACTGATTATTTGCCACAGCACTATGAAGTTTCATGTGGAAGACAGTATGGATTTTTTCCCCTGGTGTGTTTGTGTGTGTGTGTGTGTGTTTCCTGTTAGAAGCTAATGGAGAAGTGTGTCTAAATAGAACTTACTGTATTAATTTTTTCACTTAGGCTCTACAAGTTCTACCTCAGAGGTTCATTCACCACCTAATGTAGGACTAAGGCGTAGTGGTCAAATCGAAGGTGTACGGCAAATGCATAGTAATGCACCAAGAAGTGAAATAGCCACAGAGCGGGATCTTGTAGCTTGGAGTCGAAGGGTGGTAGTACCTGAACTATCAGCTGGTGTAGCCAGGTAAGGAAGGGGAATTATGAATTTTTATGTACCACAGTTGTTTGTATTCATTTTGAATTACAGTCTTCAGAGTACCTTTTTAGCTCTAATTTGTTTTAAATTTATCTGCAGAGCTAATGTTTTAAACTATTCATGACTCTGGAGAAAAGTTAAATTTCAGTATATGTCCCTTTCTGGGATGATTCATGTAAATGATATGGGGGGAGTGTTAAGGTGAATGGGGGGGGAATTATAAATTTGGCTTGAACAAATATGAGATTTTACTGAGTAGCATATTTAAATCTTAGTTTGTCTTGTTTAACTGTATCTTAAAACACATTCATAGTTTGTTATAATTTATTTTTCTGTGGATTTTACGAATCATTCACACCACATCATTCAGAGGCATAGTGAAAATACATTATTTACTGGTAATAGATTATATAAGTATTTTTAAATATTTTTTATACTTAAAAGTATACATATGTAAATTAAAAAGTATTGATTTATGTAATCCTATTCTAAAGGTCATTGCTATGAGGGACATTTATATCCAATTCCTTTCGATTCTTTATTAATGAAATACTCATGAATGAGGTCCATATGAGCCCCAACTAATACTGACTATATATTACTGTACTATAACAAAAAACATAGGAAGATGAAATTTGATTTTAGGATTTCCTAGTTCTTAAAAGAGTAATTATATGATTAAAAATATTTGTAATCTGAATGTTTATATATATTATGCTTTTTTGATCGGACAACACTCAAATTTGTGTTAGGTTTTAGGATTATACACCTAAAGCTTGAATTTGAACCATAACTTTATCTGATGACAAATATACCCAGATGTTCTTTAGCTGTGTTCCTGTCTACTTTTTAATTCTAATGTTAAGGTTTGAAGAGGGTGCAATAAATAATACCCATCATTTTAAAAATAGTTCTGAAGGAGTAAAAAATAACACAAAAGAGTAAGACAGGAAATGAGCATATTTTATTATTCATACGGCTGTGAAGAACGTGACTTTTATCTGCATGAACGTGTGCTTCCTAATACTGAACCCCAGCGAAAGGTACCACTGGGCCACGGTATTTCTCCCCATGTGAGGCAGCTGGTTTGCTTCTTTAAAGTGCAGAGAAGAATGTATACATGGCAAACAGGGCATAGAACTGGGCCATGCTAAGCTGGATTTTCCTTCTAGAGCATCCTAATTAATTAGTTCACTCCTCCCCTAGACAAGAATGAGTAAGGAGGTGAAAAGCGTCCAGGAGTGGGTTGCTCGTTGGTGGTGGAGGTCCCTGCACATGGAACAGTGGGGAAGATTTGTTTCTCTCCAGATATTCGTCACCTTTTTATCTCTCTTTCTTTGGGCTTGACCATTGAGTGTATGGTCCAGCGAGGCTGTGGCCATTACTTCAAAGGGTATTCGGCCTTCCTGGAGCTTTGCATTAAAATTAAATCCAATCCCATAGCCAACAAAGGATTACTATCTATTATATATAAAGAACTCTCAAAACTCAGCAGTAAACAAAGCAATCCAATTAGAAAATTGGGCAAAAGCTATGAACAGACATTTCATCAAAGAGTATATACAGATGGCAAATAAGCACATGAAAAGATACTCAACATCATTAGCCATTAGTGAAACGCAAATTAAAACTTCAGTGAAATAATCTATGTACCTATCAGAATGGCTGAAATACAATGACAGCACCAAATGCTGGGAAGGGTGTGGAGAAACTGGATCCCTCGTGCATTACTGGTGGGAATGTAAAATGGTGCAGCCACTCCGGAAAAGAGTTTGGCATCTTTTTAAAAACCTAAACATAGGACTATCATATGATCCGTTGATTGCACTGTTTGGGGATTTATCCCAAAGAAATTAAACTTATTTTCACACAAAAACCTGTACACAAATGTGTAGCAGCTTTATTCGTAATAGCCAAAACCTAGAAACAACCCAGATGTCCTTCAGTGGGTGTATGATTAAACAAACTATGGTATTTCCACACCATAGAGTAAGACTGCATTAAACAGGAACAACCTGTTGATACACAACTTGATTGAATCTTCAGGGAATTACGGTGAGAACCAGTCTCAAAGGTTATGTATTAATCCATTTATGGACTACTCTTGAAATGACCAAAGTATAGAGATGGAGAACAGATTAGTGGTTGCTAGACATTGTGAAGAGGAAGGGCTGAGGAGGAGAAGAAGGTGGCTATGATCATTAAAAGGGCACCGCAAGGGACCTTTGTGGTAATGGAAATGTTCTTTCTGTATCTTCACTGGGCCAATGGATACACAAACGTACACATGTGATAAACTCGGAGAGAACTAAATACAAACACACACACATGAGTGGAAGTAAAACTGGGGAGCTCTGAATATCAGTGGGTAGTATCAATATCCAGATCCAGGTTATGACGTTGTACTACAGTTGTGCAAGATATTACCATTGGGGGAAGCTAGGTAAAGGATACAAGGAACCTCTTTGTATTATTTCTTAGAACTGTATGTGAACCTACAGTTATCTCAATAAAAAAGTTTAATTAAAAAAAAACAAATTAAGAACAAACAAAATTAAATCCAAGGGCATTCTTTTCACAAGATTCAAGTTCACTCATTTCCATTCAGAATCTTGACCAGCCTCATTAGAGATTCTGCAATTAAGTATAAAATGACAACATTGATATACCCAAGTAATAAAATGTCAACATTATAGAGCTCTTCCAGGTTCGAATATTAACTCCCTTCCAACTGTGATATCTCCAGGGAAAAATTAAAGTTCAAAGATTAAATACGCTTCCAGTTCAAAAACCTTAAAGTTTTAAGGAATTAAAATTTTTTAAGAATTCTCTTGTCCTTGTGAGTTCAGGTTCCATGAAGTTAAAGTTCACAGTTAATGTTCCTCAAAACTTATGTTGCTCAAATTCAGCTTGATACCTGAATAGAGTTGAAGTTTTTTCAGTGGCTGAAGCCCGACCTGCCTTTCACTGGAGAGAATGTAGTTCTTTCAGGGCTTCGGGAGTTAATGTTAGTTCTACCTCAAGGGTCTGTTGTGCCTTATTATTTTTTTTTAAATTCCAGCTATCTGTATTGCACATAAGATTATCACAGCGTAAGCCCAACACTGACATAAGTTTTGAAGAATAAATAAATTCTGTTTTTAATCCTTGGAGCAGTTACCTTAGGAGTAACCGTGTTCCCAGATCCTAAAACTTTATTTGCCAAAGACTATAGTAGAAACGGTAGTATCTAGTTCAAGTGGACAGAGTCTGTCTTTCCAGTATTCCAGTCATTTAATGCTCAATGTCCAGAGCTCACAATCTATGAAATTAAACTCAGAAATCTTTATCACATGCCTCATCTGAAAAGAAGGCATCAGGAGTAACATCCCCTCGCTGATACCTAACATTCCCTTTGGGGAGAAATCAGTTATAAACATTACAGATTATATGTGGCTTTTAATTCTCTTTCAGTAGGCAAGAAGAATGGAGAACTGCAAAGGGAGAAGAAGAAATAAAGACTTACAGATCAGAAGAGAAAAGAAAACACTTCACAGTTCCAAAAGAGAATAAAATGCCCACTGTCTCCAAGGTAAATAGTAATTACTTAGATGTTTAATATTTGCTTCATAAGTACAGTGACCATTTTGTAATTAAAGGCCTTTTTGTAATTAAACCTGTTAATATTGTAGACAGGATATTTAACTAATGAAATAAAGTTAACATAGCTAATTCTCGATTATCTTTGGATTATCTTTAAATCTTTAATATTACATTTCCTACTTTCTGGCATACCTTTTCCCCAAATGCCAATTGTAATATGCCTGTTAAATCTAATAAATTACACCTTAAGCCTAAGCAAGATCTTTTTTTTAGTTCTGCCATTGGTGGCACACTGTAAAACAGTGTTCTGGTTTTATTTTGTCCTACACTTTTTTTTTTTTTTTTTTTTACTGTTTTGCACCTATTATTGCAGGTAATTAAGACAGCTATGCTGCTATAAATAATAGTTCTCATTTTCTCCATTAAGATAGGTAAATTATCCCTACTAGTTTGCCTTGTTGGTTTGTCTGTCATCCTACTCTGGAAAAACTTTTCAGTCCAGTGGATTTCAACTGGTTATGCCCTAATCTGGGAGAGATATGTACTTAACCTTCTTGAGTGTCAAGGGTTGACTGGTCTCTAGACCCAGCTTTGTGCTCCTTCCTCTTATTTGAGTTCCTCAGACCTTCTAAAGTAGTTTCCTTTATTATAGCTACCTTTTCTGTTTTGTGACTCTTCAAAGGACTCAAGTAGTCCTTTGCAATTATTTTATGTTTTCCTTTACTAAGGGTATCATACCTTGGCATCAGTAGGACCCTACACTGCCACAGTTTCTGTTAGTATAATCTGAAATAATCTTTTCATTTTTAGGTTTTTGTTGTTGTTGTTGGTAGTGGTTTTTTTCATGGTGGCTGGAAAGCATACCCTTTTTTTGGTATCCTTGGCTCTGAATCCAAGGATGTGGGGACATAATTCATATAATGATTGTGAGCTTCTATTGGCTGCCACTTTTATGGATGGAATATGGTAATATCTGTAAAAATTAAAAGGATGTGCTTATCTTTTAATCCAGTAGTGGTACTTCGAAGACTCTTTTTTTAGAAAGAAAAGCATTGATGTGAATGTATGTACTTGTGTCTGCATGCAGATATTTATAGTGTCTCTGGTGGCAAAAACTGGAATAACTTTAGTGTTTATTGGTGGACGAAAGGTAGGATGTCATGACATATATATACCCATGGAATACTCTACAGCTTTTTAAAGAAATGAGTTAGAGCTCACTCCGTTGCCTTGGAGAAACGTTCATGATGTATTTGTTAAGTGAAAAAAAGCAAGTGGGACAGTAGTGTTTATAACATACAAAAAACATTTGTTTTTCAAATTTTATGAGACTGGAGAAAGGTTTGAAAGCACCTCCTGTTGATAATCACAGATGCAGAAGTTATGAGATGCTACCTTTCATCTCAGAGTTGCATTATTTTTTTTCCTCTAATAGTAGCGGGTACTAACTGTGCAGGGGGGTTGTATAAATTAATACAAAAAAAACTGTTTAGAAAGCAATTATAAAGTTGATTTTTGATAATAGGTTTGGTCCCCAAATTATAGTGCCTTAAATTTACTTAATTTCTCTTAAATACTTATTTATTCCCCTTGAGAGAAATGTATTTCTCTCAGATTTAAAAGCCTCGGTAGGTGGTCAAGATCTGGTTTGATGCCCTCTGTGTTGAGCACTGAAGCTCTTTAAATATTTCTGATTTTCTTATGTGTGAATTAGACTTCATGCCTCAAGATGTCAGCATTTTCATATAAGGCTGCAAGATGGAAGATCATATCAGTGAGGAAGGTGCAGAGGGTACATATGCTCCTGAGGAAGGTTTTTTGAAGTTTTTCTGCAACATTGTGCCAGATATCCCATTGACCAGAATTTAGTCACATGAAATTCTGACAATGAAAATTTCATTTTCTGTGCAAGAAGCGGGGAACAGATGTTGGTTGACAACCAGCTTTTTCTTACGCATTATACATTAAGGCATTAAAAACATGTTCTTTGACTTGGAATTTATTCTAATGAAATGCAAAATTGTGGATAAAGCTTTACAAAATGAAACAAAAAGCAATTTTTAATGAAATAGATTTGTGTAGATAAATAATATTTAAATGAAAGAAGCAAGATCCATTACATTCTTAACAATAAATTACTCAAAGCTTATGAGATTATAGTTGAATATTATTTCCTTTTTTACATATTTTCCCAAATTTTTACAAAATTACAGAACCCTTCAGTAATTCTTTTAGAGAATCTGTGTGGAGTAAATCTTGTATCCTTGTATGTGAAAATGTCTTTTATTTCACTTGGCTTTTACAAGTTAACAGCCCCAGCAAGAGTAGAGGTAAAGTGCAGGGAAGAAGTGACAAGACTGGGGAGGGAACTGGAGAGTGGAGGTGATGGAGAGACAGAGACTGGTTGAACTCAGGTTTGCAGTATTATAGGTCTTGAGGTACACAGCCCCATCTCCCCATACACATACAGACTCTTTTTTAGGAGACAGGGCAAGACCTAGATTTTTTCTTTTTCCCTCCCTTCCCAAGTGCCACCCAATACACTTGTGAAACCAGAGCCAAACATACTCAGATATTCAACACAGCATATTATTCTGAGAGAGATAAGAGAGGATATTGGAAACATGATGTAGCAGCAAGCTGTTTTGGAGAGGGTTCTGTTGGAGAAATTGGGATGAAACATCTTGTCTTTGAAATGGAGAACTCAATGGATGGGTTGAATAGAGGAATACAAAACACTGAAAAATAAGTTAACAAGCTGGAATGTCAAGTTGAAGAACTCTTCAGAATGCATCAACAAGGGATAAATTGATGGAGAGAATGAGGGAAATGTGAAAAACATGTATGTGTATGTTTATGTAATGTGTATGTTGTATACACAGAGAGATTAGAAGTACATAGTAAAAAAAAAAAAGCTTTATTTGGTAAGAGTCTTCAAAGAAGAAAAAATATACAGAGGGAGAAAAGAGTTGGAAAAATGATCCAGAATTTCCTAGAATTAATCTCTAGCTGAGCAAATGCATAGCATGCCAACTAGAATAAGGAAAAAAGAATACAAAATTAAAAAATTTAAAACCTCAATTAAGCACATTATAGTAAGATTTGAAAATATCTAAAACAGTATTCTGAAAGTTTCTGGAGAGAAAAAGGGAACCACATGAACTTGAACTTGACTGATATTAGACTTTGTTTGTTGTTAACAAAATGGATTCCACTGAGCACCCTACAGCCAGAAGAGTTAAGAGGAAATTAAAGAATCAACACCCACATTAGGAAAATTGTCTGCAACCCCAACACAGTCGTGTTTTTGCTGATTTCTTACTGGAATGGTGACAACGTGCTGGAGCCAAGTGCTAATGTGCGGTGGTTCAAGGGGTGGAAAGTCACCCGTAAGGATGGCACTGCCAGTGGAACCATGCGGCTTAAAACTCTGAATGGCATCCTGCCACCGACTTGTCTAATGGACAAGCCCTTGGTGCCTGCCCCTCCAGGTAGTGTTGGTACTGTCCCTGTGGGCCAGTTGCAGACTGGGGTTCTCAAATCTGGCATGTGATCACCTTTGCTTCAGTCGTCATTACAGCTGAAGTTTAAAAAAAAAACAGTCTGTTGAAGTGCACGTGAAGCCTTGGATGAAGCTCTTCTGAGACAATGTAGACCTCATTGTCAAGAACGTGTCTGTCAGAGCTGCTAGCCATAATAGCTTTGTGGTTCCTGACAGCAAAAATAACCCATGAATGATGGAAGCAGCCAGCTTCACAGCTCAAATGATTATCCTGAGCCATCCAAGCTAAGTCAGTGCTGGCTGTGCACCCGTTCTGGATTGTACCACAGCTCAGCTCACACAGCTTGCAGGGTTGCTGACCTGAAGGAGAAGATTGGTCACTGTTCTGGGAAGGGGCTTCTGGAAGATGGCCTCAAATTCTTGAAAGGTGGTGGTGCTGCCTGCCACTGTTAGGTTCCTGGCAAGCCCCCTTGTGTGTTGAGAGCTCCTCTGACTGTCGCTTTGCTGTTCGTGACATGAGACAGGCAGTTGCTATCGGTGTCGTCAGATCAGTGGACAAGAAGGCAGCTGGAGCTGGCAAGGTCACCATGTCTGCCCAGAAAGCTCAGAAGGCTAAATGAATATTATCGCCAGTACCGGGCACCCCAGTCTTAACCAGTGGTGGAAGAACTGTCTCAGGACTGTTTGTCTCGATCAGCCATTTAAGCTGAATAGTAAAAGACTGATTGATAACAATGCATCATAAAACCTTGAAGAAACAGAGAATGTTTTGTGGACCATTTGTTTTTCTGTATGTGGCAGTTTTAACTTACTAGTTTTTAAATCAGTACTTTTTAATGGAAACAACTTGACCAGAAATCTGTCACAGAATTTTGAGATCCATTAAAACAAAGTTAATGAGAAGAGAGAAAAAAAAAAGTGAGGATATAACTATAGGTTCAAAGGACTGAGGATATAACTAATAGGTTCAAAATTATTTTCTGTCCACACTTTAAAGATAGTGTTCCTTTTTCTTATTGTATGATTTATTGCATGATATGTTGTATATATAAGTCTGATGTCAGTCTCTTTTTTCAAAGGTAATTTTTAGTATTTTCCTTCTATTTTTTTATATTCACAAGTTGGGGTTTTTTTTTTCAGGTGTAAATTCTTTTTGTTTAGTTTTTTCCATCATATAACCATGTTGGACTTTCAGTTATTTTGATCAGTCTTAGTTGTTTTCTCATCTGCTGAAGAAGACTTTTCTCACATTTGCCTGCAGCAGAAGAGAGAGCTAGTCACCTGGTGTCCAAGTCTCATAGTGATCGGTTAGCTTTGTGATCACCATTTTGTTTTCTAGTTTGCCTCTGCCTTATTATGTATGCCTCCCAGTCTGTGGTCCTCTTTCTTATATCTGTTCTATAGGTTTGGCGTAGGTACAGGAGAGTTCAGTGTTAGGCTTAGTCTGTTATTATGAATCCTCATCAGAAAAAAAAAGTTTTTATAACCTGTCAATCAGCAAGTGAATTTCAACATATCATAAACCTGTGTTTTAACTTAATGTTAAGATATTTGAGGCGGTACTATACTTTAGTCTACTTATGGGATATCTTAAATATGAATGGGTTTTTTATCATTAAAAAATACAACTTTTAGGGCTTCCCTGGTGGCGCAGTGGTTGAGAGTCCACCTGCCGATGCAGGGGACGCGGGTTCGTGCCCCGATCCGGGAAGATCCCACATGCTGCGGAGCGGCTGGGCCCGTGAGCCACAGCCGCTGAGCCTGCGCGTCCGGAGCCTGTGCTTCGCGGCGGGAGAGGCCACAACAGTGAGAGGCCCGTGTACCGCAAAAAAAAAAAAAAAATACAACTTTTAAAGTAAAAGGTGTTCTTTAAGCATACTCCAAATAAATTTAATTTACTTTTTTCCAGAATCATACTCATGAACATTTCCTGGATCTTGGAGAATCCAAAAAGCAGCAAGCAAACCAACACAATTATCGTACGAGATCTGCATTGGAAGAGACTCCCAGACCTTCAGAAGAGATAGAAAATGGCACTAGTTCTTCAGATGTGAGAGCTCAGCACACTCATAGATTTCTGTTTCCATTTTTACTTGTTTTTTTTAATGTAACTTTTATTCTTTGCATTCATTGTTATATTTATAGATGTAGCTCAAACATGGTTTGTCTAGGTCTTAAAATGGTAGTGATAGTTGAAGGACCGTAGCGTGTGTTCTGGGCATGGCACAGATATTCATAACCTCAAGTCCACAAAACAAATGCATGTGAATTAATTATTCCCATTTTGAGGGCTCTGAAGTTCAAAGATGTTTAGATTACACATTTACCTAACTATTAAATGGTAGAGCAGGGATTAAACGCACATTCCTTTCACTCCAAAACCAGGTTTTTGAAATGGTACCATGAAGCTCTAGTCTGTAACTGTAACTGATCAATAGACATTTGACAATTTTGGTTAGTTTTTAATCTCTGTACCAATTTATAGCTTTCTCAATGTAAATTTTTAAAATATTCCTTAGGTACAATTATTTCCATAAATACCATTGTCCCTACTAAATTATATATTCTTTCAGCAAAGGGAATCCATTTGCAGTCACAAATCAGTCTTATTTAGCAATTACAATGGTCTTCCTTCCCCTGTCGCACTCTCCCTGTTACCCCTTCACTCACAGTTAAGTCAGAGACTCTATGATCTGAGATGTTGACAGCTACACATTTTTGAAGTCATGTTACGTTTTGCAGTGTTAGACACGTGTGGGGATTCTCCACATATATTCTCTATGGACAGGGCAATATTAGCACACACAGAGAGTATTCTAACCATAATTTAAAAGTAAGTCTCCAGTGTTTTCAGATCCTTGTATGGCCAGAACAAAACGATACATTCAATCTGGCAAAAAAAGATAAAATATACTCATTATATAAACTTGACACATAACAATTTAGATATGCCACAGAATGTAAAATATATGTGTGCTATTTATTTGCATTATAAAATATTTATTTTTGAAAGATTTATAATATTACTCTTAAATATTAAGTTTCTATAAAATTTTAAAAATATTAATTCAGCTCAAAATGTATTTCCAGGTACGTCTGTTACGTAAGAAAATTCTACTAATTCTTTGATTTGTCTTCAAAACTAATTTGTTTATGCCTTAAATTTGTAGAGGAGAATAATAATAAGAAAAGAATATCAACTTTGGCACAATATATTAGTTAAAAATGAAAGAATCCGGGCTTCCCTGGTGGCGCAGTGGTTGAGAGTCCGCCTGCCGATGCAGGGGACATGGGTTCATGCCCCGGTCCGGGAAGATCCCACATGCCGCGGAGCGGCTAGGCCCGTGAGCCATGGCCGCTGAGCCTGTGCGTCCGGAGCCTGTGCTCGGCAATGGGAGAGGCCACAACAGTGAGAGGCCCGCGTACCACAAAAAAAAAAAAAAAAAAAGAAAGAATCCTGGGTTTTTGGTTCAAATAATTTGTACTTCCATATAGTACCTTTTTATTTTGTATTTAGAATGTAGAATTATGTTTCTGTTCTCCCCCTTTAAAGAAGTAATATACTAAGAGTGGGAATAATCAGATCACTTGTTTAGATTTTTTTTTTCAGTTATATTGAGCAAAGGTTAAATTTGCTAAATAAAATTTACTCTGGATTTTGATCTTTTCATATTTGCCTAGTTTTCAAAGCCCTGTGGAATAGTTATGTAATACATTCTTCATTTTTAAGCCATCAAAACAGGAAAAATTTTCTCCCCAAGATATAACATTTAATTAGTAAAAAAATACATTTCATTATCCTTGTGAAAAATGATCTGGATGTGCCCAGCAGTTAGTAACACTGAACTGTTCTTGTGTAGAGTGGGGTCTAAGCTTTGAAGTAAAATGACATGAGTTCAAAATAGGCTTTGCTGCTTATTAATTGTTCTGCCTTGAGTAAATTTCTTAGCCTGGTTAAGCTTTAGTTTCTTTTATTTAAATGACTGATTCTTATCACCAGCACTGTTTGTCTAGATCAAATGGGATGATATATACAAAGTGCTTAGAACAGTTTCTGACATATACTAAAAGCTTAATGAATGTGAGCTGGTATTTTTATTGGAGCAAGATTTTGTGCCCCCCCCCAAAAAAAAACCAATTTTTATAAAGAAAATGGCTTCACAGGTAGTATCCTGTGTTAACCAGTGAATATTTACTAAAGAGAAATCAGAGTGTTTGGGTAGTTTTTAATCCTCTCCATTTGTATAAAATAATACCTGAGTTGGAATATCCTTTTTTTATATGATAAAGCTATTTTAATAATAATAATGAAAACATAAAAGCTCCTGAATTTAAGTTTCTCAATGCATCTATAGAAAAAGAAAACTTAAATTTTAAAAAAAGCCCAAGAAGTAAAGTTGATATCAAATATTAATTTGGTATCACCCAGTCTAGAAGATGTGTTATGAGGCTTTTTTAAAAAATGTTAATCCACCCAAGAGATTGCTCTGAATCCAGTATTATTAAGTATTTTATCTTTGGATACACTTAATATTTGGATACATGCAATAATTTTTGTATAGAAATATGAGGCCTGTGTTTTACAACTAACTTAAATCAGGTTTTAATATAAATATCCTAATATGATTCATACTATTAGATATCACTGATATTTTCTGTAATCATAGAATGTTATTCTGTAAAGCTATACAATAAAATATGTATTAACTATCTCTTAGGAAGGTGAAGTTGTTGCTGTCAGTGGTGGAACGTCCGAAGAGGAAGAGAGAGCATGGCATAGTGATGGCAGTTCTAGGTAATTTAATGAATTTTTATTCTTCCAAATGTAATGTAAATTCTTTAGAAAGCTGCCTTGATTCTTAATGTTAAATTCTTTTCTATCAGAAACATATTTCAGAGTCCCTTTGGTTTTAAAGTTGATCTTTCTTCAGAGTTTTTTTGTAGTTGTCCAAAATTTAGATTTCCTTTGACATGTTTTCGCTAGTAGAAAAAAATTTTTGGATATTGTAACTGGATCTACAGAATGATGCTTTTAACTTTTTCTTAGTTGATATTTTATCTTCTGAATGCTGTTATATTTGTAATACTGAACCACAAGCTAGCTTCATTACTGGCTTTGAGAAATATTTATGCATTAAATTATGAAAGTAATGAGATTCTGTAGTTAACTTTTTTTTAATGGAATTTGTTGAATGCTAATAATATTTCCTTCCAGCAATGAGAATAAACTTTCCCTTATTCCTGTTGTTCCCACCCCATTTGATCACGTAAGCGAGGATTCCTTCAGCTCCTTCTACTTGTGATTCACATTGTTACAGGGCTTAATGGCCTTGGCTGACCTTGGCGAGGTCTCAGCAGCAAGAAGTAGAGCCTTTGGGAATGGTAATTATGTTTAGCCCCTGATAGTTATTCCCTGGCAGAACTAGCTCTTAACATTGCCAAAGAAACCAAGAGCCTGTATTTAAGAATTCTTTACCTCTTTTTGTCATGGACTTCCCTATTTCCACAGTAGTTGCTCCCAGTAATGATATGCAAGTGTTCATTGTTATGTCTGGTGGTTTTCTGTATTTGAAAGAAGACAGTAGAAGAAAAACTCACTTTCTTTTGGCTCAGCGGTGGAAATAGAGTATAGGCATACATTGGTGATATCTCAGGTTTGGTGAGATCTCAGATTGGTGATATCCCAGACCACCACAATGAAGAGAATATTGCAGTAAAGCAAGTCGTGTGAATTTTTGTTTTCCCAGTGCATATAAAAGTTATGTTTACACTATACTGTAGTCTGTTAGGTGTGCAGTGGCATTACGTCTAAAAAAAATAATTAAACATTTAAAAACAGCATTAATCCGAAAATAATACTATTGGGAAAGTGGCACCGATAGACTTGTTGCCACAGAGTTGCCACAAACCTTCAATTTGTAAAAAACACAGTGTCTATGAAGCACAGTAAAAACAAGGTATGCCTGTATCTCAAACCATGAAACAACATAGAGGTTCTTGTTTTGAAAAAGCAATGTTGGCTTCAGCAGTTGGGGAAATTGTTGTGAAGTACGTAGACCTCTGGGGTTTGTAGTCCGTGCTGGTGGCAGCCGATTTTCTGTAAGAGCTGAGTGCTCCAGAGAGTAACAACAGTGAGTATTTGGCGAGTGCCATTTACAGTGACCATGGCTGGGGTTAGAGTAAATAAATGCTCCTAAGTTGAGGATAGCCTAGGTGGCTATTTGCCCTGCAGATGTGTTCCCACATATCCAGAGTAGTGTCAGAAATATTTTTTATTTAAGTTCTTCAAAATCATTTTTAGTTTTAAAATGAAGTCATGAAATCATACTAGAAAACACCTTAATTATTTGATTCTTATCTGTGATGATTATTTTTAGGGAGATAATGGGTAAATTACCCATAAAGGACACTCGGACCAGAGGGACAAGGTAGTAGAATAAAACTCCAGAAAAATATGCCTTCAGTGTTATCAGCAATATGTTTAGAGGAGTGAGGATATACATCAGTAAATCTAGGCAACCTGATTATTGATTTTAACACAGTATAATTTAGATTCCATTAAGGTAATTATATTTATAAAACTATAAAATCAAGTAATGAAATATTCTCATGTACTAAAATTAAAACAGAAGATAACATAATTGGATTCTTTATTTTGCAACATCAGTTTAGTAAAACTTAGGTCTGTTGAAGGTGAACTGAAAAGAAAGCTTGAGTTTCCAGTGAGATACAGCCAATGGCAAACACGATTGGTAGTGATACATAAAATATTAGGCCTGTGTTTTTCTGAATCTTACTTTGCTTTGAGGCATAAGATACACTTAGGGTGTACACTGGAGATGCCGTGCAAAGTTGGCAGGCTCAGTCTTCCCGCTGGGTAGGAGGACTTCTGGCCCTGTTAGTTCGGTATCTAGCTACCATGAAGGCATCAGGGCTCTACCATGGGCGTTCCCGTGTCAGGGGGCCCACCTCCCCTCAAAAAGGAATCCCTATGCTTCTTCCTCAGTGACAGTACCTCCTGTGCTATCTAGGGCTATCTTTCTGTTGTTGCTAGAATTGAGGAAAGTGATGCTGTGCTCCTCATTTTTGTATACTCCACAATATTTTGAACACGTGCAGCACTCAGAAATCTGTATGTTTGCTAAAATCATAGAAGGTACTTAAGTTCATTGTTTAACTAGCACTACGACCTTATTTATCTTAAAAATTTTTGGAGATACTTAAGTAAATTAAGCCTACAGACTTCTAGGAAACTATTTAGAAGATGAGTTGAAAGTTAGGAAATATTTTTAGTTCATTTAGTATGTACTGTTCTGTCATTACTTTTTATGATGATCTTTCTTTACGTTTTCATACAACAAAGTCTTAAAAGTGTATCTTGTCTGTGTATTTTTTAAATCTCTTCTTTCCTTCTAGTGACTACTCCAGTGATTATTCTGACTGGACAGCAGATGCAGGAATTAATCTGCAGCCACCAAAGAAAATTCCTAAGCATAAAACCAAGAAAGCAGAAAGCAGTTCAGATGAAGAAGAAGAATCTGAAAAACAGAAGCAAAAACAGATTAAAAAGGAAAGAAAGAAAGTAAATGAAGAAAAAGATGGACCAGTATCACCAAAGAAAAAGAAGCCCAAAGAAAGAAAACAGAAGGTTGATTTATATATATATATATATGTATGTTTTCTATAAAAACACAGCACGCATTTTAAAAGTGCAGCTGATGAACATAAGCATTTTTCAGGTGTAGAGCAAGTAATAGAAAAAACTCAGAAGTACGCAGCAGTAAACTAAAATATATTAAGATCTCTTTAGTTTCCTCAAGTTTTTAAATGTTTAGCATGTGAGAGTATTTACTTGTAGAATTACCATATTGTAAATATTGAGCACTTAATCGTATAACATGAGCAGATATTTTTCTTGAGACTCCAGTGGGATTTGTTTATTTATGTTAAAAAAATAATGCTACAAAACACACAGTTTATTAGTCTTTTAATTGCCTTTACTTTTCAACCATCCTTACTGTTACTGCTGAAAATACTACTGTGGTAACAAGCCTTCATTAATTTACAGAGCATGTGAGCCATCACTGGTCCTTAGGTCAGTAGTACTGGTTTGATTACTACGTCTTTAGTCTGTGGATACTTTGAGACAGATCAGAAAAAGCAAGAGATGAATGTTAATGCGAATAATATCTGTTAGCTGTTACGGAGTCGGAATTCTTTAAAAACAAGAACTGTTTAAATTTTGCTCTAAAGTAAATGAAATACAAGGGACACGTTTTGTATTCCCCAGAAGATTATAAATTCGAGGCACATTTGGTTAAACAAATGGAAGATTTTTTTAAAACCTCTGCCATTTTTAGAATCAAATAGAAGTTGTTATCTGTAGAATTAAATACTATACTAGGAAGACGGTAGGGTCTTTATCTTTAGAGAGCTTTGAAAAATTTTAGGACTACTTCTGTCTTAAGTGTTTATTTTATCTGCATCCATTGAGCACTTGTTTGTTTCAGCTTTATAATTATGGATTACTTTAATCTGCATTCCTCAGCCTACTATCCTTTTTGTCACCTCCTTTGCGTTTGTCTAGGGGATATTTACCAAAGAGAGTACCACACATTAGCCACAATATTTCTCTTCTTCCTTGTCAGTGATGATAAATGTAGGCTGACCTATTACTTTACATAGTAGACAGGTAAAACCGATTTAGTCATGTATCTGGCTAATGAGGTAAACTTTTTTTCATCTCAAGACAGTTTTGATGAACTTTTGAGGTTTGCAGTGTTACCTCACATAATTCTTTTATCCCAGGAGTGCAGTTTACTTCACCTGGTCCCCTTTTATTTGATGATTATCCATAAACTAATACCTCAGGCTCCTTCACACATGCTACATTTGGATCCACTGTTACTGTTTGGCATATTTTCATTTCACTGTTTTGCTTAAAGTATTACCCCAGGGTCTGTCTGCCACTAAATTTATGTGGGACAGATTTTAAAAAGCATAAGGTTAGGATCTTATAGGCTACTCCCTGTAATTTGGTTTTTGTTCACATGGTTTGTTGTCAGCCTATCAGTGAATCTAACAGTAGATAGAATTGTTCTTATTCCTTAGTCGTCTTATCTCAAGTAAACACAATATTTCCCTTCTTAACGCATAGAATTGTAGGGCTGAAAAGTAACTGAGACATCATTAATTAGTTGATATTTATTGCGTCTATGAAAAAAATGAAAATATTTTCCATATGATTGTTTGAATTAAGCAAAAAAAAAAGAAAAAACAACCCAGTTAGGCAAATATAGAAAATGCTCATTAAAAAATAGAATTCTCGAGAGATACAGTAAAGTTATCTCAGATATTATCTGACATATATCCCTTATGCTGTTAGGAGCTCTGGAAATCAGAGCGATGAATTTTGATCTAGTGCCTGCAGTTTATAAAGCAATACAGTGGATAAAAAGAAGTGTAAGACGTAGTACTTGCTCCAGAAACAATGTGTGACTAACAAGTTGTTTGAATCCCGCCCCCCCCCAAAAAATGGAATAAATATCACATGATAAAATATGTTTGATTGGCAAAGTAATTTTATACATAATAACTCAGAAACCAAATGGGGCCATCTTATCTTAGAGTTTCACATAAGCTTTCCAGAAGAAATAAGATTTTAGGTGGGCCTAGAAGAATATCCATGGATAGAAAGGAAATAAATTAGTTACCTGTATCTCCAAAATTAAAGAAATCGCAATTCATGAGGCTGGAAATTTAGAGACATGTCAAAGCATTTTATCCCCTAAGTGGTTGTAAGTACTAACTGACAGAAATCTACTTTAACCAAAACTTCTAGGTTCCCCAAGAATTGTTGAGGAATTGTCATAATGTTTATCATAATGATTCTTGTCTATGCCACAGTCTTACAGTTATAAATATGATTACTTCTATTTAATATCCAACTTACCTGGCTTCAGGTAAGAGTTGTTAGCCATCCTAATCGACATTCTGGGAAGAAATGCTTGCCTTAGTGTATTAATAGTTCATATTGAGGCTGGAATAAGTAATTTTTAGACTTTTCCTACCTTTTTTCCTTTTTACTAAGTCAAAGGAAACCTTTTTCAAACACTTTAACTGAACACCTCATCATATGTAAGAGTGATATGATCTGTGGATCTCACTCTGTGATGTGCTCAGTGCATAACAGTAGTGGCTACTCAGTAACTACGTGTAGATAAAATAACTGTTCACATGTCATGTGGCTTAACATCTCAAATCTAACACATAGCAAAATTTATTTTCTAAGCTTTCCCCTCTAACGTGCTGCACTTCAGCCTTCCTCATCTCAGCAGTGACAACTCCAGTTGTTTACACCAAAACCCTGTAATTCTCCTTTTTCTCTCATTCCACATTCAGTCCATCAGGGAATTATTATCATGGCTCTGTCTTCTAAATACATTCAGCACTTGACTGTTTTCACCACTTTTGCTATCATGCTAGTGTCAGCTACCGTGAACTCTCACTTGTATTACTGCAGTAGCCTTCCATCTCTCTTCCTGCTTCTACCCTCATCCCCCTAGCCTCTGTTTTCTAAAGCAGGGATCAACAAACTTTTTCTGTAGAGGGCCAGCTACTCCACCATTGTAGCCTAAAAGCAGCCCTAGACAATACATAAACGAATGGGTATGGCTTTGTTCTAATAAAATTTGATTTATAAAAGAAGATAGTGGGCTGGACTTGGCCGTGGGCCATAATTTGCAGATGCCTGCTGTGATGCATCCAGAGTGATCCTTTTAAAATATGTCAGATCCTATCACTCTTCTGCCTAAAATTCTCCAATGGATCCATCTCACGTATAGTAAATGCCAAAGTCCTTTACTCCTCCCTTACTCTCCAGAGAGAGTTCTCCTGATGTGCTTAACTGAGAAATACAAAGGTGGTTAATAGGAAGGAGAGTTAATAGGAAAATGAGTATTAAGTAGCAACTATAGCATACCTGCTGCAGATGGTGTTCTCGACACCCATTGTGACCTTTTTCCTTTTCATGAACTTTCATTAATTCACAGTGATAACTACCTTATAACCACCTTTTTTTTTTTTAACAAACGCAAGAGAATAAAATTTAGAAATCTTAGTTTACAAACACTGAACCAAAACATTTTTAATCAGCTGCATGAAGTTTCTGTCTCTACTTACATATGTTAGGTTTCAGCTCAAAGTCCATTTTTCCAAAGTCTAAGGTAACAATATCCAGGCTATGACGGCCACCTGTAGGTGACCAGAAAATTTTAAATTTTTCTCAAAGGCCTATTCAAAAAAGTAAGAGACCTGGCTTGACAGCATTCTGTTTGAAAAAAAAAAAAAAAAAAATCTGAAAAAAAATTTTTTTTAGAAGCTTGTGTGTGAAATGGCTACTTTAAAAGGAGTAAAGGAATGTTCTTGGGCTATGTGGAAGTATAATGCCCAGCCCATGGAAACAGTTAGCCTTCTGTATCTTGGCACTGCTCAGCCCATATGAGAGTATCTTAGTTAGTTCTTACTAACACGCTTATGACTAGGATTTTTTAAAATAAAATATCGAATATGCTTCGGTCTGTTACATGGAGTGTTTATGAAACTGATAGAATTTTGAGAGGAAAGAAAGGAGACAGAGCTTATACTTTGGTGTTTATGGGAATATCTTGTCATCTAGTTTTGTTTTGAATATTGTCTGTAGAGCTTTGGTTTATCTAGTTCTTTTTTTATGGAGTGATTTGGAGAAATCGAATATAACTATACTGCCACTGCTGCCATCTTCCCAGAGTAAGCTTTTTAATACTTAATATACATTTTTGTACAAAGATCCCTTCCCCTTTTATTTCTTAAACTACCTTTGTAGTTATTTTAAAGGGCAGATTGATAGATTAATGCTTTCATGATAATATTACTTTATATTGTTTTACACTTAGAGATTGGCTGTGGGAGAACTGACGGAAAACGGTTTGACGTTAGAAGAATGGTTACCTTCAACATGGATTACAGATACTCTCCCCCGAAGATGTCCATTTGTGCCACAAATGGGTGATGAGGTATTTTTTAGCTTTTAAAAAATATCCTTTGTTTCATTCAAGTAACTTTAAATACTTTTTATAGCTCTTGAAACAGAACTCCAGAAAATTGCAGCAGTTTTATAAAGTATCTCATTTTACATATTTGTAGCTGTATATGGAAAAAGGAAAATTAGGAGGAAAGCTTTACTGATAATCTTTTGAGGCTACTGTAAAAATTGCAATAGCAAATTAAATATTGTAAGAGAATAGAGGTTTCGTTGACATTTTAAAAGCTAATACGTATTTTTTAATAAGAGGATTTTATGGCCAGTTTTCTTTTTCCTAAAATATATTTATATGGTAAAGGAAAAACAAAATTCAGCCTTTTGTTTTTAATTTTATTTCAAAGAAGTATTTTATTTAAATAACTATAATGTTCATAATATGTTCCTTGATCTTAAAAAAATCTATTATATTCAAAATATCATTTCATTTTTAAGAAAATATGGTGGCTGGCCATCATTTTGGACTATGTTCTTGTGAATTTGAAATGAAAATGTAAGATTAGACCAAACTTTTCCACTCAGGAGTTCATGTCTCCTTGTTTTATGTGTAAATGTTAAGAGGCAGGGTTATCTGGTGTTCAGTAGATTCATAGTAATAAGTTAGGAGTTAAAATAGAGGCTTCTTTAGCAGAGCACACTAACAGTAGAAGGTGACAGGCAGTTGACAGTTCTAAAAAAAAAAAAAGGAAAACAAAACCTTTTTAATGCAAGAGTAATAAGTAACTCTAAAGTTCCAGGCAGCTGGAGCAATAATAATATTAATGAATAGAATGAATGTGTGTAACCTAATGGGTATCCCAAAATATTGCTAAGAACTTAATAGCATTTTTTGAAATTCCAGCAGCATTTTTTAACAAGCTCAACTATTTATTGTGGGAAGTGTCGTGGGAAGAACACTTGGGGTCAGACTGCTGTATTCACGTACCGGTTCTCCAGCGTGGTAGTCAGGAGTCACTTAAATTTGACCTCCGTAAATGAGGATAAATATATGCCTTGCTCTCTTTATAATGACAAAATATATGTGAAAATATATATGAAAATATATTTTTCATTTTAAAGTTTTCTGCATTTGTACAAACTGCTTGCTATAAAAGTAGGTGAATAATCAACTAAACATGACCCCTAGTTACAACTTACTTTATTATGCAACATAAATTAACTTATTTTGAATCCAAAAATAAAATGGTGAAACCAAAAAGCCAAAAAATAACTGCTTATCCTAACCTCTTAATGTTATTTAGAACACTGTGGTTATGATTAAGTGACAGTAGGACAGCTTGAGGAAAAGAAGGGGAAAAAAAAAATCAAAATATTAGAATTTTTTTTAGTTTAAGGGACATTAAATTCTCTCTGCAGTTTCAGCTGATACCGTGCATCTTGCGTCAAAGGAAACACATTCAAGTTTTAAAATTGTGATTTTATTTACTTTTTAGGTTTATTATTTCCGACAAGGACATGAAGCGTATGTTGAAATGGCCCGGAAAAATAAAATTTATAGTATCAATCCCAAAAAACAGCCATGGCATAAAATGGAACTACGGGTATGGTGTTTATAATTTAATAGTCCAAAAAGATGCGATTATAGAGGAAATTGTATTGAGTGTTACTATTTTCACTATAAGAAACTGTATCATGAAGATACCTTTTCTAATTGGAACAATCTGGGGAGTAGAAGGTGTTTAATTTCTAAAGAAACATAAGATTGAATTTATATATTCCAGTAGTTTATAAATTGGGAATAAAATGTAATTATGGTGAGAACTGGACAACATTAACATCTAAGGCAAACTTCATCTTTGTAAATTTGGAAGTATTTCTAGGTTTATCAGCAGTAGTTTAAAATTATTTCCATGTCCTTGGAACTGTGTTAGAAAACTCTTATTTCGATAAAGTTTTCCTTTTTCTTTTTTTTTCTTTCTTTTGTTTTCTCTTTTTTAAATTGACATATAACTTGCATACTATAAAGTACACCGATAAGTACACAGCTCAGTGGATTTTTACATATACATACAGAGTAATCACCTAGATCAATATTAAAATGGATAACTTTTTTTATTATGTTTAGCAGTTTATTTTGTGAAGATGGTTTCTTATTTTCTGTATCTTCCTCAGGAACAAGAACTGATGAAAATAGTTGGCATAAAGTATGAAGTGGGATTGCCTACCCTTTGCTGCCTTAAACTTGCTTTTCTGGATCCTGATACTGGTAAACTGACCGGTGGATCATTTACCATGAAGTAAGGACTGTTGAAAGAGGCAATAGTTTCTTAGTATTGTAGATTATTTTTCAAGATCCAGATAAATTTGAATGCCTTTTAGATATTTGTAAGTATATGACCTAATCAGTTTGTTTCTGTTTGTACTTAGGTACCATGATATGCCTGATGTTATAGATTTCCTAGTCTTGAGACAACAATTTGACGATGCAAAATATAGGCGGTGGAATATAGGTGGGTAATTTATTTAGAAGCTGTAATGTTTGCTTTATCTAATAAGTGACTTACTATTTTTCATAATTTAGGTAAAGATAATCAGAAATCTTGCCATTTGCAGGGATGTTAATAAGAAAGTAAGATGTTGTGTCAGGAATTTATTTATTTATTTTTAAGAATGAAAATACTTCTAATTTAGGTGATGCTGAAATTCCAGACATTTTCTCTCTTACATTTCTTAACTATGTATAAGATTGTTTATAGCTATTCCTTCTGCTGTTTTATGTGCTGAATTAAATTCTTATACAAAAGAATTAATGACAGAATTCAAACTTGAAGCAAAAGTAGTCTTCCAGTTCAAAATGTTTAATAATTTGGACTGGGACTAAAACTGAACTGACATTTTTCTTTTATTGGTTAACTCTGTTAAAATTAAAGCTAATATTGTAATCAAGACTCAAAAAAAAACTCTAAAATCCTTAGAAGTCTCCAGGCATTTAAGGTGCATTAATTTATGTACAGATGGATGTGCTATTTTCTAGAGTATTCCTTTTAAAAATTTCAGACAGGACCACTGTGTCATCTTGGAGTAGACTCTGGTGCCCCTATGGCTTATTTGGTTTGAAAAAGCACATCAGTTGACGTGGCATTTCATCCCTCTTCCAGTGCCATTGGAAGGCCTTTGTGTGGTGATTTGTTGTCTCTTGTTTGGTCTTGGTAAACGTAGAAATTTACATGTGTGCTGTAAAAAGAAAAATTATGGAAATGCAAGTCATTAAAATTAGGGACATGCAAGTTACAGAAAAAAATTTACATCCCATGTACCGTTTCTCTGGAAGCTTTGAAAGATGTGTTCCATCAAATAAGGGAGAAAAGAAAAAGACACGGAATCTCTGCAGGAGACAGGAAATTCAGAACAGGAAAGCAACAAAAGGAATTCCCAAATAACAGTCAACAGAAGTCTCAGGATAGCAGCTGTTTAGCAAGTCTGTAAAGCAAACAGTCCAGAAAACATTGTCCTCTAAGAGTGAAATCATCAGGGAAAAAAAAGTGAAATGGATAAATTGTATAAGATGTTTGACTTTGTGGGAAATTATATATTGAAGAGTGTTTTATAGTTTGAGCTATTAGAGAATGTGGGAAGACATAATCATAAATTCAGAGAAAACCAACCATAAGAAAATGAAGCAGTTATACAAAATTATATAGGAAAGGAATTGTGTGCTATTTGGCTCATTAGCAAACAATATTTATACAGTGTAGTCATGACAGAGGAAAACTGAATTAAATTAAATTAAATGCACATACCCTTTATATACAATTATAGGGAGAGAGACCAATACTTAATGTCTAAAATTGATGAGTGAAGAAATAGCTATATACTCATAATTTAGAAAACCGTAAGTAAATTCAAGAAGAAAGAGTTAAAAGTTCTTCTTGGTTTTAGATGTAAGCCTTTGGTACATATGATTTTTAAAATTATTTACATGCGTTAGTTGATAAGATCAATTTCATCTCTTATTTTTGAGGACACGCATCCGCCAATAAATTGGCGGAACAAATATTAGCAGTCAGAGTCCAGGAGAACATTCTAGAAATGCACTGACAACCTAAGCAAAGAAATACGGCAAGTATTGGACAAATCAGATATTTCAAATGGATGTACATCAGAATGTTATCATTTGGATCTTATCATTTTTCTCCCCTAAATTTATAGATTACTATTTCTTCTAAAGTTAATACTAGTTAGTCTTCTATTTCTGAAGATATTTACATGTATCTACCAACTGCCATTTAAAATTACATCAATAATAATTACTTCAGCTTGTCCTCAGGTATGTTTTAGGCTTGCTCTGGTAGAGTCTATTCCTTGCTTAACTTTATTGTCATTAGCATGCAGTATCGTTCATTGTGGTCAGGCACACATTATCCAGTTCTTCCTCTTTAGCGTACCGTCATCTGTCTAGGTACAATAGGATTGTAAGAAATAGCTTTATGAAACTCATTATTATGTTTACTGTAAGGTGTCGGAGGTGTCAGTAATGCTGTTTATTAAATTATGTATTAGCTTCTCACTAAGGGTAGTGTCACTAATATGCATCTGAGGAGCAATTAGTCTAGTAATAGATTATGTTTCCCTCTTAACATTGGCCGATGGAATGCTTGAATTTGAATCTAAATTTCATCCCAGTGCATACCCACTCAGAGTATATATATACACATATATATAACTCAACAACATGCAGTTGTGTTCTGTTAATTTAGCCTGACTCCAGCTTTCTGTCATTAAATTTCTTTTCTTTTTTTAAATACATTTTATGCTATATAGTTGGCCCTCCATATCCATGGGTTCTGCCTCCACAGATTCAACCAGTCTTGGATCAAAACTATTACAAAGATTAGTTGTTTTTGTTTCTTTTTTATTTGTTTCTATAGGAAAGGGAAAGTGAGTGTACAGATAAGTGTTAGTAACTTAAGGGTGATTGAGTCAAAGGAAAGCAGGTTGGATTGTTGTTGTTTGGTTTGTTTTTAGGCTGGACTCTTAATTGTTGGTTAGAGGAACTTCCCTACAGAAAGTAAGAATTCAAGATAGACTATAAATATTTTGGGGGAAGAAATTATCTGTGTTTTTATTTGAATGAAAAATTTGTGCATAGTCCTAATGATGTGCTAGATTGGTAAAAACGTTTAAGATAAGAGTGAATTTCTCCTTACCGGAATAAAATGTAAAAAATGGTGCTGAAAAGTCAGTCACACTTCAGGTGTGCTTATTAAATAACTTTTTCCCACAGTATTGCTGATTTTATATATTTATTTATTTTGGAGTGTGTAGGTCATTTTTCGTAGGTCTTTTAAAATCATACAGGCAATTTAAGTATCTTGAAAGAGGAGTAACAACAGCAGTGTTTCATTTCAGAGTAATGAGATGGCTTTTATTCTTGTCCAGGTGACCGTTTCAGATCAGTCATAGATGATGCCTGGTGGTTTGGAACAATTGAAAGCCAGGAACCTCTTCAGCCTGAGTACCCTGATAGTTTGTTTCAGTGTTATAATGTTTGGTAAGGAAGTATTGTATTTTTGTTCAGCCTAACTTGTTTTGAATGTTTTCCCTGCCTATTAATAAAATGATAAAGATACTACTTTTAAACACTGAAGTAATTATTTTTACAAGGTGATTTTATTAAAATTGCAATGCAATATTTAGATTTTTTAATATAAAGGTTTTCCTTCCTTTAAGCTGGGACAATGGAGATACAGAAAAGATGAGTCCTTGGGATATGGAGCTTATACCTAACAATGGTAAGTGTATGTTAAGCTTTTTGCGTCTGTATTATGGAATTAATTTCTTAAATAAAAATCTGATTTGCTAACTTGCAACTACAAAGAGTTCTTAATGAAGACCAAGTAGAAAATATTCATTCCACGAATATTTATTACCTATTATTGACCCTGGAGGTAGGGGAGGCATAACAGTGAAAAAATTAGACATAATCCTTGCCCACTTGGAATCTGTAATTTAACAGGGAAGGTTGAAATTAATTACAGCAAAATATGATACTGATTTGTTAATTATTATTCACTCTAGAACAGGGGTCCCCAACCCCCGGGCAGCGGACCGCTACCGGTCCGCGGCCTGTTAGGAACCAGGCCGCACAGCAGGAGGTGAGTGGCAGGCGAGGACCGAAGCTTCATCTGCCGCTCCCCATCGCTCGCATCACTGCCTGAGCTGTATCCCAGTCCCCCCCCAACCCCCCACCCCCACCTCCCGTCCGTGGAAAAATTGTCTTCTATGAAACTGGTCCCTGGTGCCGAAAAGTTTGGGGACTGCTGTTCTAGAAGATGAGCACTTGGGATCAAAGATATTTTTGTAACTCCAGCAGAATAAATACAGTGTAATACTTAGAGTTCAGGCTTTTGAGTAAGACTTAGATTCCTATCCTAGCTCTGCTGTCTTTTATCTATGTCATCTTGACAAGTTCCTTTAAATCTCATAACTCCAGATTCTTAGGATTCAGCTTTTGAAACTATGTAAACTAATACTTTCCTTATAGGGCTGCTATTAGGATTAAATGATATCATATGTGTAAAGTGCTTATTGTAGAGCCTGACACATGTAAGGGTTCAATGAGTAGGTAATTATAATTAATAATAATAACCATCATCTTGCATATGGCCTGCCGCATTGCCTTAGGATTTGGGAGTTAGCCTTAGGCAGTGAGTATGACATCTTCCTGGAACTGAGAAAAGACCAATGTGGCTGAAGCCTGGAGATCGCATTTTCTTTCTATTTCATTGTCCATGTTTGTTTCAGTTTTAAAAAAATACAACACACACAATTGTATATGCCTAAAAAGGTTTAAAAGGATATATACCAGATTATTAATAATGGTCATTTATAAAGCGTGGGGATATGAGGACTTCCACAAATTATCTTTTACATTATTCTGTATTGTTTGATTTTTTTAATAGTATGTTACTTTTACTATCATGTAAGAATAAAGATTTTAAAAAACAAAAAGAAAAAAAGCCTGACTTGTAACATAGTAGAAATAATCATTTATAAATGGAGTTCCTCACTAGTTATTGTATTCTAAAAAAGCAGAGAAAAGACAATGTGGGAAAACTAAACCCAATCTGGTAAATCTTAGAAATGAGAAAATGGTCATGCTGATTTTGTTCAAAACTAGTACTTTCTAGAAATTATCACTTTGAGATACCAATACCAGTAATGTCTTTTTCATCTCATTGCTAAATTAGAGCTGTTTAAAATATCTTAATCAACTTGTAAATGTGTTACATGGCTTTTCTTCTGGTTTTAGTTCTCTCCTTTGTGAAGGTTTGAATTTGAAGTCACATCAGACTATTGTGAATATGAGAGAAATGAAGCTAATCGATGTTGTAATGCCTGGGGTATTTCTTGAAATGAATTAGTGACAGTAATATACTACTTGTCTCCTACCTGAATATATTGCTATGTGGAGGGGGTGATTTTTGTTGTTTTTGTTCTATTTGGATACACGTACATAGGCACTTATAGAGTTTAATTACATTTTGGGAGGAGGAGAAATTTTGTAAACAAGTAGTAGCATATTTCAAAATGTTTCTCTCATGAAGTCTAGTTCAAAGAAAAAATTGCTTGGCAGATTTGTAGATTTTATGTCACCACCACCCCCTAATGATTCTGTTAAAGATTCAGGCATGCAGAAAGCATACCTTCATCATTTAAGAGCAAAAAGTGTAAGAATCATCTGTCAATATTCATAATTCTCTCTGTTCCCACATTTTAAAAAACTGAGCCTTTGATTGAAGCATTTCTGAAAGAATACCACTTTTGCTCAGTTTCACCTGTGTGTTTTATCAAAGTAAACATGGAGATTATACATTATGAAATGATTCAGAAAACTTTTAAATTTGCACCATTTTATAGGAATACTTTCTCCTTCACCTGTAACTGATAATAGAGCAAGTTGTCAGGTATAATTTTGGAGAAGTAATTATATGCTCATCTAGAGAATTATGAAATTAATGTTTTAAAGAATAAATTTTATTGACCCTTGAAACATACTTTCCTTTAATGAAAATAAAGAATATACTTACCATTTACAAAATTATACTTTATAACAATATTAACTCTGATTTCTAAAGGTAACCTAAATATTAGTAAATTACCACATATTTTCACTAAATCTGCTTTCTTTCTATTTCAGCTGTATTTCCTGAAGAACTAGGTACCAGTGTTCCTTTAACTGATGTTGAATGCAGATCATTGATTTATAAGCCTCTTGATGGTGAATGGGGTTCCAATCCCAGGGATGAAGAATGTGAAAGAATTGTTACAGGAATAAACCAGTTGATGACACTAGGTAAATAATAGTAACACATGAGTATAGATAGAAGATGTTGCCAGAAAGCAAAGGAAAGGAAAAATACTATTATTCAAGCAAAACTTTTTTCCATAATATCATGTCATTGTTTTCAAACATTTTTAAGTGGTATTTTTTTTTAATGCGATTTTACGCAGGGCTTAAATATCTAAAACAGTTATAAATGAGGTTGCTCTAGCTGAATTTCAGAGTAAGGGACCCCAGAAACACCAGGGGTACCGTTGAAAAACCTAGATCCTCCAGAACCTAATTTTAAAATCCTTCACATACTCACGCTGACATGATGCGACTTGAAAGAGGAGGGCTGAAAGCTGAATTATATGGGTAACTGTACCAGTTTTCCTCTTAACTTGATATACGTATACACAATAGAATATTTGTAAAGGAAAGGGAGAGGGTATATGAACTGCTTTGCTTTATTTAAAAAAAACAGAAAAAGAACAATGACCACAAAGCATGATTATCTGAACTTTTGGTGCCCAAAATAACTCTAAACTAGTGTGGTGGTTTGTATTAACCTAGACTTTCAGTAAGGAATGAGCTTTAAAGAGTCTAAGGGAGAAATTAACATGAATAAGAGCTGAAGATATTGGAGACACATGTTGGATGATATTTTCATCTGAAGTCTTTTAAAATATGGGCAACACTTAATTATTGTCTCAGATACTATCTTAGGTAATTTTAGTAATTATGTCAAAACAATTACTGTCAAACACATAACATAGATTCAGGAATGGCCTGGTTTTAATTATAGGAATACATGTAGATGTTCTTTAATATGTCAGTTTTATATATTGTCTGTCATCTCTTTTCTTCTAAGGAGTCCATAAATAAATACTCCTAGAATTTTGCAGTATAAATGTAGACATAATAAAAAGTGAGACTATGTGTTAGCTAAACTGTATGTATTTTCTATCAGAAGATAGTGGTAGACTAATGGTTATGTGGATTAGAACTTAAGGCTTAATTCAAGCAGAATTTTGAAGTATTTTAAGCAATACAAAAATAAATTTATAAACGTATTTGTTTGTTTATCTTAGATATTGCTTCAGCATTTGTGGCTCCTGTGGATCTGCAAGCCTATCCCATGTATTGCACTGTAGTGGCATATCCAACGGATTTAAGTACAATTAAACAAAGACTGGAAAACAGGTTTTACAGGTTAGAACCATTTGCTGTAGCTACTAACAAAAGAAGGCTAAGTGATTCTTTCACCCTTTTACTGATCCTCTCTGGCCGTGTTTCTCAAACTTCAGTGTGCATGCAAATCACCTTGGGCATCTTGTTAAAATGTAGAATCTGGTAGTAGGTTTAGAGTAGGACCTGAGATTGCGTTTCTCACAAGTTCCCAGTGATGCTGGTGCTGCTGGTCTATAGACCACACTTAGAGACAAATATGAATTGATGGTCACTGTCTTTGTATTGTATTTTATGAAACAATCCAACGTATTTTATTTTCTCCTAGATATCCCATTGAAATATTTGTTCATGGATTTTTTCATAGAATAATATTAAAAATTGGGTGTTCTCTTATTTATTTAGCTTATGAATACTTCTGAAAAATGAAATTAAGAAAATTTTGGGTACTTTTTATAGTTGTAGCTTAGTTTGAAATATAACTAGAGTTTTAAAAAGATGCAATTTCAGTTAATTTGCATATGCTGGTTAACAATTTTTGTAAACATTGAGTTCTAATGTTGGGCAGGCTTTGTAGGTTTATTGCCTAAAATGTCTTATCAAAAAGTGAGGTTAAGGGCTTCCCTGGTGGTGCAGTGGTTGAGGGTCCGCCTGCCGATGCAGGGGACACGGGTTCGTGCCCTGGTCCGGGAAGATCCCACATGCCGCAAAGCGGCTGGGCCCGTGAGCTATGGCCGCTGAGCCTGCGCGTCCGGAGCCTGTGCTCCGCAACGGGAGAGGCCACAACAGTGAGAGGCCCACGTATCGCAAAAAAAAAAAAACAAAAAAACAAAAACGTGAGGTTAAGTCCATTGTTTTCACGTAATGAAATCAGACTTTTAGCTTTCATATTTCATATGACTTTTGCTTACCAGGCCAACAACATTTTAACTTAAATAATAATTGCATTAAAACTTTATTTTTGTGATCAGTTTTATAGTACTGCAGTTCTTTACATTACTATTTATTTTAACTTAGGGAAGGTTTTGTTTGTTTGTTTGTTTGTTTGCGGTACGCGGGCCTCTCACTGTTGTGGCCTCTCCCGTTGCGGAGCACAGGCTCTGGACGCGCAGGCTCAGCGGCCATGGCTCACGGGCCTAGCCGCTCCGCGGCATGTGGGACCTTCCCGGACCGGAGCACGAACCCGTGTCCCCTGCATCGGCAGGCAGACTCTCAACCACTGCGCCACCAGGGAAGCCCCTTAGGGAAGTTTTTAATCATATTTTGTATTCATATTTTTCTGTGTAAAATGTGCCTTTAGTTCTTTTTAATACTTAAATTGTAATTCTAATTTGATACTGTGTGTACCTGGTGCTGAAAACACCATTTGTTATTCCTTACTGACTAAGGTAGGGTTTCTCAACAAAAGCATTACTGACATTTAGGGCTGGAAAATTCTTCATTATGAGGGGCTATCCTTTGCCTCTACCCTTAAGTGCCAATAGCAGCCCCTAGTTGTAAAAACCAAAAATGTCTCTAGACACTGCCAAATGTCTCCTGCTGGGCGGAGTCACTTCACCGAGAAACACTTGGAATAAAGAAAACTAAGGCATTTGGACTTTACGTTCTGATCTTGTTAGGTATTTCTGCTGCTGCTTCATTAATATTTGTCAAAAGTATTGAGATGAGGAGGAAATCACCTGTGATTTGTGCCTCCCAGCCGTCGTCCTCTCGAAGCACACTTCTTTAAGTAAATCATTTTCAACGTTAAAGGTTTAAGACAGGAAATGGAGAAGAAATTCTTAACTATATCCTTATTTCTCTCTAAGCCCCTAAGTTGTTAAACCTTAGGAGTTACACCCCGGGCTTCAGAGATGGAACAAGATGTGGGAGAATAAAAGGGAGAGAAAGAATTGTTTTCTACACACTAGTAGTTGGACTACATCTAGAAAGATAAACTTCTGCCATCTCTCACCATTGTTAAAAATATACTTTCTCATAGAAATACTGCTCAACATGAGAATTGCTAAGGTGTACTGTATTTCAATATACATTACAGCTTAATTAGGCTTTTTGGCATTAGCCTAGCTTAGCCAACTTAACCAACTTAAGAAGAAAATCTTTTGGAACAGAGTCCTTACATAAATTAGAAAGTGCCTGATTTTTAACTAAATAATGTAGTTGTAGACCTGAGTTATGTTCTTATTTCATAATAATGATGCCTGCATGTGCTATTTCACTGTTTCGAGCTTTTTTGCTTCTCCTCTGCTCATTGGCTTCAGACTTCTTACAGTTTGTAGTTTTCCTCTTTGATACTTCTAGTTCAGTCTTAAACCACTGTCAGTTTGCCCTACTGATATTAAATCCTCATGCCTTATCTTACACACAGTTTCTATAGGGTACTCTGAAAATGGCCTGTGATTCTTTTATTAGAATGAGCCTTGTAAATGCTATTGGAAATGCACAGAAGCTTTTCTGTATGCTTCTGTATCCACAATTATATGTAATTCTTTAAAAATTCCATATAATTGTTTTCTGTTCAAAAATCAGTAACATTTCCTGAGTATTTTCTTCCTTATCATTTTAAGTTGGATGATATTCTAGAATCTGCCTTTGGATTTTTCTTTAGTTACTGAAATAAAATAATAAAACACCAAAATTTTAGTACAGTTGACTCTTGAACAGCATGGGTTTGAACTACACGGGTCCACTTATACACGGATTTTTTTTTCAATAAATACGTACCTGTAGTACTACATGATCCATGGTTGATCGGAACCTTAGATACGGAGAGCCAACTCTAAAGTTGTATTCGGATTTTAGACTTCAAGGAGGGCCAGTGCCCCTAACTCCCCCATTGTTCAAGGATCGACTGCATTGTCTATTTAGTGTAAAAAAAAAAATTAATTTTCATTTCGTTAGGTTTCTTAGTAAACTAACATGTTCACCATATTTTTATATTTTTGTATCTCATAAGCAAGCTGTTAGTTAGCTTTTCATTTTTAAATGTCATTTGATTACCAGTAATAGAATTAGATTGAAATTGCTTGGTTTCCTTTTTTAAGTAAAAGTCAGATATGCTTATTACCAAAAAATTACACCATACATGAAAGGAATATGTAAAGCAAAAACTAAAACTCCACTGTTTCTCTCCTCCTGCTACTCTCCTTATAGTCTTTCTCCCTAAAAGAAGGCCCTGTTGATAGACTAATGTGTCAAATCCAGACATTTTCTATGCCAGTACATAACGTTACTACTCTTTTCCACCCGCCCAACACAAATGACGTTCTGTTTTTTTGAAAACAGCTTTTTAAGGTGTGAGTTTTGTAACTGATTTAAGACTGCAATTAAAAAGTCTGAATGTCTTGGTTTTAAAATGTGTGTATGTATTTCTAAGTATAAAGAGATTAATAAGACTTCTGCATTTTGTTTGTTTAAAGGCGGGTTTCTTCCTTAATGTGGGAAGTTCGGTATATAGAGCATAATACACGAACGTTTAATGAGCCTGGAAGCCCTATTGTGAAATCTGCTAAATTTGTGACTGATCTTCTTCTACATTTTATAAAGTGAGTATTTTTCCACACTTAATTATATTACTGTAATAATTAATGGCAGTATTTTAAAATGTAAAATGCCAAAACGTAGAATACAATCATTTTTTATTATACATCATGTCACGTGCTGTGCTATAAGCATAGTTCCACTCAAAATAGGAAGCGTATGTCTGTCTAAAGAAGCAGCGTTTAGTTCACTGGCTGATAATAATTACAGAGTCAAAGAGATTGTGTTACAGTTGTGTTCTGCAATTCAAGTAAGAAAATATGGATCTTTCTCTAAATCCAATGTTCAATAATAATAGCAAGCTTTTACTGAATGTATAATGTTTTACTTAAATTAGCTCTTCTAAGTCAGATAAAAATCTTACAGGTGGGAGAGATCATTATCTGGAATTTACAGTTAAGGAAATTGAATCTTTTAGAGGTTAACTTGTTTAATTTTCACAGTAAATGAGTGTCTGCCATTTGATTTGAGAACCTTTCATCTTAACATTGTATTGCCCCTATCAAGTTTTGGAACAAGTATTCAAATACATCAGCAGGAAACTGAATTTAACTTTCAAGGTTTTTCTTCTTCAAAGTCAGGTTTACTTCCTCATTCATTAATCCCATACCAACAGTGATGATAACTACAACTTCTTAAGACAGCAGGACTTTTACTTCCTTGTCTTATGGATTTTATGCATTCATAGAATGAATTGAGTCTTCTAAATTGAAGCCAGAGGAATGAATCATATGTATATTTTCTACGAAATACAGCTCTGAATTCATACGAAGTTTATTTACATTGGATAATTTTTTCTCATTAAGAGAATTGGGTATTTTATAATTTAAGTATTCACCTATTTTCAGCTTTCATTTTTACATGAAGGGATTATTGAGGCTTTTTTTTTTTTAAACATCTCCAGCTTCATTCTCATTACTCAGCATAATCATAGGGTCCCTTTTCTTGGTATTAGGTGAGTTTGTTTTTGTTTGTTTGTTTTGCTAAGGAATGTAGGTAATTGCAATATAAATAAACCACCAAAGAAAATTCGTAAGATAAACTTTATGCCCTTCCTCGACCTTATTTCTCTAAAGAAAACTGTTGCCTTCCAACTGGTTTCGGGGCTGTTATTGCTAAGCTTTTGCTGCTTTTCAGTAAAATTGATAATCAAGAATTAATAAGATAATAAAAATTAGTTATCCTCAGAAAACTATTTATATACTTGGTTGTAAAAGTTTATAGTATCTTAACTATAAAGTTTTTAATCTGTAATTTTGTGTTTTATATATGTTATGTACATCTATTTTTCCAAAGAGATAGGAATCAATAGAATCACATGATAAGAGTAAATTCATATTTTAGTGAAATAATTTAGATGAAACAATTACTTTTACATTTGGAATAATCTGTGAAATTGTATTTCTTTCAAATAGTTACTTTGAAATGCCTTATAAGAACAGATTAAAATAAAATAATAAAACATTTACATTGTATATATCTAAAAGTAAATCCCTGGCATTTTTTAGAGGTATACAATTTGTTAAGAACCATTTTTAGCTAGCGTTACTTTTCAAGATTCCTAGTATGTCTTGAAATTTTGGTAATGGTACTTCTTAATTGAGTTATTTGGCCAAATTTCAAGCAGTAGTTATATTCAAAGTGTTGTAATAGATACTTGGAGATAGAAAGAAATGCATAATTATCCTCTTAATACAGTTTTGTAGGGTAGATAAATCTGTAACTATAATATAAGGAAAAAGTAAAAGGAGTTTGTATGAATGCTTAGATGAGGGATAGGGTCACTTCTGGCTATAAGGGTGGGATTTCAGGTACAGGGAGAAGTATGTTAAGATGTTCTGGACAAGGTAGATACTGATTCAGAAGTTAGATGAAAGGAAAGCAGTTCCAGGGGTGAGGAATGGCATGATGGAGGAAGGTAAATATTTGTTAAGGGAATCGAGTAACTGAAATCAGGTGAAGTAGAGAGTACATGAGCAGAAGTAATAGGGATACAGTGTGCTAAACTCGAGTTTGGACCATATCGTGGAGGGCCTCGAATGCTGATCTGAGGAACTATACTTAAAATATGAGCACAGGGAGCAAGGAGCTATCGAAAATATTTGTACCTGAGAATAGCATGGTGCTTGCTATGCCTTAAAAATATTAATTTGACTGCAGTGTCTAATGTTAACAGATAGGGAGGAGACAAAAGGCAAGGGACTGTTGAAATTTTTTTAACATGAGAATAACATGATGCAAATTGCCCTAAAAATATTAAACTGACTGCAGATTGACTTCTACAGCTGACCAAGTAAGAGGTGATGGAGGCTTACTTTATGGAAGTGAGAAAGAGGCAGATGCCAAGAGATTTTGAAGGTAGAATCACAGAACTTGTCCAATGATTGGGTTTATGAGGAGGAGGCAAGGGAAGGAATAGTGAAAAACCATGCATTACTGTAAGAATGGTTGAAAAAAACAGTTAAAAAGAAAAGGGAGAAAGTGGAAAACAACAGGTAGGTTTAGACATGCGGAATTTTAGATGGTGTCAGGAATCTCAGAAGAGTCAGACCAAATTATAGGAATTTGGAGTTCACTAACACAGATAAACTGCAGATATATAAGATTATCTGGTCAAAAGGTATAGAAGATGGCTAAAGACAAAATTTTAGGGAATGCCTACATTTAAGAATAAAAGGAAGAAGGAATTAGAAGACAGGAGGTATACTAGCTATTCCTTGTAGACTGAAGAATGAAGGAAGGCATTCCAGGCCCAGTAGTGAACTGAGCAAAACCTGGGAGATGGGAATTGGGCTTGGTGTAATGAAATAGGCCAGAGTGGAGGCTTCACATAGAGTGGAGGGGCAGGGGCAGATGTGTGTGCCATAGGGTTTTGGAGTCAACTGATGAAGAAGCCTTCAGCTTCAAGTTTTATCTTAAAATCTTGTTTTACTAACAGGTTAAAAGGACAAAAATCTCATGACTCCAGTCTTGTATACTAACATTTCTTTGTTATTTAGGGATCAGACTTGTTATAACATAATTCCGCTCTACAATTCAATGAAGAAGAAAGTTTTGTCTGACTCTGAGGTATTTAATATTTCATTATGATTATTACTACATTGGTTATGTTCCATATATAAAAAGAAATTTACACACAGTAGTTTTCAGGTAAATGCTGTTATGAAAATTATTTTTGCCTAATGCTGTTGCTAACTTTTTTAAAAAAAAATGATTCAGAATTGTTATAATTTTTTTTAAACGGTGGGTGGAGGGAGACTTTTTAATGAGTCAGTAAAGTGTTCCAGCATCATATATACTATGGGTTTTCCAAAATGTAAAGGAGATAATTGGTATTAAAAAACTATAGAATATAGTGAAACCTAGAATATTTTATGAATCTGATAAATTCTTGCTTCAAAGGAAGAAGAAAAAGAAGACACTGATGTGCCAGGAACTTCTACCCGGAAGAGGAAGGTACTAAGTTCTTTGTTTTAACAGAAGTGCCTTATATGAATTAAAATGTATTAAGCATTTTTTTTTACTCTTACTATTTTTAAAGACAGATTAAGTATTAACTTCCAAATCAGTTTCCATCACAACAATGCATGGTTTTCAGAACTAGGTGAATGATGTTTTCTTTTATTTGAATCACTGTATATTACCTCATTATCCAAGATTAAAAATAAAAATTTTATTATATGTATTATTTTATTAATATTATTTGAACATTTTCATTTTAGGACCATCAGCCTAGAAGAAGATTACGTAACAGAGCACAGTCTTATGATATTCAAGCATGGAAGAAACAGTGTCAAGAATTGTTAAATCTCATATTTCAGTGTGAAGATTCTGAGCCTTTCCGCCAGCCAGTAGATCTTCTTGAATATCCAGTAAGTATTTTTTTTTTTAATGTGTTTGCACATAGCTTTTTTTTTTTAATTTATTTATTTATTTTTGGCTGCGTTGGGTCTTCGTTGCTGCGCGCAGGCTTTCTCTAGTTGCAGCAGGCAGGGACTACTCTTCGTTGCAGGGTGCAGGTTTCTCATTCGCTTGTTGTGAAGCACCAGCTCTAGGTGTGCGGGCTCAGTAGTTGTGGCTCACGGGCTCTAGAGCGCAGTCTCAGTAGTTGTGGCTCACGGGCTCTAGAGCACAGTCTCAGTAGTTGTGGCTCACGGGCTCTAGAGCGCAGGCTCACTGGTTGTGGCGCACAGGCTCTAGAGCGCAGGCTCAGTAGTTGTGGCGCACAGGCTCTAGAGCGCAGGCTCAGTAGTTGTGGCGCACTGGCTCTAGAGCGCAGGCTCAGTAGTTGTGGCACACTGGCTCTAGAGTGCAGGCTCAGTAGTTGTGGCACACGGGCTTAGTTGCTCCTCAGCGTGTGGGATCTTCCCAGGCCAGGGCTCGAGAACCCATGTCCCCTGCATTGGCAGGCGCATTCTTAACCACTGCGCCACCAGGGGAGTCCCCCAGTAAGTATTTTTGAAAGTACTTTCTTTATTTGTCAGTTTGATTTTGATATATATATAAAAATACATATACACCTCTTATACATGACAGTTTACTATTTATTTTTATGATTATAGTTTACTTCTTTTTTATTTCATACACCTTCTCATTATCCATTTGGCTACATAGAGCATCTAAATTGAACAGTGTGGTAAAAAAGAAGTAACCCTGAACTAAGACTCCAAAGAATTGGGTTATTGTCCCAGCTCTGCCTCTTACCAGTTCTGCAGTTTCAAGCAAGTTATTTAGTTTTCATATCTGAGTATATATTTACTATTTTCTTTTCCACACTAATTCTGTGAATTTACTATGGAAATTATTTGGGAAGCAAGAATAATTATACCTGTCTCTAACCTTCCTTACAGGTTTATAGAAGTGGAATGAGAATATTACTAGTTATTTATTCAACATTAAAATAGTTTTTACACTGAAGCACTATATATAAATGTAAGGTGGCACTACTATATATGTAGGTTATGCCAATTTATGATCTTTATGGAATTCGTGGTAAAAAGTTTGAGTATCAAACATGTTACAAGTATTTATTTTTGCATGCAGTCTTAGCAATCTAAATTTCACTTCAAGTGATTTTTTTTTTATTCCTTTTTTCAGTTACTAAAGATTGTATATCAGATAACATTCATGGTTTCAAATTAAAATTAAACGTTTTATAAGAGATCATGACCTGGATGTGGTATCACCAAAGTCTTTATTATCTGTTTTTTTATGTATGTGTTCTAATTTGCAATGATGAAAATAGAGAAATTTCATCAATAGATAAATATCATAAATGACTTGTCATTTTAAAAATCAAGCAACATGTAATCTTAAATGTAGAAGATAAATCTTTAATTCCAGCAATGTGATAAACAGGACTAATTCAAACCCTACCATCCAAAAAACCTCTTAGAAGAACTGAGCTAATGCTAAAGTGCTCTGGTTTTCATTTCTCTTTGTTTTTGAAACGTGTGGATTTCCTTTTGTTTCTTGCAAGCCCAAGTATGTATTTTTTAATCTCTAAGCCCAGGAGTCTTCACTGGAAACTTCTACCAGATGTTTAAAGAACTAACACAAATTCTACACAGTCTCTTCCTCAAGATAAAGAATGCTTCTACACTGATTCTATGAAGCCAGTGTTACCCTGATGTCAAAACCAGACAAAACAGTACAAAAGAAGAAAGTGCAAAAATTCTTAATATCAGCAAATAGAATTCAGCAATATATGAAAATGATTTTGTACCCTGACCAAGTGGGTTTTTTCCCCAGGGATATAAGGCTGGTTCAGTATTCAGAAGTCAGTCAATATGTCAATAATTCATTACTAAAGAAGAAAAATCACATGATCATATCAGTGCAGAAAAGGCATTTGACAGAATTCAGTACTCATTTCTTTTAAGAATGTACATGTTGGGTATGGTGTGGTAATCATTGTGGCCACAGGAGGAAACAAGAATGAGTCTTGGAAGAAAGAAATTTATTACACTTAAGGTCCCAGAGAGGGGTTCACCAAATACCACTTAGGGCCACAGGGGAAAGCACAGGGTCTTAGTTACATTGCAGAAGACAGGAGCGGGGGCTTCCCTGGTGGCGCAGTGGTTAAGAATCAGCATACCAAAGCAGGGGACACAGGTCTGATCCCTGGTCCGGGAAGATCCCACATGCCGCGGAGCAACTAGCCTGTGTGCCGCAGCTACTGAGCCTGCGCTCTAGAGCTCGCAAGCCACAACTACTGAAGCCCGCGCACCTAGAGCCCGTGCTTCACGACAAGAGAAGCCACCACAGTGAAGCCCGCGCACCGCAATGAAGAGTAGCCCCTGCTCGCCACAACTAGAGAAAACCCTCGCACAGCAACGAAGACCCAACACAGCCAAAAAACACAGGGGCAAAGGACAAGCTTGGGCCAGAGCCTTTACTGAGGTTTCCATGAGAAAGGCAAGGCAGGGCATAGTCAACAGCTTAAGACTGGCTACTTTGAATTACTCCAGTTGGTTTGGGGGCATAGGGGTGGTCTCTGGTTGTCTGATACCTGACCCTGGGATGATTCGTGGCAGAGGACATACTGGCTTGGTGTGTGAGGGTTGCTTAAGGACATGGTTGGTTTACATATGAAAGCTGTATTCCCAGTACAACCCTTTGCCATCTCTAAGAATTGCCTAGCCCTTGGAAGGTGGCAGTCTCTCCTTAGGTCTGTTTGGTCCCCAAAATGCCACAGTATCAAGAATACAAAAATAAGAAAATTAATATAGTTGGCCCTGTGCTGAATGGATGCCAAAAAGACAAATACATAATCTAAGAAAACAGAACACCATTAATAATAAAAACAGACTTAAAACTAGGAATAAAGGGGATCTTCCGTAACTTGATAAAGAACATCTGTTTAAAAACCTATAGCTAACATCATGCTTAATCATGAAAAACTGAATGCTTTCCCCCTAAGATGGGAGTGGAGCAAAAATGTCCATCCTCACAGCTGCTATTTAACATAGTACTGCAAATTCTAGCCAGTGCAGCAAGACAAGAAAAGGAAATAAAGGGCATTGCAGATTGTTATGGAAGAAATAAAACTGTCCCTATTTGTCAAAGGCAGTAATACTGTTTGCTTTATGGTCAAACATATTTGATCATAATTTAAACTTGATGGGGCAAAGTCAAGTTACTGTATTTCGAAAAATACAGTTACATACTCTGGGGCTATGGAAAAGGTATAGTATTATTTACTCCTTTAAAGATACCATATTTGGATCATTTTATCCTATTCTGTTGCTTTTTTCTCCTTTCATTTGCCTGTTTTTATTGCTTTATCTTATACAATTGTATATACAATATACAACTGATTAGGTGGAGACTTTGGGTGACTGCACTTTTCCTCCGTGGAATGAACTGCAAAGACTTTGTGACAGATATTTACGTTCATAATTCTTGATTACTACAAAGTTCCCAATTATAGTAATTGTAGTACCGCAGTTGAGGTTACTAGAACTCAGGCCTTCACGTACATGGGATGTTAACATATTTTTATTGTTTTTATCTCTTAATTTTAAAGGTACAATTATTTTCAGTGAATTAGCAGCCTTTAGAGTTCATGGGTAGTATAAAGTTTTGGGTTTTTTATATCAAACTTGTAGTTGTGGAACTGAGTTTTTTCGATATTCTTTTAATCTCCTTTTTCGAACACAGCTCTAACCTTTACCTCTTTCTGAAGGAAAAAAAAAGCAGAATTTATAGGTTCTTGAATGAGAGAAATCCTGTGTTGATTGCAGTAAAAGGTAGAGGACATGAAAAAAATAAAAATGACTTCGGGAATAAAGGGAGCCTTGATGAGGGAAACGAGGAATGATTATTAATAGTTCTAGGACTTGCAGTCATCACAGAAATTGAATGTGAATCCCTGTTATGAGAAGTAATGCATTATTATTATTATTAATATGACCTGTTTTCCCTCTCTTAGGACTACAGAGACATCATTGACACACCAATGGATTTTGCTACCGTTAGAGAGACTTTAGAGGCTGGGAATTATGAGTCACCAATGGAGTTATGTAAAGATGTCAGACTTATTTTTAGTAATTCCAAAGCATATACACCAAGCAAAAGATCAAGGGTATATAATTGAATTGTTTTCTGTTTAAATGAAATGAAATTAGTAGAAAAGTATGTCGAGTAACTAAATGCTGCTTTTATTTAAAATTTAAAACAAAATTGACAAACTTTCTATTAGGTTCTTAATGGTATTCTAGTGGAAAAAGGAATTCACATCTTTCTGTTTTATTCCTTCTATGAAAAAACACTAATGTCACTAATGTTTAGGAATGGTTACTTTTCTTGAAGGTAGTGTAGTTGAATAGACATCACGTACACATTGTCCTGATATGTGTTAGAGGTACGTGTGCTTAACTTTTCCAGCTGTTTTTTCTGCATTAGTGGAAAGGAGCATTTTTTTCCATATAATGCTCATACGAGTCATAAAAATGAGTAAAACTATAAATATCATTTACCTTTCTTTGTCCAAGAAATACAAAAATAATTTAATTGTAATAATGTTTCAGTTTTAGTCTTTGTCAAAAGAGATTGAGAAAAAGCAATGTTTTAAATTCTAAAAACTTTTTGTTAGAAAAATATTTAAATTATTATCTCAAAGGAACAGGCATTTCCTTTCAGGAATGTTTGAACAGTTTTTTTTTCTTTCCATAGATTTACAGCATGAGTTTGCGCTTGTCCGCTTTCTTTGAAGAACACATTAGTTCAGTTTTATCAGATTATAAATCTGCCCTTCGTTTTCATAAAAGAAATACAATAACCAAAAGGAGGAGGAAAAGAAATAGAAGCAGCTCTGTTTCCAGTAGCGCTGCATCAAGGTATCTGATTTCTTTTAAATATCATCAGCTGATCTATAACTTTGTCATCTAAATGATAGAACTTGGTGTTTTTTAATACTTCCTTTACTATTCCCTATATTGCAGAATGATATATTTGACATGCAAGTTCCTATGATGTGGAGGATTTTTAATCTTTTAACTAAAGCTATACTAGTGTAAGTGCTTAAATTCAAACTGCTAAATCTGTACAGTAAAACAGCATTTTTAGGATAGTGATGGCATCATGCTTTCTGTCATATAACTATAGCATTTACAGCGATCCTTCACTAAATATTCACTTTTCAAAGGCTCACAACCATATGAAATCCACTACAAATCTCATATTTTAACATATTTCATAACAGTACAAATATTGAATCCAACAGTATTATAAGACTGTTTTATTCATCCACATAGAGCTAAAAGAATGACTAATGATACTATTTTATTTACAGCCCTGAACGGAAAAAAAGGATCTTAAAACCCCAGTTAAAGTCAGATACTGCTACCTCTCCATTCTCTGCACCTACACGATCAATACCACCAAGGCACAGTGCTGCTCAGATAAATGGTAAAACGGAATCCAGTTCTGTAGTTCGAACCAGAAGCAATCGAGTGGCTGTGGATCTAGTTACCAGTGAGCAACCATCCACTTCTTCAGCAGCGAAGACTTTTATTTCGAAAGCTAACACATCTGCAGTGCCAGGGAAAACAAGTAAGAATCAGCTACAGTTTCTAAATTGAAATATATATAATGACTTTTGTAACTTAAGCATTTACTTTGCCAAATGGAATATATTGGATTTAGTAAATTCCGTCAGACATTGTTGGTTTTGCTTTTCTTTATTGTTTTTGCCCGTTTTTCTTTTAATTTTTTTTGATAAGGAAAAGAATATTGAGGTTTAGGAATGTCAGTATAGGATAATGCTCAAAAATGGCAACTCTGATCCAAACTGCCTAAATTTAAATCGTAGAACCCAGACTTGCTAGCAGTTTGCCAGCACTTCCCTTCATAATCTTGCAGTGACTGGACAGCTTCTGAAAGGTCTGAGACTATTATGTACGCCTTTTTCCTTTTTGAAAGTAGATTTCTTATGGAAGCTTTAAGCATCGCCCCAGGTTTTGTCCTGTTGGCTAATTCAAACAATTCACTTTAGAGGTAATCCCAACCTTCTTGCTTGTTTTAAGGTTAAATAATTTAACTCTTAGCTTTTAATCTTTTGTATGTGTGTTTTAGTTCTAGAGAATTCCATGAAACATTCCAAAACCTTGAGTACTCTTTCAAGTCCTGGTCAGTCCAATTTTAGTCATGCCACTAGGAATAATTCTACAAAAGAAAACATGGAAAAGGAAAAGCCAGCCAAACGTAAAATGAAATCGTCTGTGCTCTCAAAGACATCCGCTCTCTCGAAGTCATCAGCTGTCATCGAGCAAGGTACCGTAGATCTTAACAAATGGTGGTTCTATTGGAGATAATATTTATATCCACTTTTTAGGTTGCTCATTTAAAAGTCACACATTCTGTATTAGTTGATATATTTACTGAGACATCTTTTGATATGCAGCTTTGTGCCAAAAGCAAACTGTATTGTTACTAAATTTTAGAAGCCAAGAAAAACTTGCCCTATGAAAAATAAAAGCATTTTCTGTCCTATGAAAAATAAAAGCATATTCTAAAATCAGAGGCTTTTAATGATATAAATTTAGTAGTTTTTAACTTCAGTATTACAAAACCTAGAAAAGTATATCCAAGAAGTTTAAATAAAGTTGAATTTAGTTAACCCAGTATAGCACTTCTTTAGAAAAATTTTTGAGTTGTTTTTATATCACAAAATTCAACACACTGACCTTTAAATAATAATTCATTAGGATTGTCTATAGCCACATATCTATTCTAGCATACAACTTTTGACCCCTTAGAGTTATGCTTCCAAAGTTCTTTTGTCTTCACATTTTCATTGTAAAAGTTTTCTGTTTGAAAGATGAAGAAAGTAACTGATGAAATACACCCTACGACATGTTAAAATAATTATGGCTTCTTGACAGCAGACAGCTCAAGAATAAGCATTTTTCGTCATGACTTCCAGAGTGCGTCTAGACCATTTCGTTTTCAGTATTCCCCCCAGAAACCTCTCACAATTTAATTTTTCTACTGCAACGACCTCATTTTGATTAATGATATTGGGATCTTCCCACCTCTATAAGTTTAAAATCATCATCCAAATCTACTTATTTCTTTCTGCCTCCTTAACATCTCTGAGATCCATTTCCTCCTCTCCATTCTCACTTCCATGGACTGTCGCACTCTCCTAACTGGTATCCCTGCCTCAGTTCTCAACTCTACCTTATTCAGTCCATCTTCCACATTTAAGTCAAAGTGACCTTTCTGATCACGTGCACACAGACACACACACAGAGAATTAAGATCCTTCCCTGCCTTTGAATCATACGTGGAATCAGAGTTGAATGTTTTTGCCTGTTATACAAGACTCTTCATTGCTTGGCTGTTGTCTAACATTCAGCTGTCCTTACTTTTCTGTCTCCCTTTGATGTCCCAGCCATCCTGAACCACTTGGAAGTCCCTAAATATTGTTGTCCTTTCTTCCTTCTTTGGAATTTCTTTTTTCCTACTAGTTTAATAGTTTCCTGTTCATTGCCTTTTGTGGCCCTTATAATGTTGATAGAACTATTCTTTTTTTACGTTGTCTGTCTCCAGTAGAATCTGAGCTCTTGTGCTTGCCCATGCTCATTTTTTAATTGCCTATACTTAGTATATAGTGGACAATCAGTGTTTGAATAAATAAATAATTTTGTATGTGAGTGTTTTATATTTGCTTCCTTTCTGAACTGAATTCAAAGTTTTGAATGGTATATTGGCCTTGCTTCTGTTAGTCCTGAATCCTAGAGAAATCAAATGTATATAGAGAATTGGTTCTAGCATTATGATAGGGGAGGTCCAATAGCCAATTTGATTCATAGTTTTTGAGTATTACAAATACATAGGAATACCAGTACAGTATAGAAATATAATAAGCTACTATGTAACCCATTAATGATGACTTATCATATAAATATTGGCACTTGAATTAACTATCAGAAACGAGCAGTGCTGTGCAATTGAAATATAATACAAGCCACATATGTTCTAGTAGCTACATGTCGTAACAGCAGACAGGTGAAATTATCAGTTTTAATACTGTATTTTATTTACTCCTTTATATCTAAAATATTATTTCAGTGTGTCATCAGTGTTTCAAAATGTACACTGCTTCATATTCAAATTTAAACTTAATTAAAACTTCAATTCCTCAATCGCTTAGTTACATTTCAGGTGCTCAGTGGTCATGTGGTTAGTAGTGGCCTCATTGGATAGTACAGGTCCAGATGAGTGATTTTTAAAACTTCTTTTTAACTCGAATTCCTTTTTAAAAGAACTGCATTAGTTCTGAACCTTTTTAGGTTACATATTGCTTTGTAAAGTTGGCCAACCCTGTAGTATTTTTTCCCTAAAAAAATGCACATAGGCATATCCACACAAACTTTGGACCATTTCAAGGAGCTCCTGGAGTCCTTGAAGCCAGTCTGTAGAACTTTTGTAGGGTATATGAACTGGATGTTTATTTGCCAGTAGTCTTAATGTAAAACAAATTAAAAGATATACAGAATCTTACAGAATCCTCAGGCAGGTTAAGGGTACTTGTTTGTTAGAAAATACTTTTACTACTTTATGCACAGACACGTTTCTCCCCTGCGCCCCTCCCCTCGTCATTATTCAAAACCACTAATCTGAAGAAAGTCATTTGTACTGTGGGGTCAGGAAATGAGGGCTTTGCCTTCTTCCTCTGCTATTGGCTCAGAGACTTCTTCTCTGAGTCTCTTGACAGTTATTTCCCGAAGTTTGCAAGGCACTGTACAGTTCAAGCCCAAGACATATACCATTATGAAGAAGCATTCTCTTTAACAGCACTTTCCATCTCTTTATGGATTTCCTGTAAAATACTGCATTGCAGATCTCCCATCACAACCAAAACAAAAAACTTCAGAATTTTGGAGGAAAAAAAGTTAGTGGTGGGCTTCCCTGGTGGCACAGTGATTGAGAGTCCGCCTGCCGATGCAGGGGACACGGGTTCATGCCCCGGTCCGGGAAGATCCCACGTGCCACGGAGCAGCTAGACCCGTGAGCCATGGCCATTGAGCCTGCGCGTCCAGAGCCTGTGCTCCGCAACGGGAGAGGCCACAACAGTGAGAGGCCCGCGTACTGCCAAAAAAAAAAAAAAAAGTTAGTGGTAATGCATGTTTGTCATCTTTTTCGTCATCTGAAAGGGTAATAGCTTTTTTGTTTTTTTTAAACCATAGAAAGGCAGTTCATCATGATGTCCAGATTCTACAGATTTGGAATTTAATCTTCAGAATTTTTTTTTATTTTTTAATAAAGCATAATGGTCTTTATCATGGAGTTTGTTATAATGGGATTTTAATCCTGATAATAGTTGCACACATAGTGGATTTGATTGATATGTGCAGCCAGTATTGCTTATGATTATAAATCAGTCATTTGCCATTCAGTTACATAAGGAGATAGGACTGTTCCAAAAAGAGCCTATGAAGAAAACTGCCATTTAGTTGCTTTTTTATTTTAACCCTTTTTTTAAAATTCTGTGACCAAGAGTAACTTATATCTACTCTTGTAAAAAGGATAGATGAAGAATATCAAAGCCATGGTAGTGTTTATGGAGAACAACTGTTATAAATTATTCCAGTAGATGTACTTCCAAACCCCTTGCATAGGAGTTAGTAGGAAAGGAGATCCTTTTTACTTCTGAGGAACATGAGGAAATATTTAGACTATAAATTCTTCTCTGATATCAGAAAGGTCATGATCATCATCACATCTAAGAGAGGATTAAATAAGAGTTAGAATCATTCCAGTCTTGATAGCCCCTTTTTCCTCCACCTGTAATAGAAAAAAATGATTAGAGGAAAGTAGAGGGGGATGATAATGCTTATTTATTCCGATTACCAAGTTTAAAGGTCATGGATTTTATGCTAAGATTATTTTCCATGATGGAGCTGCTTGAAGGCAGGAAGACAGAAAAATTCTGTGTTAATGAGGGAAACAAAGTGCTTTGTGGTGGTGAAGTTCCATACAAGTAAACAGGGTCATTTTGTGTAATGAAAACAATGCTCATACATTAGAATGTGTAGTAAAGGTAGTAGGAATAAGAAACCTTGGCTAATCCCAGCTCTGTCATAATTTACAGTATTAACTTAGACAAGTAATTTATTTGCTCTGAGTTTCATTTCCCTCCTGTCAAGTCATCAGTGACTTCATTAAGGATGCTTCTCCTCTGTGAGTTTTAAATAGAAGATAAATAATATCATTAAACCGTTAGCCTTTTGTCAGTTCTTTTTCTCATATTAGTTAAAAAAAAATTAGGATTATGTCATTACGTATAAGTTTAGCAGTGGACTTATTGACTGGTTTGAGGGTCAAATAAAAAAGCAGTTCCATATATTAAGTGCACTGTTGTTCCCTTTCAGCAGATTGTAAAAACAATGCTCTTGTACCCGGAAGCATTCAAGTAAATGGCCACGGAGGGCAGCCGTCCAAGCTTGTGAAGAGAGGACCTGGAAGGAAACCTAAGGTGGATGTTAATACCAGCAGTGGTGAAGTTACACACAAGAAGAGGGGTAGGAAGCCCAAAAAGCTACAGTATGCAAAGCCTGAAGATTCAGAGCAAAATAGCATGCATCCCATCAGAGATGAAGTAGTTCCTTCTTCAACCTGCAATTTTCTTTCTGAAACTAATATTGTAAAGGAGGATTTGTTACAGAAAAAGAGTCGTGGAGGCAGAAAACCCAAAAGGAAGATGAAGACACAAAAACTAGACTCAGATCTCATAGTTCCTACAAGTGTTAAAATGCTAAGGAGAAGTAACCGAAAAAAGACAGACGATCCCCTGGATGAGGAAGAAGAGTTTGAGGAACTTAAAGGCTCTGAACCTCACATGAGAACTAGAAACCAAGGTCGAAGGACAGCCTTCTATAACGAGGATGACTCTGAAGAGGAGCAAAGGCAGCTGTTGTTTGAAGACACTTCTTTGACTTTTGGAACTTCTAGTAGAGGACGAGTCCGAAAGTTGACTGAAAAAGCAAAAGCTAACTTAATTGGTTGGTAACTTGCACCAAAATATTTTACTTCAAAATCTATAAAGCAGGTACAGTTAAGGAGTATGTAGAACTATGGCTTCTGCTTCCTTGCTGCTATGACAGATTAGGGAATGTTATGATTTGATTTGCAAAAAAAACAAACAAACTTACAAGACACTTCACTTCTTTAAATGAATATATATATATATATAAATATATACATATATATTTTAAATGTTCGCTATTTATTGCCCTTAGATAGGTTATGCATTTCAACATTCATTTCATTTACTGTTCAAAACAAAGGAAATTGAGGCGTTATAATGAATTCCCAATTTATTTCTGAAGAAGACAGTTCTGCTATACTCTTAAGGAGCATAATATTCCTAGTGATAGAGCATTTTATGTTAAAATGAATTATTTTTGACCAAGCCAGGTACATTTCTGTTGATACAGAAGTCTTGTCCCTAGGAGAACAGATGTTACCAGAGTAGCAGTAAATTAAGAAATGTGTTTCCTCTAAAGATAAATATAAAATTCCCACCATTTGATACCCTGAAAAGTTTAATTTTAATTATAGAATGTTCATCTACAAAGAATCTAGAGGAGGCTTTTGCTGTATTCCATTTCTGCCAAACTTAAGAGAAAATGTACTGATGCAAAGGAAACATATCCACATTGGAAAACATTTGACTGTCTAATTTTTCAGACCTTGATTCTTATGTCAATCACTCAATCTCTGTTTATTGTGCCAAAGACTGAGAATCAGTGCAGTGGAAAGCCTGTTTTTGACTGTCAGGACAGCATACACTTTTTCAATATTGGAAAGGCTATATATTATTCTAAAGAGCAAGTTATTAAAGAGTTATGCTGAGGTGTATCTTTTTTTGGTACTAATAGTAGAAAATAATGCACTGGTGGGTCCTTTGACAGAGATGTTTTAGAGAAAATGTTTAAGTGGTTAAAGGATTCAAGGAAAATACAGGAAAAAGGTATGGGATTTGATGTTTACTTGTTAATCCGGATTAATGTCATTTCTAAACTTTAGACATATCTAATAGGCTAAAATGACTTACAAAGAAATGTGTCTGTGTGTGTATGTGTATATATTGATAAATGGGTATAATTAAATATATATACAAACACATACTTATATACTATTACCCAGGTATAAATTCTTTTTTCAGGATTTTTTAGATAGTGGTAGAATAAAAATAATTTTAAAATGTCATACTTTATAGTTTAATTTTAAGGGGAAGATTGGTTATTTTCAATTATTAAAGGTTTAAAAATAGGCCAAATCACTTTTTATGCAATCATGTTTTATACAGTGGTCTCATTGCACATTGTGTTTTTTCTGCACTTTTTACGGTATCCTTATCACGCTGGTATGTCAGTATACACCCTAAAGAAAAATTCCATTTAATGATTGTGCCTTGTATTCTATTATTTTTTGCATCATTAGTAAAATTAAGTTGTCTATTGTAAATGATAACTATATGACTTAGGAGAATGTATTGCTATATGTACTGCTGTGGAAAAGGAAAGCAGTTATTTATTTGTTTATGGTACAGTTAGTTATTTTATACCTTAAAAACCAACATAAATACCATTTCTATTGTTTAAAGATTATTGTCCATTTTTTTTTAAAGTTTAAAGAATGTAGTATTTTGTGAGGACTGGTATGGTACAAAAATGTAGCCAAAATTTTCAGATACTACATTTTTAAAAAGCGAGGCTGGGGAATATATGTATCAGCATGACCCTGATATAGAAAAATAAAGTCTTTAATTGAACCTTGGCAAAATAACATTACATAATTATTTCTATAATATTTCTGGTAGGGATAAATGTTAGCTGTCATCTGATTGTCTTGAAAAAGGATGGAAAGTGATGCATTTGGGCTTTTTAGATTGTTTGTAACTAAATTTGTACAGAAATCCTCCTATGGAATTAAGTAAACCATTTTCCAGATCTTAACTGGATTGCTGTGATTTTGCAGTTGAAAATAATTTCAAATTTTTCAGGTTTTTTGTATATTTATTTTTTTCTAACAAATATATTTAACTATATAATTAAAATTCAGTAGTTAAACTCTTCATAATGCAGAAATGGATGGCTTGGTTGTATAGTAAAATGAGTCTCTCAGCTACACCAGTATTGAAAATAATAGTGTGTATGTTTGAAATTTAAGTCATTAATTTGTTGCTTTTGAAGGCAGTCTATTTGAAACATGTAATTTCCTGATGTTATCTGCATTGTGTTAGAAAATAAGACTATAAAATCCATTTTTGTAAAAAAAAAGTATGTGTACAGTTTTAAGGTGTGTACAGGAAAAGGAAGAGCGTACACAGTCTTAAGAGTGAAATATACCGCTAGTAGGGTGTATTAGTTCTAACTCGTGAGCAAAAAAATGAGTATTTACCATCTTACCTGCAACAAGTAAATGTATTATTCCTGTTCTAAAGACACTATATATTTATGACCTTATTTGGATATTATTAGACACTGGTTACTTAGTAAGGCAGAAATGACTTGGATCAGATTCTTTATAATTGAAACACTTAAAAATGTATTAGTAATAACCAGATATATCTAGATTTTATTTTTTTATAATTTAGCTTCTATACATTGCAAAAGTTGCATTGAGAAATTTAAGTCATCACCATAGTTTTGTTCTGTTTTACCACTTGGAAAATATCTTCTTTGAGACAGTAACACCATATATATACTGTTTATAGGTCAAAAGGAAATGTTGGCAGTTGTTTTAGGTGAGCAATAAAAGAATTTTAAGTTTCCTGAAAGTTTCAGAAATATAACTTCTTATTACATTCGTAGAAAATGTAAATCAGTTTATGTATTTTTAAGTACCTAACCCTAATATTCTCTCCCTCCACCCCAACATTCTCGAGTCCCAATCAAATCTTATAAAATTACAAAATGTTGCAAATCAGCAGATTAAACAGTCAGTCTAATTACAATCTCGTAACTCTGGGCAGTAGACATACTTCTTAAAAATTTTATTCTTTGCAGTCTGCTGTTGTGACATTGGACTGTTCTCTGCATATATTCATGAACTAAAGATTTGGCCTTGCTTTCATTGTTTTTATCATTGTACAACATCACAAATTTGAAGACTATTTGGTAGCACTGTAACAACGATCTTCCTCCTTAAGTAGAATAATTGTATAGAATATTTGTGAGCATGTTTAGGTCACATCTGAGACACGAAGTTTGGTTGAATCTAGTATCACTTGGAAATGATGTAATATACACTGATCAGCAAAAAGATCCTTGTGCAGCATGTATGTTAACATCTAGAACTGTCCCTTATCTGCAGTGCAGTAGATTAATCAGACATTTTAACAGAAGTATTCAAATAACATTTTTACCTTATATATTAGCAACATTTACATGTTTTGAAATATGATTTGTAATATAAATTAGTTTCTCCAGTTTATAGCGTTTAATTCTAGCATTCCATTTTATACATGCAAACATACCTCTCTCTCAGATGTCAACTGGAAGCAATTTTGACTGTTTTCTACCTAATGAAAACAAATTGTTATTCTGAATGTTTTTGTCCACCTGAAATTTACTGTTGAGTAGGTTGAAAGGACCAAGATACTTGAGTGTTTAAAAGGGCTATAATTGTTCTCATATGCAGGAAATATATGATTTTAAAAGTCATAATAGGGGAAGTACTTTTATGTTCTGTGAATTACACCCGTATTTAGTTGTTTTTTTGGTTTTGTTTTTAAACAGGTTGAGAAGTGGTTTAGTTAAACTTAGGCGACAATTTATTTTCCTACTAAAGTCAGAAAATATACCTTTTCCTCACTTCCCTCCTTGCAGTTCCCCTCATTTCCCAAATTTCCAAGTGATTTGAACTAAATATTACATTTACTAAGAAGCTATTTTTGTTCTTAATTATACTGAGCTAAGGACTCCAGATGGAAGGTCATTTTGTACTATGTACAATACCCAAGAAGAGGTCACATTGAGTCAGAAGACTGTAAGTACCGCTTTTGACGCTCCAGATATAAACCTTGTACACACTGTAGTAAAACAATTAGAAAATATTATGAGCTATAAATATATATTATTTTTAGTTTTGATAGCTCTGTGTTGAAATACTTTTTTAATGCAGATAAAATCATCAGGAAATTAACCTTATATGGCACAAACCAAATACATAATAGTGGGTGGCTATGAGTTTCTACATTTAAGGAGCTAAGAAAATAGGTTTGAGATGATATATAGTACACACACCTATGAGGCAGATGCACACACGCTTGTTACTGTTAAGATTGTGCGTGTTGATTGAAAGGCTACAAATTGCGACGAAATACAAAGTTACATTTTTGGACCATATTAAAACTGCAAGAAGATGGGGTCTTATTTAAAGATCTTTTAGAAAACTGTTAAATCCTGTCACACGATATTTAGACGTGTAGAATGTAGCTCAATTTTAAAAAGTAACTGACCTAGAGAGTTAATGTTGAAACTGACACATTTGCAAATTAAAATGCTTATTTTGTACAGAAAACAATGTTAAACACAAGCAAATCTGTTGTATGTAATAAGTAACAGAGTTTAAAAACAAATTAATTATTTAGCTTTATTGAGGTTTTTGGTTTTTTTCTTTCTGGAAACCTGGAGTATCATGTTATAAACGGCAGTCTCACACCAGAATAGCAGTGCCCTTTGTTTTTGTACATATTGATTGGACCTTTCTTTACTGTTAGGTGGACACTTTCTATGTTAGTTTTGAAGCATAATTCTTTGAATCCTTTTATACAAACTAGAATGTATGTGTAAGAATTCCTGTCCCTGCAATGTAGTAACTACAAACTTATTTTTAAATAAATAGAAAACTTGTTTTTCTAAGCTATTTTGTAGAGCCTCATGATTTCTTTATTTTTTTTGGTAACACATAAAGCACTAAGTACATAATTTCAAGAGGTATTATGTAAATGGTGGTACATTAGTGTCTCCAGTGCCCTGTCTACTTGGCAAAATGTTAAAATACATTAGCTAATTAAAGGATTGTGGGTACCCTAATGTAACTTAATTCCAAAATAACCAAAGGTTAAAAATGTCATTTGCTTTTCAATGTGTACACTTAAAACTATATTGATTTGCTGCTATGCATAAGTTACTGTACTGGGTATAATACTTCAATATTCAGACTTTCTTCTCTAAGATATATTTCAAAGAAACAGTTTACATAAGTATTTTCTCAAAAGTGTGAAGTGAAATTTCTGGGAAAATTAAATGGAAGAATGATGAAAACATTTCATTTGTTACGCAGTTATACAAAATGAGATTCATAAGGCTATTGCTGTTTTTCTAGAAATTTGTTCAGATTGGTATACATTTTTATTGACATCCTGAGAATCCCAATTTTAGTATAAAGAGTGCATAAGGCTACGATAAATGAAACTCCAATTAAGCACATGAGATAATTTGTGAATTTGTAGCTATTAGTGATCATTTCTCCTTAAGAAATTTGTTTAAATGACTTTGTATAAAATAAATTTCTAAGTTGAGGAAAGCAGGTAAGCATTCCCAGGTACCTTTTTTCTTTCTAAAGTATGCTGATACTAATACCTAGTTTATACTTAGGAGAACCAGCAAAGAAAAAAATTATTTTTAGCAACCACTTTTTACTAGTTTCTCTTTTGTAATAACATCAACTTTATCTTCTAGGCTAAGCGTTTCCATTATTTGAGAACAATAAGATTAAAAGCCAAAGCTCAAAATGTCTGTTTTTGCAATAGAATACCTTGTATTTGTAATCTTTTGCATTTAACATGTTTTACCATATATAGATTATTCTTTTTGGTTTTGTTTGGGGGAAAAATAGTGGAAAAGATTCATTTAAGTACCTTTCTGTCTAATATATTGGACATGTTGACAACACAGTGTAACGGGATGAACTGGGGTTGGAGTTGGGTCATTTCATCTCTGAGTTTCACTTTCCTCATCTGTAAAGTTAAAAAAATTGATTAATCTGCAATGTCCAATTCAATTCAAATAATTTATGATTATTTCTCATGTGTATATTGTCTTTACTCATGACTCAATCTTGGCTTTTCTATTTAGTCCCTAAAGAAAATATGCCATTTAATGTGTAGCTTTCAGGCAACCTGTGCCTTGTGGCCATGACCTGATTGTAGTTATGAGATCTTCTGAACCCTTAGTTACAACTGTGCTATTGCAACACACTATAAATTGTGAGTTGAGTTGAAATATTTGTTTACTGGTAATAAAAAGTACTAAAGTTTGTGATTTTCCCAAGGGCCCTCTAAAGAATCTCAAAGATAGTTTTAGTGTAAAACACATCCTGAAATTTTTATTTAAGGTCCAGTCTTGGGAAAGCAAAGCCAAAAGAGTTTGAGAAAATTTAATCATGGGTGCCTGAGAATAATAGTTGTTTCCCATTTAATTAAAAATGAAATAAAATATTTAAATATAGAAGGCAGAACTCTTTTAAGAAAACTTAGATCTTTGGCAAGTGGAAAACGTTTGTTCCTTGCTTTGGCCTTTGTTTTAATAAAAAGGACATAAAGTCAAAGCAAAGCAAATTACTCTGATGAGATATGGAGAATCTGAGCAGATTATTTAGAAGTTAAAGAGCAACTCAGTCTTCTTTCAAGCTCTTTGAAAACAAGATTATTGTAACAGAAAACCAAATTCTACTTTGGTATTGACATAATACTTAGCAATAAAGGTTTTTACAAGCTCTTCCCTCCCCCTCTTCACCTGAATAAGTGCATCAAAGGGAGGGTAACTGTCAAATTTTTAACGCACTTTATAGTTTCTTTTCAGGCTCTTCTCTCTGCTACTTGTATATACTTGTTTTTCATATTTTGGAACAAATAGACACTTCAGGACAAAACTCTTTGTCCTAGAAAAACTCATTCCATTATCCTGATATTCAGTTTTATTTCTCTGTCACTATTTGTTCTTGGTCTCAACTACCTTGAATTACAAATTTCAACCAAAGTAACTAAATTCGATTTCAGAGAAAATTGGAAGGAAAGTAATTTGAAAACTGTCAGGTGCAAGCATTTTTGTAGAATAACAAACTCATGAATACACATAACTTCTAAATCTTAAAATTGCAAAAATAAACATGTTCATTAAATACATGACCCAAATATAGCCACTCCATAGTATATAAATATAAGCAGATGTATATAAACTTGAAATCATGCTTAGCAATATTTCAGTATTGAATTTTATAATTAAATAGGTACCCAATGATTAACCATTAATTCTGTTTAATATTAGTCCAAAGTTTTAAGTTACCTGAAGATCTTGGAAATTATGTTCAAGCTGACATACTACAGAACATAATTACTGTTACAAAAACATTTGTCAGAATTATGATTCAGTTCATTTGAACACATATTTTATGTTTTTAGCTCTTCCAAATATTATGTAAGAGTAGTGTTAGCTTTAGTCAGTAGACCAGCATGAGAAATTTAGGGGCTTCAGATTAACTTGTCTCTTCTTGAGATAGCAGACCCACTTTTCATTTTTAAGAAAAGCAAAATAGGGCTTCCCTGGTGGCGCAGTGGTTGAGAGTCCGCCTGCTGATGCAGGGGACACGGGTTCGTGCCCCAGTCCGGGAAGATCCCACATGCCACGGAGCGGCTGGGCCCGTGAGCCATGGCCGCTGAGCCTGCACGTCCGGAGCCTGTGTGCTCCGCAACAGGAGAGGCCACAACAGTGAGAGGCCTGCATACTGCAAAAAAAAAAAAAAAAAAAACCCAAAATATTCTTGCATTATACTCCATATTTATATAGAAAAGACAGCCATTTTTTTAAAAACCAAAGTTATTAAATAAGTTTAATTTGTCCAAAGATTCATCAATTATATAATTGAAATTCTTAAAATATTTGTGAGCTTGTTGCTTCTGTAAGACTGTTTTTAATGTCTCTTACTTAAAATACTAGAAATTTAGTTTCTCTATTTTCTGTGAATTTGGGAAATATTGTTTATAAAAACACATTTATCTGTATAAACCAATCAGAAGAGAGCTCCTTTGAAGTCCTTTAAGAGATGTTTCAGTTCAATTTATTAATACTTTCTGGTAGTAGGAAACCATTTCATACTTAAGAGAGTAAAGGCTTTTGTTGGCTACAGACAGAAACACAGATCTTATAGCTTCATTTCTACAACTTTAGTCAGTAACAAGTCAAACATAAACGCTGTCAACTGAAAAAAAATAAAAAGCACAACCTAAAAGTTGAGAACGGTGTTTTGCTCAGTGGACAAAACTGAGGACTTAAGCCCAGGACACAGGATCTCAGATAGCTGAGAAACTGCTCAGAAGAGGTAAGGGAGGAGCCAGAATATATAGGAGTTTTTGCAACAAAAACCAGGTAGTCAGAGCATCAAAAGATTAAAGAAAAACAGACATCTCAAGTTTCAGAATTTAGTGCTTTTCTATGTATGGGAAGATGCAAGAGTCTGGGCTCTCTGAAATCATTCCTTTGATATGCATCTCAGCTATCTGGGGCCAGGATCCTGTGCTTTCTCACCCTGAGTCTCCTCAGGGTACACCGTTGGGGTGGCTGCAGCAGTCGACTGCTAGATGGGGCGCATCCTGCCTCCACCCTGAGTTCCCTCAGGACTCACTGCCAGGGCAGCTGTAATGTGGTGGCTTAATGGCTGCCTTTGTTTACTGATATGGCAGGTGGCATTCTTAGTTCACAGTGCTCCCTCATGATCATAAATTTGACCAATGTTTGGGAGGCATTTCATGAACAATTTTTGTCCCATGGCACTGAGAAATTCATCCCAGATCAGGCGAAGATTTTTTTTTTTCCGCACTGTGCGGCACATGGGATCTTAGATCCATGTGGGATCTTAGTTCCCCAACCAGGGATCGAACCCAGGCCCCCTGCATTGGAAGGTGGAATCTTAACCACTGGACCGCTGGGGAAGTCCCCGAAGATTTTGTTGATATGCCATTCCAGGGGCTAATTTCTGGATTAGGCCTGGTTGATAATTTAAAATTCTCTGGGTGGTGGAGACATGAGGACCTGCTGTCTGCACAGTGTCTGGGTGCTGGGCTTCTTCCTGTACCTCTTCTCGCTGCAAACCCCAAGTATCAGAAGACAGGCTGCCTAAAGTCATACTGAGCTCACAGCCACCTCAAAACACACCCCTTGACAAGGCCCTGCCCATTAGAGGGACAAGACCCAGCTTAACCCACGAGAGGGCAGGCACCTGTCCCTCCCACCAGGAAGCCTACACAAGCCCCTGGACCAACCTTGCCCACCAGGGAGCAGACACCAGAAGCAAGAACTACAAGCCTGCAGCCTGTGGAAAGGAGACCACAAACGCAGAAAGTGAGACCAAAAAAGAAATATGTTACAAATGAAGGAAAAAGATAAAAACTCACAAGAACAACTAAATGAAGAGGAGATAGGCAATCTACCTGAAAAAGAATTCAGAGTAATGATAATAAACATCATCCAAAGTCTCAGAAAAAGAGTGGAGGCACAGATCGAGAAAGTACAAGAAATGTTTAACAAGGAGCTAGAAGATTTAGAGAACAGAGATGAACAATACAATAACTGAAATGAAATACACTAGAAAGAATCAACAGAAGAATAACTGAGGCAGAAGAACGAATAAGTGAACTGGAAGACAGAGTGATGGAAATCACTGCCACACAACAGAATAAAGAAAAAAGAATGAAAAGAAATGGGAACAGTCTCAGAGACCTCTCAGACAATATGAAATGCATCAACATTTGCATTATAGGGATCCCAGAAGGAGAAGAGAAAGCGAAAAGCCCTGAGAAAATATTTGAAGATATAATAACAGAAAACGTTCCTAACATGAGAAAGGAAACACTCAAGTCCAGAAAGAGCAGAGAATCCCACACAGGATGAACCCAAGAAAGAACATGTCAATATACATATTAATCAAACTGACCAAAATTAAAGACAAAGAAAAAATACTAAAAGCAACAAGGGGGGACTTCCCTGGTGGTCCAGTTGTTGGGACTCTGTGCTTCCACTGCATGAGTTCAATCCCTGGTTGGAGAACTAAGATGCCACATACCATGTGGTGCAGCCAAGTAAATAATAAATAAATTTAAAATATAAAAGCAACAAGGGAAAAGCAACAAATAACATCCAAGGAAATCTCCATAATGTTATCAACTGAGTTTTCAGCAGAAACTCTGCAGGTGAGAAGGGAGTGTCACAATATATTTCAAGTGATGAACGGGGAAAACCTACAACAAAGAATACCCAGCAAGGCTCTTATTCAGATTTGGTGGAGAAATCAAAAACTTTACAGACAACCAAAAGCTAACAGAGTTCAGCACCACCAAACCAACTTCACAACAAATGCTAAAGGAACTTCTCTAGGAGGGAAAGAGACCAGCAACTTAAAACACTTCTGTATACATATAGACTGCTAAATCAAAACCTCTTGGGAACAGCAAACCCAAAAACTACAATAGATACACACAAAAAAGTAAAAGCAACACAAACACAACACTAAAAATGGTCATCAAACCACAAGAGAACACAAGAGGAAGGGAAGAAAAATGACTTACAAAAACAAACCCAAAACAATTAAGAAAATGGCAATAGAAACATACATATCGATAATTACCTTAAATGTAAATGGATTAAATGCTCGAAGCAAAAGACACAGACTGGGCGAATGGATACAAAAACAAGAATTGTATATATGCTGTCTACAAGAGCCCCACTTCAGACCTAGGGACACATACATACTGAAAGTGAGGGGATGGAAAAATATATTCCATGCAAATGAAAATCAAAAGAAAGCTGGAGTAGCAATATTCATATCAGACAAAATAGACTTTAAAATAAAGACAGTTACAAGAAACAAGGAAGGACACTATGTAATGATCAAGGGATCAATCCAAGAGGAAGATATAACAATTATAAATATATATGCTCTCAACATAGGAGCATCTCAATATATAAGGCAAATGCTAACAGCCATAAAAGGGGAAATCGACAGTAACACAATAATAGTGGGGGACTTTACAGCACTTGCACCAATGGACAGATCATCCAGACAGAAAATTCAAAAGGAAACACAAGTCTTAAATGACATATTAGACCAGATAGACTTAATTGATATTTATAGGACATTGCATCCAAAAGCAGCAGAATACACTTTCTTATCAAGTGCACATGGAATATTCTCCAGGATAGATCACATCTTGGGCCAAAAATCAAGCCTTGGTAAATTTAAGAAAATTGAAATCATATCAAGCATCTTTTCCAACCACAATGCTATGAGATTAGAAATCAATTACAGGGGAAAAAAAACTGTAAAAAACCACAAACACATGGAAGCTAAACAATATGTTATTCAACAACCAATGGATCACTGAAGAAATCAAAGAGGAAATCAAAAAATATCTAGAGACAAATGACAACGAAAACACGACAATCCAAAACGTATGCGATGCAGCAAAATCAGTTCTAAGAGGGAAGTTTATAGCAATACCATTTTACCTCAGAAAACAAGAAAAATATCAAACAAGCTAACCTTACACCTAAAGCAACTAGTGAAAGAAGAACAAACAAAACCTAAAGTTAGTAGAAGGAAAGAAATCATAAATATCAGAGCAGAAATAAATTGAAATAGAGACAAAGAAAACAATAGCAAAGACTAATGAAACTAAAAGCTGGTTCTTTGAGAAGATCAACAAAATTGATAAACCTTTAGCCAGACTCATCAAGAAAAAAAGGGAGAGGACTCAAATCAATAAAATTAGAAATGAAAAAGGAGAAGTTACAATTGACACCACAGAAATATAAAGGATCATAAGAGACTACTACAAGCAACTACATGCCAATAAAATGGACAACCTAAAAGAAATGGACAAACTCTTAGAAAGGTTCAACGTTTCAGGAAGTTTTCTTTTCTATTTCAGGAAGAAATAGAAAATATGGAGAGTCAAATCAGAAGTACTGCTATTGAAACTGTGATTTAAAAAACTGCCAGCAAACAAAAGTCCAGGACCAGATGGCTTCACAGAATTCTACCAAACATTTAGAGAAGAGTTAACACCTATCCTTTTCAAAAAATTCCAAAAAATTACAGAGGAAGGAACACTCTCAAGCTCATTCTATGAGGCTACCATAACCCTGATACCAAAACCAGACAAATATATCTCAAAAAAAGAAAAGTACAGGGCAATATCACTGATGAACATAGATGCAAAAATCCTCAACAAAATACTAGCAAACTGAATCAAACAACACATTAAAAGGATCATACACCATGATCAAGTGGGATTTATCCCAGGGATGCAAGAATTCTTCAACATACATAAATCAATCAATATGATACACCACATTAACAAACTGAAGAATAAAAACTACATGATCATCTCAATTAGATGCAGAAAAAGCTTTCGACAAAATTCAACATCCATTTATGATAAAAGTTCTCCAGAAAGTGGGCATAGAGGGAACACACCTCAACATAATAAAGGCCATATATGACAAACCCACAGCAAACATCATTCTCAATGGTGAAAAACGGAAAGCATTTCCTCTAAGATCAGGAACAACAAGGATAGCCACCCTCTCGTCTTTTATTCAACATAGTAGAGAAGAAAAACAAATAAAAGGAATCCAAATTGGAAAAGAAGAAGTAAAACCGTCACTGTTTGCAGGTGACATGATACTATACATAGAAAACCCTAAAGATGCTACCAGAAAACGACTAGAGCTCGTCAATGAATTCAGTAAAGTTGCAGGATACAAAATTAGTATACAAAAATATCTTGCATTCCTATACACTAACAATGAAAGATCAGAAATAGAAATTAAGGAAACAATCCTATTTACCACCACAATAAAAAGAATAAAATACCTAGGAATAAATCTACCTAAGGATGCAAAAGACCTATACTCATAAAGCTATAAGATGGTGGTGAAAGAAATAAAAGATGACACAACAGTTGGAGAGATATACCGTGTTCTTGGATTGGAAGAATCAATATTGTGAAAATGACTATACTACCTAAAGTAATCTACAGATACAATGCAATCCCTATCAAATTACCAATAGCATTTTTCACAGAACTAGAACAAAAAAAATTAACAATTTGTATGGAAATACAAAAGACCCTGAATACCCAAGGCAATCTTAAGAAAAATGGAGCTGGAGGAATCAGGCTCCCTGAATTCAGACTATATTACAAAGCTACAGTAGTCAAAACAGTATGGTACTGGCACAAAAACAGAAGTATAAATCAATGGAACAGGATAGAAAGCCCAGAGATAAACCCATGCACCTATGATTACCTAGTCTATGAAAAAGGAGGCAAGAATATACAATGGGTAAAAGACAGTCTCTTCAATAAGTGGTGCTGGGAAAACTGAACAGCTACATGTAAAAGAATGAATTAGAACATTCTCTAACACCATACACAAAAATAAGCTCAAAATGGGTTAAAGACCTAAATGTAAGACTGGATACTATAAAACTCTTAGAGGAAAACATAAGCAGAACACTCTCTGACAAAAATCACAGTGAGATCTTTTTTGATCCACCTCCTAGAGTAATGAAAATAAAACAAAAATAAACAAACGGGATCTAATTAAACTTAGTAGCTTTTGCATAGCAAAGGAAACCATCAATAAAATGAAAAGAAAACCCACAGAATGGGAGAAAATATTTGCGAATGAAGCGACCGACAAGGGATTAATCTCCAAAATATTCAAACAGCTCATGCAGCTCAATATCAAAAGAAAAAATAACCCAATCAAAAAATGGGCAGAAGTTCTAAATAAACATTTCTCCAAAGAAGACATACAGATGGCCAAGAGGCACATGAAAACATGCTCAACATCACTAATAATTAGAGAAATACAAATCAAAACTACAATGCAGTATCACCTCAACCAGTTAGAATGGCCATCATCAAAAAGTCTACAAACAATAAATGCCAGAGAGGGTGTAGAGAAAAGGGAACTCTCCTGGACAGTGGTGGGAATGTAAACTGGTACAGCCATTATGGAGAACAGTATGGAGATTCCTTTTAAAACTAAAAATAGAGCTGCCATATGATCCAGCAATCCCATTCTTGGGCATGTACCTGGAGAAAACCATAATTTCAAAAAGATACATGCACCCCAATGTTCATTGCAGCACTATTTACAATAGCCAGGACTTGAGAGCAACCTAAATGTCCATCAGCAGAGGAATGGATAAAGAAAATGTGATACATATACACAATGGAATATTACTCAGCCATAAAAAAGAATGAAATCATGTCATTTGCAGTGACATGATTGTCATACCGAGTGAAGTCCGACAGAAAAAGACAAATATCATATTATATTGCTTATATGTGGAATTTAAAGAAATGGTACAAATGAACCTATTTACAAAATAGAAATTGTGTCACAGACCTAGAAAACAAACTTATGGTTACAGGGCGGGGGGAAGGGGGAGGGAGGGATAAGTTGGGAGATTGGGATTGACATATACACAGTACTATATATAGAATAGATAATTAAAAGAACCTACTGAATAGCACAGGGAACTCTATTCAATACTCTGTAATGACCTATATAGGAATAGAATCTAAAAAAAAGTGGATATGCGTGTATGTATAACTGACTCACTTTACTGTACAGCAGAAACTAACAACATTGTAAATCAACTATACTCCAATAAAAAAAATTCTCTGGTTCCTGTCTTACTAGTATATTGTTATCCAGGAAATATTTTCCCTGTTGCTTCTTCCCATACCTAGAATCACACTATTACGATTATTTTATGAGTCATAAATATGATCTATTTCCTCAAGATGTTTAGCCATCATTAATTTTGTTGGAGGCCTATTTACACATTGTGTAATGTAAGAGATAACCTTATAAAATAAGATATAAGTAATACCGCTAGTAACATTAAATAAAATCACAGTGAGGCTGGGAGACACAAAGCATAAACAATTTGAAAACAAAGAAAAAATTAAAACAATGATTAATATAACTAGTTGTAATCCAGTTGCAATAAGCCATGAAGCCCACAGGAGAGCCAGCTGGAGAATCCAGATTCTGGAAGGATCAGGTAGAGAGAAAAAGATAAACGTTCCATCTTTGTTTACAAAGGTATACTTTATCAACTTGTTGTAGGTCATAGCATAAGAAGAAAGGTTTTCCTGAAAATCAGAGATTAAAAACTACTGTATTTCTCAAGAGTCACAAAGTTACAAATCATATTTATCAGTTCATTTAGTCCCATGTAATTAATTCCTATTTATCTGAATGAAGTCATCAGGTTTTCCCTTAGAGTTTTGTCATTTGTTATTTAGTTCAGTGGTATTATCTAAAGGCTATCAGAAACTTATATTTGTTTAAAAGCGCTTTTATGAGTCTTCTTGAAGATCTTCATTTTTTAAAGCATCAGTGTAAAATAATGATTGTCTATAAAGGTCAAAACTTAAAATGGCATAAAGATTTGACTACAATAAAATTGGCAAGAAACTTGGATATTTCTGTGACATACAACATTTTAAGATTACATTATTTCAAGGTATATGAGATTTTAGGAGTTCCATATAAATTTTGGAATATCTATATTAATGACATTTATCCATACACTATAAACTAAGATTCACCTCCAATCACTTGGCAATGTTTTTCAAGTAATTTAACATATCAAATAAGCCTATTTAATTTAACATTCCTCTGTGAGATATCTCAGGGTTCCTTCAAAGCATCCTAGAGTTAAGTTGGAGGCTAAAAGAACTTTAGTTAGAATTTGATATTTGGGAAGTTTTGTTTAAAAAGTTTTAAAACACAATAGGATCATAGGACACTGTGAAACAATACTTATTCATTTAACCAAAATAATAAAAAGATTTCAAAAATCAAATACAGATCACTTAAAGGCATGAAAGCTCAATCTGTTATCAAATAGGAACACTCAAGAAACTTTGTTCTCCTAAACAAGAGAGAAATCAAATACCAGTCTTTTACTAGCTTACTTTTAACAAGATCCATTTACTAATTTAAATTCAATCTAAATTTAGCTAATCCTGACCATGCTTAAAACTTTCTCAGGGTCCCTTTCCACAACCTTCCATCATTTTCTGTAACCATTAGTTTGTCCCTTATTTTTCCATCCAAAAACAAACAGCTCTAAACTTACTTTCTTTTCCCTTAATAAAATGCAATTCCGTTCCTCATACCTTCTATACTGAAGACACACATTCTACTTTCCTACTGTATACTGAAATGTTTCCTTATTATTTCTATTAGCTTTAATTACATGTTTAAATTAGAATCTTCAACTCTTACAAACCTTAATTTCTAGTGAAAACTAAGAAGCAAGCAATTAACTCTTTTACATTAGCATTCTGTAGATTGTGAACATAATACCAGGGACAATTTCTAAAAACATTTGCTTTCTTATAGAGAACACCTCAGTATAGCACCAAACATATTCATTAATAGTCTGAAATACCTTTAGTTTCTCTGTTTAGTAATTGATGTCTCAGTATTTTATATTTTGGGGAAATGATCTAGCTATTCAATAAACTTCCATCATTTAACTTAAATTAGTGTAACCCTAGAATTTTAAGTTACCAAGTATCTGGAGAGATCATTTTAAGTAGACATTTTAAAAACATAATTATTTTTAAAGAGTTCACCCAAAAGCTCTTATTTGCATTTAATTTACTTATAAGAATTTTATATATTAAACTGGGGTAAATAGAGCAGACTTGTTTGGCCTTTAATGTTAGGGACCAGTAGGGGATCCCTTTTGGCTCATTTAACCTTAGGTACTATAGTATCAAAACCTTGGTTTTTTAATCCCATAAATGTTCATTTTATTTATCCCATTTCAAATAACCATCTAAAGATTTCTTTATCCGTTTGGGATAAATCTTTTTAAAGTTTCTACATTGTTGGGAAAAAAATATCTAGGCTTTCCTTACTTTTTTTTTTTTTTTCTTGCTATACGCGGGCCTCTCACTGTTGTGGCCTCTCCCGTTGCGGAGCACAGGCTCCAGACGCACAGGCTCAGCGGCCATGGCTCACGGGCCCAGCCGCTCTGTGGCATGTGGGATCTTCCCAGACCAGGGCACGAACCCGTGTCCCCTGCATCAGCAGGCGGACTCTCAACCACTGCGCCACCAGGGAAGCCCTCCTTACTTTTTTTTTTTTCCTGTTAACATTAATTATTTTAATGTTTTTATTAGCATCTGTAATACCCATTGAGGGAAAGCAAAGACCGCAAGTAAATCTTCCCAAACCAGTTTTTTTTAATTTGTGTTAAACTAAGGAAGTTCTTAGGTTAACCATTAGATTTCTTTTTTCCACCTTTAATTTGATTTTTTATAGGTACCAATAAAGCTGCTGTTTATAATGGGAGCTCTTTAAAAATTTACAAATTTAGAAGTTTCTCCAATTTAAAGGATCCATCATGTGGCTATTAATGGATATATATTCATAGTGATTCAAACCAATAGGATGCAAGAGGCTTCCCCATAAGAGAGTGGGGAGGATACCACCTAAATAAGACCCAGAAAGTTTACTCCAAAAATAATATGGCAGAGGTCAAGGTTTCAATACACACACACACACACACACACACACACACGCACACACACACACACACGCACACACACAAGATCAGGTAGAACATTTACATCTCAAAGACACAGGAGGAGAAAGGCAAGTTCCCCCTACAAGGCTTTTGTTTAAGGTCAGAAATCTGAAAAGATATTTTTATCAAGCTGGCTTTCTAAATTTAACTGTATATGCAATAAAAGAGCCCCCTTATTTTCAGAGTGAGATTTCCTTTAATTTCCAATTAAGTAAGTACTCGAAAGTTTGGGGGTTTTTTTGTTTTTGTTTTTTGCGGTACGCGGGCCTCTCACTGCTGTGGCCTCTCCCGTTGCAGAGCACAGGCTCCAGATGCGCAGGCTCAGCGACCATGGCTCACGGGCCCAGCTGCTCCACGGCATGTGGGATCTTCCCGGACCGGAGCACGAACCCGTGTCCCTGCATTGGCAGGCAGACTCTCAACCACTGCGCCACCAGGGAAGCCCAGTACTCGAAGGCTTTGTACATACATAAATTTGGCTGGGGTATTAATTGGAGGCTGGCAATATGTCGCTCCTTTTTCTTTTGTTTTGAAAGTTTTATTCCCCATTCAGAGGTTGGTTTGTCAAAATAAAATCGCTAGTGTAGTCAATTCAAGGAAAAAGAAGAGGCCCGTCTTCCCTCTAATAACTCAGTCCAACCCTACTCAGTGTTTAACTGAGCAAAGTGTTCCCAGTCCTTCAACTGAGGATAAACCACTCAGTGTAAACTGAGTGAAATCTTCCCAGTGCCTTTCACTGAGGATAACCCAGGTACCCCTTCTTGAAACTAAGTTTCAAGGATAACCTACTCCTCCAGAGAGGAGTTTAACACCACCAAATAAGACTTAGGATTACCAACCAATAATGGGAGATGCTAGAACCAGGACAAACTCACACAAATTTGTCTGGACTCTCCAAGGAGGTGGATGGGCACAAGAGGCCTCTGCTGGTACCAAGGCTCCAGATCCCCATAGAGTTCAGGCAAAGGAGAGAAGTCCTCTCTGAGTCCCTTCATAATTAGTCACCAAAACTTTGACCAAAAAAAAATGCACAACCTAAAAGTTGAGTTATGTTTTTATTCAGTGGACAAAATTGAGGACTTAAGCCCTGGACACTGCATCTCAGATAACTCTGAGACTGCTCGGAAGAGACAAGGGGGGAGCCTGGATATATAGGGGTTTTTTGCAACAAAAGACCAGGTAGTCGGAACATCAAAAGATTACTGTTAGTAAAACAAAACCAGATATCTTATGCAACAGAAGATGCAAGAGTCTGGCCTCACTGAAATCATTCCTTTTACATGCATCTCAGCTATCTGGGGCCAGGATCATGTGTTTTCTCATCCTGAGTCACCTCAGGGTACGCCATCTGGGGTGGCTGCAGCAGTTGACTGCTAGATGGCAGGCATTCTTTGTTTCCATCCTGAGTTCCCTCAGGGCTCACTGAGAGGGCCCCTGTAATGTGGTGTCTAAAATAATTGCAGTTGTGTGTTTTGACTGGTCTAGTGGCTCCTGGAAGGATCAGGTCAGGGGCTTGCCTTTGTTTCAGCTACCTTTGAACTTTCACAGGGCTGAAGTGGCCCCCTGGGTGGCGTTTGTCAAAAGGATTTAAAGAAAAATGTACTAACCACAGCTGCCTGAAGCAAGGCGGAACAGATGGGGTAAGCAGCAGGCAGACTGAAAAGCTTGGAAGGAAGATAATACATGGGAGAATAAAGGCTTTGAAAAACTTCTATGTATACTAGATGGTCTAGGAGGCAATATGCATGCCAGGGCCGCATGCATGCTCAGAGAGGACCTGAGAAGATGCTAAACTTTCACCTGTGTCTGACCTTCAGGCTCCTCACAACAGAAAGTAAAGGCTATGGCAGAATTGTAAACAGGCTGCCTAAATCATGAGTCCATGTCCCAACACAAAGCTAACCTGGGAGGTACATCTTGCGGGGGAGAGTGAGGGCCCTAATTGTTTAAGAAAATCTGTCAGATCAATAGCTGACCCCTAAATTAATAGAACGGAGATTTCGGTGGCCACACATGACAAAGAATACAGTCTTTACAAAAATAGTTTAAAAAACTAACTAAACAAACAACTATGACATTCAACAAACAGAAACAAAAAACCCCGGGGGCTGGGGGGAAGAATCTGATTTCCAGTTACTAGAATAGAATATTCAAAATGTCCAATTTTCAACAAAAATTGAGGCATGAAAAGTAAGAAAATATGGCCCACTCACAGGAAAATAAAATTGCTGGGTTAGATACAAAACTGGTTAATGTTTAACAGAGCAATACCACAACTTTGTAGTTCTGTTTTCCATTGAACAGAAATGATATTTAACTCTACTGGACAAAATCTAAAAGTTAACCTGTAACTTCACTTAATGTGAAATCTTTAAGCAAAATCTTAAAAGTCATATGAAAAGGACTTCATATACTCAGCTGAAACTCTCACACCCAAAGGCTTGTGAAACAAATAATTTCATCAAGATTTCTGGTGCTCTCATAATATAAGGGCACCCCTATTAAACCATGGAGGCCATATTTATCCCAGAGAAATAACAAACATATATGCCCACTTTGCTCCTGGTTACAGCTGTATCCTAAAGACTCTGAGGCCCCAGTTTTGTTTTTTCAGATGAGTCACTAATTTTGCTAATCCCCATGGCAACCTATTTCCTCTTTAACCTTAACCAGTCCCCTCACTTATTAAGACCACTTGAATAGATCATCTGGAATATATTTCTCTTATTATTATTAAGGAACCAATTGAATGCTAATAAGTTCTCATAGTGGTCAGAGTAGCCATATTGTTTTACAAAATAAGTGATATTAGTTATTTCACTGGACACCAAGCTACAATAAAGTTTGGTATATAAAAATAGTGTAAAACTTGGAGCAAATGGAACAAGTTTCTCCTCCCCCTTTTCAGATATGCCATTGAATAAACAATTTTAGCTTTTCTAAACACTCTGACCATTTCTTTTCTAACTCTTTGTTCACTTAAGTGTAAATTTTCTATCCTAGCTGTCTTTGCAAACTACATGTTCTCAAGTGCCAAGCTCATGCTGCTATTAATAATGATGGTTAACATGTGGTGATTAAACCCTTGGGTCAATATACATTATTTATATATATATATTAGTTCATTTAGAATGCACAACTGTGAGGTAGGTACAATTATTATTCCTATGTTAAATTAGGAGAAACTAAACATCCAGAGATTAAGTAATTTGCACCCCCCTACCAAATGAATTGACTGGATTAATGAGTGGTTTCCATATATGATTTATAATATTGGTTCTAAAGGCAATTCTGCCTAAGGTTGGGTCTTATTATAAAAGGCCAGTATACAGACCACCACAAAGACCTTTTTGGACTACCCATAATCAGTTTCTGGTATCTAGGATTTAACAAACTTCACCAGTCTGGCATAGATCACTTTACTCTTTTTTTTTGTTTTTTGCGGTACGCGGCCCTCTCACTGTTGCGGCCTCTCCCGTTGCGGAGCACAGGCTCCAGAAGTGCAGGCTCAGCGGCCATGGCTCACGGGCCCAGCCGCTCAGCGGCATGTGGGATCTTCCCGGACCGGGGCACGAACCCGTGTCCCCTGCATCGGCAGGCGGACTCTCAACCACTGCGCCACCAGGGAAGCCCGATCACTTTACTCTTGTTACCAAATCCAAGCTGGTACTGCTCGCCAGCACAGCTTGACATCAGAGTCCACTAGGACATGAGGTAAGCCTACAGATGGTGCCCATGAAATCCCCAGAAAAGGAGACAGATATATACATATCTCCCCCCCTCTCCAACCCCAAGGTCTAGGAAATGTTAAGTCCAGAAGTGTGTGGTGACAGCACTCCAAGGAAGGCCAACACGGATCGCATTTAAAAAGGGACACTGGGGGCTTCCCTGGTGGCGCAGTGGTTGGGGGTCCGCCTATCGATGCAGGGGACGCGGGTTCATGCGCCGGTCCGGGAAGATCCCACATGCCGTGGAGCGGCTGGGCCCGTAAGCCATGGCCGCTGAGCCTGCGCGTCTGGAGCCTGTGCTCCGCAATGGGAGAGGCCATAACGATGAGAGGCCCGCGTACGGCAAAAATAAATAAATAAATAAATAAATAAATAACTAGACAGACAGACAGACACTGGGACACCTGATCTAAAACAATAGCCTCTGAGGCAAGAGGCCCAAAAGGGAATTCAGCCAATTCTTAAAGTTTTTGAAAACAGGACTGATTAAACAATGCAGGTCCCTGTGCAACACAAAAAGCCAAACTCAGTAGAGTGTCACTTTGTCCAAGACTTGAGGGTTATTAATGAAGTCGTCCAAGACTTGCACCTGTGGTACCTAATCTGTATACTGTGCTCACATCTATTACAGGAGAGTACAGCTGGTTCTCAGTTCTGGACTTGAAAGATGTTTTTTTCTGCATTCCTACTGCAGAAGAATCACAGCAGCTGTTTGCTTTTGAATGGCAGGACCCAGAAACACTGGTAGCCCAACAGTATTGTTGGACAGTCCTGCCTCAAGGATTTAAGAATTCCCCTACCGTGTTTGGGGAAGTGTTGGCTAGGGACCTTAGAAATTTCATATTGAATGAAGGATTCTGAACCCTACATATGATAAATGTGTACAAAATACCATCAGAACCCTGAACTATTGTGAATATAAGGTCTCCCAGAAAAGGATCCAGATACATAAGCAACAAGTCATATATCTGGGCTTTGTCCTTTGCCAGGGACAGTGGGATATTTTGCCTGACAAAAAAGGAGATTGCAGGCTTGGGAACACCCAAGATCCACAGACAACTGAGCGGGTTTCTGGGAATGGCCGGATTCTGTCGGATTTGGATCCTGAACTATGGGCTCATGGTAAAGCCCCTCTATAAGGCTTTAAAAGGGACATGATCTTGAGTCCCTTACTTGAGCTAAAGAACACCAAACACCTTTTGAAACAATAAAAACAAAATTAGCCTGGGCCCTGGTTTGGGGACTACCAGATTTAAAGAAACATTTCAAATTGTATGTTCATGAAAGAACAACTGGTGATTAATTCAAACTCTAGGGCTAAAAATAACCCAAAGACTGCCATCAGACCTCCCCAGAGGGGGACTCAACACAAAGCAACCTGCCCCACCAACGACTGGCAAATAGACTTTACTCAAATGCCTGATATATGGACACTTTTTCAGGATGGGTAGAAGCATATGCCACCAGACAGAAAGTCTCTGAAGAGGCTAAAGCTCTCCTTAAGGAAATTATCCCCTGATTTGCATTAAGGCATTGAAACTACATTCATCCCGGAGACTGCATTCCACAGGAAAAACTAAGAAAATGAATCATACATTAAACAGGAGCATTGCTGGACTTCCCTGGTGGTGCAGTGGTTGAGAGCCCACCTGCCAATGCAGGGTACATGGGTTTGATCCCTGGTCTGGGAAGATCCCGCATGCCACGGAGCAACTAAGCCTGTGCGCCACAACTACTGAGCCTGTGTTCTAGAGCCCGCAAGCCACAACTACTGAGCCTGCATGCCACAACTACTGAAGCCCGCGTGCCTAGAGCCCACGCTCTGCAATAAGAGATGTCACCGCAATGAGAAGCCCATGCACCGTGACGAAGAATAGCCCCCGCTTGCTGCAACTAGACAAAGCCCACACACAGCAACGAAGACCCAACACAGCCAAAAATAAATAAATTTATATAAAAATAAAAAGGAGCATTGCTAAAATATGTCAAGAGACTAATTTAACTTGGGATAAGGCCTTGCCAGTTGCCCTGCTATGGATCAGAGTGGCTCCCAGAAGCAGGCTTAAATTAAGCCTCTTTGAAATATTGTATGGTAGGCCATTCCAGGTGTCTGCCTGGGCAGGAGAATCTATAAAGTCTTTAAAAGACCTAGCAGTTGCCGATTATGTTAAAACTCTGGACACTATACCAATCTCTGTTCATGAGTTTGCCTCCAGCAGATCTGCCTATCCAACTGAAGTAGCCTTACATCCTTTCCGACCTGGAGACTGAGTCCTCCTGAAAACCGGGAGCGAAAAAGAGCCTGAACATCAGCTGACTGCAAGGTGGACAGGACCACATGTGGTATTACTTACCATGCTCTCATCTGTCAAGTTAGCTGGGTTGAAGCCATGGACTAAAGCAGCACCACCATCATCAGAAAATGACTCAACTCCCGAGAGGCCTGGGGAAAAATGGGCTTGTGAACCTATTAAGACTTAAGGTTGCTCTTTTTTAAACATATTGAGATGGTAATTTCACTGTAGCTGGAGAAGGGTCGACCTATTTAATTTTGTCCAAATAAATAGCACAGGAATTTAGTATATGTATTGGGAACTGGAACCCAAACCCCGAGATTAGAAACCAGACAACAAAATGCTCAGGGATTTCATCAGGTTAAAGTAGTTGTAGATAAAAAAAGAAAAAGGATTGTACTATTGACTAAAGATTCTAAGGAATATTTGTTGCCCCCTTTCAACAGGAAGTAGCCAGAGTAGGGTCTTCATCCCCCTTCCCACAAACGGATCACTGACAGTGGGGAATTGTAATAGGGAAGAACCTGTGTATTCTATTACTTGAGCATTCAGTTACTTGAGCATTTAATTTACAAAGGAGATCTTGGCCCAAAAGAGGGATTGGACATTCTGGCATATATAAGAAACTATGGGGCTTCCCTGGTGGCGCAGTGGTTGAGAGTCCGCCTGCCGTTGCAGGGGACACGGGTTCGTGCTCCGGTCCAGGAAGACCCCACATGCTGCGGAGCGGCTGGGCCCGTGAGCCATGGCCGCTGAGGCTGCGCGTCCGGAGCCTGTGCTCCGCAACGGGAGAGGCCTCAACAGGGAGAGGCCCGCGTACCGCAAAAAAAAAACAAAAACAAAAAACAAAAAAAAAACTAGACGGGGCTTACCTGGTGGCGCAGTGGTTGAGAGTCCACTTGCCGATGCAGGGGACAGGGGTTCGTGCCCCAGTCCGGGAAGATCCCACATGCCGCGGAGTGGCTGGGCCCGTGAGCCATGGCCGCTGAGCCTGCGCGTCCAGAGCCTGTGCTCCGCAACGGGAGAGGCCTCAACAGGGAGAGGCCCGCGTACCAAAAAAAAAAAAAAAAAAAAAAAAGAAGAAACTATGTTTCAGGGTGATGTCCATCAGAAAGTTAATCAGCTCATTCCCCACTGTCAATTTTACTGGGGGCTCCTGTGGGGAAATTGAAATTGGGCACCTCAAGCCCAAGGAAGCTCCTGGGTCTGTTCATTCATCAGAATGAGAGGCTCTTGTCTTTCTCTTTTTGTTTCTTCTTATGTTTTAGCCTAGGGAGATCTTTTTTCCAACTCCCTTCTTCCTTACAGTGTTCCCTCCCCAATGGGTTACTTGCCTTCCAGGAATCCAATGATGCTGCCAGAAAAGTGTCCTTTCATTTGACATCTTCTTTATTCTGTCGTTGTTCTCTGTTGAACACTTTAAAAGCAGCATCTACCAACTGATAAGGGCTCATTCCAAAAGCAGCATCTAATTGTTGCAACTTTTTCCTGATATCTGAGGCGCTTTGCCCTCCAAAAAGGTCAAATTTACCATTTTAGTATGTTCAGGGGCCTCAGGATCTGCACTAGTATAATGTCGAGACATGATAGATCTTTTCCAAAAATTCAGAGGGGTATTCATTTTTTTTTGCTGAATTCCTTGAATTTTTTTCAAACTCTTTTGCTTTGGTTCCCCCTTTCAAAGCCCTGCCAACTAACAAGTAGGGCTCTAATAAGGGCATTGCTCCCTCCCTGAGGTCCCAATTTGGTTCAGCTGTGCGTACTGCCAAGTGAGCTTCAGGTGTAGAGGATCCTGTCTATAAGGAGTGTTGCAACTCTTCCAATTAAAGAAGCCTGAGAAAACCAGCCAGCTGGTCATTTACATTAAGCCCCCTAGGAGATAACAGTGTAAGGGAAATTGGCCTGCTTTGGGAGTGGCTCCTGGCCCAAATTGGGTGCCCTGTTGGATCTTAGATGGTGGCAATACCAGATCAGGTCCCTGTGCCCCAGAAATTAACACAGGCTTTTCTAATTGTTCCCTAGAAGGAGAGTGGAGTCCTGAGCCCCAGTATCAGGAATTGGGGCTGGATAGGAAGGGGAGGTGGTGCAAGGGGTAGATATATTGGCACAGTGGCCAGAGCAGCTGAGACAGTCAGCTCGGCTGGAGGAGTTAAGGTCTGAAGCAATATATCCTCACTCTCATCCCCTTCCTTTTCTTATTTTCCCTGACGTAACGGCACAAAAGCTCGCACATAAAGGATTTCATCATTTTTCTCCACCTCTTCACAGAATAGCTATAGAGCCATTCAAAAGCCACTGGAAAACCATAAATAGCGACTGGTCATCTCTAACTATTCGAAGTGTGCCTTTTTGGCTTGCCATCAACAAACCGGGCTGAATTCTGGGATGGGGCTTTTATCGATCTTAGGAGCCTAGCGGAATCTTTCTTTTCTCCCTGGGAAAAGAAACAAACAAGGACAGGTTTTTTGGTTTGTTTGTTTGTTTTTTGTTTTTGTCCTGTTCCTTTCCTCCATTTGACATCAGTAGAAGTTTTAAACATCATAAAACTGACTTGGCTGTAACTGGAGAAATGGTCCAAAACAAAATGAAACAAAATACCCAGAGGACAAACAGGAAACCCTAAATAAATCCTCAGGTTTGGTCTTGGGGTTTTACATATACAAATGACACAGAAGACCACAGATGACGTAATTAACACAGCAAGGCTGACGGTACACGGTGCACAGGGTCCCAAGATAACCCTGCCTAAACCCCTTGTGGAGATCCTAACAAGTACTGTGGCCACACAATCTCACAATAAAATACCATCTTCCTCTCACTCATTAGTTCATAGCTGTAATCAGATCACTTATCCAAAATGGGCCTCAAAGGACTTTCTTCAGGGGTAGTTGAAACATTCCCCATTTTTTAAAGACACAAATACAGGACAAACAAACAAACAAAAAGGCACACACAAATGCTAGCATCCAAAGAAACAAGCAAACTGGTACACAAACTGGGCAACTATTTCCTTTCTGTAACAGGGTAACCTGCTGAAATTAGGGAAAAATTGGCTTATTCTGGAGAAAAAAACCCAAATGGAGAGGACACAAAGTTTCTGGTTGTACACACTGGAGTAACTTACCCTACTGTATGGAACTCGTCAGCTCCCAGATGAAAACTCTTTGCTCCCACTGCCAAGTGCTGGGGCAGCCGGTGGCACTTTGGGGAATTTTGAAGGGAAGATCCACAGGACAAGCGGTCCTGGCAGCTGCTTGGGCCTTACCCCAAAATTCCCTAACTGGGGCTGTCTGGCCCTGAGTAGCAAGGCTTCTAGCTGGCTTTGCCAACATTTGTTACCAAGTCCAAGCTGGTACTGCTTGCCACAGGACAGGCCAATAAATTGAGAGACGAGTTGACATTATTCCTTTTTGAGGCAAAGGAATATAGCAACCTTAATCAGACAGCTAGCAGACCCAGTCACGTCTCAGAGAACCATCTCGCCTGCATTAGAACTCGGGCATCTTTTATACCAAAAGGGGAGGGAGTAAAGTCAAACATTTCCTGGTTCCCATCAGCCTCCAGATGGGATGTGTTTAGTTCTTCCTCCCTGCAGTCATTCACAGGTGGGCCTGGTCAGGATGTTTCCCGTGAGCTAAACAAAGGTACTTTAGCTTAATGCTCATTACCTGGGAGGCAGGGTTCCCAGATATGGGTCACGATGTGTAATTTAAGCATATAGGCAACATCCCTTTAGTGATTAACTTGTAATAGAATACAAATGTTCTTCACTATTACCCTTTTAATTGAATACCCAGCAGATATTTCTAGACATATGTCCAGGTCTTCCAAGAAATAGATGACAAGTTGGGATTAAACATACAAGGATGTGAATAAGGAAGTGCTATGAAAGAAAATTGGGAAGGAGCCAGGAGAGGCAGGGAGATCCATCAGACTGCAGTGTAAGTCTGACCCCAGTGAAGCAGAAAGGGAAGTAAGGTGGGGTGAAAGCATCCCAACTGCTGTGCTGTCTAAGAAAGGTTCAGCTGGACAAATGGGAAGTCCTTGTGTCAAAGTTGCCCAGGGAAGTGTGAATGCACGGCACAAATGCAGCGATGGAATTCAGAGTGCAGCTTCTGGGGCTCCGGTCTAGGTTCCCTGTAGATGGAGTTCTTCAAGCCCCATTCTCATGGCTACCATGACATGCTTAAGAGTTTGGGGCTTTATTTTAATCATGAGGTCAATGTAACACTTCTACTTACATGATTGCCATTGATTCTAATCGCTTGATGTATACATTGTTAGGAATGCTGACTGGCCGTCCCTGAATAATTTTCTCTGCCTATCTCAGTTGCTTTTAATGCATGATATGCGACCCAGTATACAAGGATCCATATGATCCTACGGAAGGAAATGTGGAGCATGACGACAATTCTGCCAATAATAGCTAAGCTATGAAAACTATAACCTAATTGTTAGAATTAATTGGTACCAATAAAATGTATTCAGCTTCTGAAGCCAAATGTCATAATCACCTGGTAAGAGAGTTTTCCATTATCACAGATAGGTAATGGGTGATTCATTGAAAATCTTGAAAGTAGTTCTATATATGCCATATTTCACAGCAAGCTTTGAAATTGTTAGGGGTGTTGCCTTGAATTAATTTTTTACATGAAAGAGGTCATCAACCAGAAGACTGCAGACAGGCAATGTAGGCAAAGTGGCTCCACTGAACATAAAACAGAAATATCAGATTCCAACTTCATAAACAGAGCTTTTCAGCCTGAGAAACATTATTATTATTATTTTTTTCACTCAGTGTGGATGCTTGCTGTGGTGTGCAAAAGCCAGACATTTTATTTTGGAAACATGAAGGCTTATAATAAATAACTTTAATGTGCTGGATATTGGCAATACCAAAACTCAGATAATGGCTTATCTATAAACTTAACATTCATTTCAGTCAAAACTTTAAAAGAAGCTACCCTCTGGGTCACCCTTTTCATAATTCTTGTTATTTGAGAGGAAAGTTAAGAGAGACACAATTTTCCTTGAATTTTGAGAAAAATAATTCTCTCTTACTTGTAAGAGAAATTACCTAGGAGTAATTCTAGTAATTTCTAGGAGAAATTACCTAGGAGTTAGATAACAAATATATTAATTAGTTGATCTCTAATTAAATCAAGTTTCTTTTCATTTAGAAGAATGGTTAAAATGTCTTATATTACAAATGAAATTTTATTTGGGGACATTTCATATGACTCAGGCTTTTTGGCATAGTATATATTGTTACAGTTACAAATATAGATTTTAACTTTTGTCACTAAGGAGCAGCTGGAAAATGTCAAAAGACACAAGGTTATGTCATCTGCTCACTTCCTATTTACTTCTCCCTATTTTACTTACTATTTTACCTAATGTCAGTTTTTTTCCCCCCAAAATCTAAGAAATGCTATTTTTTTACTCGTTTGACAGAAATCATTGAAATATTGCTAGAAAAAAGAAGGGGCCATTTCATTTAACTAAGTCTTAGTCATTCTCATCACTTTTTTGATCTATTTTATCTTTAAACGCTATTTTATTTTTTATTTTAAATTCTTTTATTTTCCCCCAGACTTATTAAAGTATAATTAACAAATAAAAATTGTATATATTTAAGGTGTACAGCATGATAGTTTGATATGCACGCTGTGAAATGATTACCGCAAATTTGCTCATACATCCATCACCTCACGTAATTATCTTTTTCTTTCTTTGTTTTTGGTGTGAGAACAGTAAAGATCTACTCTCTTAGCAAATTTCAAGTATACAACACAATATTATTAAGTAGAATCACCATGCTGTACGTGAGATCCCCAGAACTTATTCATCTCATAAATGAAAGTTTGTACCCTTTGACCACCCTCTCCCCATTCCCACCTCCTCCCCAGCTCCTGGAAACCACCACTCGACTGTCTTGAGTTTGACTTTTTTAGATTCCACATATAATAAGTGAGATCATACGGTATTTATCTTTCTTCCTCTGTCTTATTTCACTTAGCATAATGTCCGCCAGTTTCATCCATGTTGTCACAAATGGCAGGATTTCCTTCTTTTTGGTGGCTGAATAATATCCCCTTGTATATAGGTACCATATTTGCTTTATCCATTCGTTGATGGGCACTTGCGCTGTTTCCGTATCTTGGCTATTGTGAATAATACTGCAATTAACATGGGGAGGTGCAGATATCTCTTTGAGATAATAATTTCATTTCCTTTGGATATATACCCAGAAGTGGGATCTCTGGATCACGTGGTAGTTCTGTTTTTAATTTTTTGAGGAAGCTCCATACTGCTAAACTCTATTTTAAAGATGCAATCACCTCCATAGTAATAACAGTTGTGCCATCAATCATGTTTCACAGTCCATTGTATACCAGTTGTATAATGTGCTTATATAGCATGCATATACATGTGCTTGTAGAGGCATTGTGGGTTATAAACATCCAAATATCTGTGAAATAAATTGCATATACTGTATGCAAGTGTATACATGGATATCACATTGTTGTTTAACAAATAAGGAGCCTGAGTACTCTCTCATATCTTTTATTCCTACATTTTTGGTGGCTGCTTTCTTCCTACGTTCTTTGGCTGTTTCTTCATACGACTGTAATTTTGTAATACTTCCAAGATTTACTCATATTTTACACAAGGTATACTTCATTCATTTCCACTTATGTATAATATTTATTGTGTGAACATCACAATTGAACCATTCTGTTTGCCATTAGACATGGTGGTTGTTTCCAGCCTTTTGTTGTTATTAACAACCCTGCTATGGACATCATTTCCTGTGTTTGCTTTTGTCCCTTGACAACCCATCCCCTGCACTGTTGCTGGTGGTGTGTGTGTGTGTGTGTGTGTGTGTGTTCAGTAAATCCAATTCTGATGTTACTCTTTCACTTAAAAATCCTTCAACCTAGAGGCTTAGCAGAACCACCTGAAATAATATTCCAGATGACCTGGAATGATCTCGAGATAACTCCAGTAACTGAAGCAATTCCTTTTAAGGATAAACATCAAAGATCGACGTTGCTCAGGTTGCTACTCCTCTTTCTTTCTGGCAGCGGAACCTACCCTGTCCCTTTGTACTCTGGCACTACAGATGCTCTAAATCTGATCAGAGGTGAAAATGAATCTCTTATCACCAAAGTTTTCCAGGAAGAATCAAAAGGAAATCTTTCTTTGGGAGGCTGTCCCAGAAAAAGCTACGATGGTGAAAAGAGCCCAGGGGAGTCAGATGTTCCTCGTCTGGAACATGCACTGCCATTTATGAACTGTAAAGTCACTCGACTTTCTGGATCTCTTTGCACATCTAAAAACAAGGCAGTTACGAGTTCTGAATGGCCCTGCCTTCTAGACTGGTGTAGAGGATCAAATAAAACCTCCATTCATTCCACAAACACCTACTGTGTCTCAGTCACTGTGCTAGGTCCAGAAGCATGGATGGCCCCCTTGTCCTAAAAGACCTCACAAGCCACACAGTGATTCTCAATCATGGCTGCATACGGGAATCACCGGGAGTGTAAGTTTAAAAAATATGGATGCCTGAGTCCCCTACATCCTGGCCATGCGAGATGAGACACATTTTTTAAGCTCTTAGCCTATGCTGCATGTGTATGATGGGAATAACAGAAGCCACTTCATAGGGTGGTTGTAAGTATTAAATAATTCGTAACACCTGCTTAGCCCCGTGCCTGGTACAAAGTAGCAGGTGATGAACTGCTGGGAGTGGGGTGGGGAAAACCGGTAACTACGTAGCTGGAGTAGTGATGTTTGCTACAATGGAGAGAAACATGCAGGTGCTCTGAGGGTCATCTCACTCTGCTGGCTGGGATGGCAGTCCTGGAGGATGTGATGTCAGAGGCGACTTTTTAACACAAAGGTGAGTAAATTAGCCAGATAAGCCTGGTAGGCATTGGGGGTGGGGAACATCGCAGAGAAGGAGTCTGGAATTCTTCTGGAGCGCGCGAGGAGAAGGAGGGGTGAGATTGCGGAGAGCACAGGGGTCAGATCTTGAGGGGCCTTGAAACCACGCAAGGGGGGTGGCCTTTAATGCTGCTGGCCACCAGGAGCCACCAAAAGGTTTTAAGCTGGGAAGAAGGCGATCAGGGTCGCGTTTACGTTGGGTCACTGCATCCTGGCGTGGCTTTGCGGTGATTTGAGACGGGAGGAGGGTGATCAGTAGGGACGGTGGCCTGGGATCAGGCAGCTGCAATAGAAACGGAGTAAAAGGCCTGAGAAGAAAGGGCGAAAAAGAGGTAAAAACCACGGCCCTTGCCGGCGTTAGGAGGGTGAAGGGTGCGGAGGACACGAAGGCCATCCTGACCTTTTGCGCGAACAGTGGGCAAAGCAGGGAAATGGCACGGCCTAGGGCTGGGGGTCTCAGCACGAGACGGGGGCTCTGGGTGGACTACAGCAGATCCCGCCGAGGGCCGGTGAGTCTGAAACGCCGGAGGCCTGCAGGCCGAGGTCGCGCTGGCGCGGCGCCTGGGACCGCGAACGACCGGGCGGAGCGCTCCCAGCGCAGCGCGCCCCCCGCAGCCCTGCCCACAGAGCGCCCGCTCGGGGAGCCGACCGCGGGGACGGAGCGCGTCGCCCCGGGGGCTGATCCCAGCCCGGGAGGGGGCTCTCCCGGCGCGCCGGCCGGGATCCCGGCTTCCCCGGGGAACAGGCCCGCGCCGCTCCGTGTGGATGGAGAGCCCGCGTCGCAGCGCGGCGACGCCTGAGCCTCCGCTCCGGGACTGCTGGACGGTAACTGGATTGAGGCGGAACCAGGGCGAGGGCGGCTCCTTCTCCTTCGCCTTGCGTCATTTTAGGTGTTTTGGGGTCGAGGAAGAAGGACCTGGGGGAGGGCGAGTGTTTGTCGAGGTTAGTTTTGGTTTGGTTTGTCCTTTGTCGTCTGCATCTTTCTCTCTTTTGTTTGATGTCATGTTTCCTCCTTTGCTATCACCCATTCTTCACTTTCTTTAGGTATCTTGGAGCTGTTACACAACCTGTCTACCCCTGTATATTTATGATTCTTCAAACAGTAACTATTGACTTTACCAGAAGTGGATTTTTTTTTTTTCTGTCAAATGTTGTCACCAAACTAACTAGTTTACGTGAATAGTTTACTCAGGCGATTATGTTCTGATGCTGATTCACGAGCTAAATTCTGGGATTTGTATTTCTCTAGAATGTTCCATAATGCCCGGGAGTGTGGTAGGCACACAGTTGCCTTTCAATATATTCTTGATAATCTGTCACTTTTTAAGATTCATAATGTAATTCTTTTGTTTTTTTATTTATCTCAAAAGATTCTGTGTTCTGACTCAACACACCATTTTACCTTAGAAGTTTTCAACACTTTTTAATGAAAATCTTTTATATTCCTTCGCATGCACTCATATGCAGCAGCTAGCGATTGAGATAATGAAGTTAAGTTGGTTTAACAAACCTATCTCAACGAATAAGTGAAGGTCATTTTAATTGATCTGTCACTTTTGTATGCAGAGAGAAAGCAGTATCCTCTTCTCATTCCTCTTGTGACCTGATTAGAAAGCCCCCCCACCCCCAAGCATGCCCTCATTCCCTCTCACAGATCCTGCCCTGCCTCCTAACTAGCAACACCAGTTTCTCGCATTATGGTCTAGCAACCCCTCTCCCGAGAAACTCCTCAGGCCCATCCTTAGTAGCACTTGAATAAATGTCAAGGTCTGGGCACCTGGCTTTTCAGCCTGCCTTTCAGACTCTGCATGTCCATCCTTTGTGACCCACCCAAGCCTTCGCATTCTTTTCGTTCTCTTCTCTTGTGTTGTTACTGGAAACAGCATGCAGTAATGGAAAGATGCCATTTCAAACAACCATATTATGAAAAAGAGCAAACACATAGAAATAACATCAAACATCTGGTATTTAAATTTCCAAATGTCTCCCGCTCTAGTTTTGTTTAGTTTGTTTGAATCAGGATCCAAATAAGCTCCAAATAATTGGTTAATATATCTTAAGTAATTCCTAAGTTCCCCTCCATCTGGACTTCATCTCAGCCTCTGGACCACTTTCTGCCGTTACTGAAGTAAATTATTACCTTTTTAAGGACCTTTTCCTAGAGGGTGAAATGGACTCACCAGTGATGTCTGGACTTAGAGTTGTGGAATTCCTCGGCATTTTGTATGCCTTTAAGAGCCCAGCATTTTGGCTTGGAATCAGAAAGTGGAAGAGAGCATACAGAGACAAAACTCATTCAGCGGCATCCTTGATGTACTTGAAAAACATACACATGTGGGACTTCCCTGGTGGTCCAGTGGTTAAGAACCCGCCTTCCAATGGAGGGGACGCGGGTTCAACCTCTGGTCGGGGACCTACGATCCCGTATGCCAAGGGGCAACTAAGCCCGCGCGATTTATAGCCTGAGCATCACAACTAAGACCCGATGCAGCCAAGTAAATAAAAACAAAACACACACACACACACACACACACACACACACACAGTGGATTTGCTGCGAGAAGCTAGGTTAGAATCTTTACATTGCAGGGATGTGCAACCCCTCAGCCAATGTGTTACTTGACTGCTTTCCCTTCTTAAGTCAGTAGTTTTCCTCTTCTTCAATATACACTTTTCCCTCTTCCCATTTCATACTTTCTCTCTCGTCCCCAAACTGGCCTTCATGCTATCATTCTTTCTAATTTTCTACTAATGCTCTAATACCAAAGACTGGCTGACCACTCATCAGAGATGCTGTAGAAGAAGTTTGGGTTTAGGTAGAAAGTGGACCCAGATTTGACCTCTATGGTCCAGCTCTAGAGTGCAGGTAAATCAGGAAACAAACCTGATGCTGGGAAAGAAATTGAAAGGAAGAAAAACCAGTCAGACCTCTGCCGGTGAAGAGTCAGCAGATGGCGGCTTAAAAATTTAGTGCACATTGTTTCTGCCCCACGACGTGTCTAAATCCAGAAGTTCTTCTGGTAGATGTACACACTGCAGTGGTAATGTAGGCACCTGCATTACACTGATCAACAACAAGTGCTAGCTAACTCAGACTGAGAATAGCCCAATTCAGCAAAGAAGTCCAAATTAGGCTATCTCAATATTTTTTTTTCTGTATGTGTGTGTTCTACACATATACAAAATAAACATTCTCAGTGCCAACTTCTAAACTTTTATTGTTTTAACTGTGGATTAAATTGGTCTTAGGAATTTCAAGTTACCCTTAAGAAAGGATATTCTTTTCCTACTGAAGGAAGCTTTTCTTGCAGTCTAAGATTTCTCTTTAAGCTACTTTTACCAAGTTTATCAAGTGAGCTTTTATCTGGGCTCACAAATGTAAGAAACCTGTTAAATGAACCCAAGTTTTGTGGAAAGTCGGGTGCTTGAATTAGGGGAAATAAATTATGCTATTTATCATTCATTTTAAGAAGAGTAGTTGTAGCTGGGAAGAAACCTAATGACCTGGTAATGCTTCTAGTTAGCTTTCAATCCAATACCCCAAAATAAAAAGTAGTAAGTTATTGAGTTCAGAGGTGGTAATTAAAAAACCTCTAGTGTTTCATATGTAAATCTTGCTAAAGGAGTTTGCACAGTGAAGGTGAATGAACATATTTTTCTTTTTGCCTGATATACTACATAGAGAAGCATCCTGGCAGACTTCTCACGGTGGAGATTCCTGAAGATGGTGTACTGATGGTTCTGTAGGCTGAACGCCTCTAGAAACTCTACTGACTCAGGTATGCCAAGGGTCCTGCTTAGAGTCTTCAAGGAATCAAAGGGTTGTACTGTACTGTAATTCTTGTATTTTCTTTCATCCTTAAAAAAAATAGCTACCGTCCTTCAGGGGAGAACTTTACACATCATTTAAGATAATATTTTGGGATTGTGGGAGCAGAAAATGGGTTACTCAATGTAGTGTCTTTTGGCAAATAAAAGATATTAAACAACATGTGCACAAAAGTGTTGAAAAGTAAAGTCCAAGAATAGAAATCCCTTAACACAATGATATAGTCATCCTTCTGTAAATATTAAAAAAAAACAAAAATGAATAAAGATCAGTACGCATTCTCCTTTTGTAGTGGAAGCTCCGTAATTAAATCTTCCCTCCTTATCTTTTTCTTGGAGGGGGGGATTGGGAGGGTGGCTCAATAAATTATAACACTACCTCTACTTATTGAGATTAGCACGGTACTTTTCAATAACATTTGGTTGATAAGAATACTTGAAAATTGCAATTAGCTTTAAGAACAAACAGGAACTCTTCTTAAAATCTTTTTAGAAAACTAGCTTGAGCACGGATGGGCAAATGGGGGCTCAAAACAATTTTGGAGAAAAATAAAGTCAGGTGGTTACCTTGGATGACAAAGTGTAACTTCTGAAAAGTATTTACTTTTTAGCTTTATCTCAAGGAAAATGAAGCAAGACTATGAGGGTAATGGGAACATGATCTTAGTCTGTTCTTTGCCCACTTTCACATATCATTTCCCTATATAGTTGGAAAAGAAACCAGATTATTTAGTAAAAAAAGAATATTTAGCATTCCATATACTCGAGGGTAGTTTATTGCAGCATACATGTCTTACTCTCAGCTTTTTATTGGTGTATACTCTCCTTACCTTTTGGGGGAAAGAAATTACTGAGTTACTCTCCCTATTTCAGACAGATCCTGTATGTCACATCAGTGAGGGCTGAGGTGGGGGATTGCAGTCAGTTTTTTGGCCTCGCCAAATCTGGATTTTACCCTGAGTTTTCTTTTGCTTTCTTTTTTTTTTTTTTTTTTTTGTAGTTTTGTGAACTCTTGGGACATCAGAGAACTGTAGTAAAATATTATTATAAAATCACATATCAATGCTGAATATTGGTATATAAGACTTTAGAATTCCTTTTTACTATTAGCTCAATTTTGACCCTACAGGGTGAAAAGCTCCACAGTATTCCAGAGGTGACTGATTGCCCCATAAGGTATATTACACTTTTTAAAAATAGTGTGCTCATAAAAGTTTTTTCTAAACAATAAATTTTGTCTGATGTATATTCCTTTTAAACATGTACAAAATGAGAAAAAGATCCTTTGTGGAAAAGACAAATTGGCTCTAATGGATAATAAAACTGTAATAAAAATGCAGAAAAAGACTATGTAGCTAGATTATACTTTTCTGATTAAAAAATTACATTCTTAAGATAAAATAACCTATAGTTCTGACACCTGATTTCTCACACAACAGAAAACTTACTGGGTATGATATGGACTGTGTGTGTGTGTGTGTGTGTGTGTGTGTGTGTTTTATGTATTTTAATACTCTTGTTTCATGGAAGAGGTCTATTTTCTCTAACTTTTACACAGATAAACTCAACATGGTTGGATAAAAGACAAGTTCCTCTCTCAGACATGATAGCTAGACTTAGGTAACAAGAAACGTCATTTGCTATATATTAATATGCGTTATGCCATTTGTTGTTTTAAAAGCATTTTATTTCTTTCTTTTTAAGGCTTTCTGACTGTTGGAATGGTTTTAGATGGTCATCCCAGAGAATGAAGGCATGGATGACTCACATGAAGCGCTGGTTGTTAAAGACAAGGTGGGAGCATTTATAAATCTGCTTTCAAATTTTGCCTAATCTGACTCCTGATTTGCACATACTCTTTCCAAAATATATTTTGAACTACGATGCCGTGTATAAAATAAAGGAAGTTAGGAATGGTCTTTTCTGACCATCTAGAAGATTCACCAGGCTTCTAGTAATCTATGTAAAACTTATTAATTCCATGTTATTCCTGAATAAATATTTTAAAGGCCGGGGAGCTAAGAGTAGGGATAATTACTTCCTATTTAAAAAAAGGAGACAGATTCATTTTTAAAATAAATTTATTTATTTTATTTATTTTTATTTTTGGCTGTGTTGGGTCTTTGTTGCCGTGCGCGGGCTTTCTCTAGTTGCAGCGAGCGGGGGCTACTCTTCGTTGCGGTGCGTGGGCTTCTCATTGGGTGGCTTCTGTTGTTGCAGAGCACGGGCTCTAGGCGCACAGGCTTCAGTAGTTGTGGGACTTGGGCTCAGTAGTTGTGGCTCATGGGCGCTAGAGTGCAGGCTCAGTAGTTATGGGCACACGGGCTCAGTTGCTTTGCGGCATGTGGGATCTTTCCGGGCCAGGGCTCGAACCTGTGTCCCCTGCATTGGCAGGCGGATTCTTAACCACTGCACCACCAGGGAAGCCCCTCATTTTTTAAAAAACTATACTGTTAGTAGTAATAGGGAAGTGGCAAAGGAGCAGTCCCTTTTATTTTGATAATTTATATATCTATGTATCTACATCTATATATACAAATGTTTATAAGATTTTTCAGATAACAGTGTAAAACCATGAATTTAAAAGCATCAAGGCCACTTGAGAATAAGAAGTGTTCTAAAAATAGTAATTGGCATAGGGATATAACTGACCACAGACATCTAGCAAACAGAATGGTTTAAGGGATTCTACAGGTGTAAGAAGATTATCCAAAGTTCATTTCAAACCTTGAAAATAAAAGTCATTTATTTTTGACATTTTCATGCTGTTTCAATACTGATTTTTTTTTTAATGAAAAAGAATGAGAAAAACTGTAAGAAATAATTGTAACTTGACATTTATTCGAACATTTGTCCTGGATTGTTTTAGGCTTGGCTGGAAAGGGGATATATTTTGGACAGGGTATGAAAAAAGAATTATGATGCAGGTAGCAAAATATAACCTAATATAACTGTTATTAAGACTTGATAAAAGTTTTTTTAACACATAATCCACTTTTCCCCAAATAAGTCATGAAAACCTCACCATCCATGATAATTCATCTTCTCAGTGGCAAAAATGAAAAGATGTCAGGCTTTATTTGCGATATGCAGACTCAGTTAAGGGCACCTATGTGCAAGATTTTGGGCTGTTTATCTTGACTATGTATGACTGGAGAGAGAGCATTCATGAGAAATAGCAGTTTGTATGTGAGACAGGGTAGGAAGGGGAGAAGAGTATTCAGAATTCTTTTTTTTTTTTATAGATAAAAACCGAAACAAAACTTTGATTTCTTATATGTTTTATTAATTTCAAGCATTTTAATTTTAGCTTTTGTCCCTTCTTCTTAAATGATGTTGCTTGCAAGTGTAGCATTACAACTACACACATTCCTGATCATGATTTTAAAAAATTCTTTGTATTCAGACTTTACATGTTTCTTTCTAGTCGTCATAAGCTCTGGCAGGTAGCAGGCTGCAAACTGCAAACTAAGCATTGAAGGAACTGCCTCCACATATACTTCTGGGAGTGATATGACAGCCTCTATCATGCCTGCTATCTTCCAAGAAGTTCATTATTCTCTCAACCCCCATATTCCTTTCTGAACACATAGAGAAGCAGTAGTTGGGTGGCTCTATAGACACTGCTGGGGTTTCTGCTCTTCTTGCCGTCAGGGCTGCGGTGGTGGAGTGAGGGTTAGAATCTCTCCAAGTCTCAGAGCTGCAGGTGTTCTCATACTTATTCAGTCGTGTGGTTATTGCAGGGTTATGTTTCCAGAGTTGTCACCAAATAATATGAAAAACCATTAGTTAATATTGGACAATGAAATGTCTAATCATTTGGATAAACATGTCTAAAGTGTTGGATTTAATGTTAGTGAGATCATCAATTCTCTATTTATTCAAATGAACAGTTGAATATTTTATTTATTTACTAAAATAAGTTTTATTTATTTATTTGGGTGCACTGGGTCTTAGTTGCAGCATGAGGGATCTTCGTTGCCGTGTGCGGGATCCTCATTGCAGCATGCGAGATCTTTTAGTTGCAGCATGCATGATCTTTTTAGTTGCACATGCAGGATCTTTAGTTGCAGCATGTGTGATCTTTTAGTTGTGGCATGCGGGATCTTTTAGTTGCAGCATGCAGGATCTTTAGTTGCAGCATGCGGAATCTTTAGTTGCAGCATGAGAACTCTTAGTTGTGGCATATGGGATCTAGTTCCCTGGCCAGGGATAGAACCCGGGTCCCCTGCATTGGGAGTGTGGAGTGTTAGCCACTGGACCACCAAGGAAGTCCCTGAATACTTTAAATGAATGTAACGTTTAAGAGTAGTAACATTTGGGGATGCTATGAATTCTCAACATTCCTACAGAATGAAACAAATATAGTCATTCCTCAAATATATGCCGATCTCTGTGGTTTGCAAAATTTTCAAAGGTTTCACCTACATATTCATAATGGATTCTTTGCAGAACACATCAGTCTACATCACTGCATCTTTATCATTTTAGGAATAGGTACATTGAAGAAGAAATCTGTGCTTTCCTTGCAGGTATTGAGCTAGTGGAACATTTGCTATATTAAAATAATTTTGTATTGTATTTGATTGACATTCAACTTTAAGTTAATTATACCTCACCTCCTACTCCAATATAGAATGTAATACTTTAGACCTTTCATCATTAGTTTAGCATAAACTAAGAAAAATTTTCTTTTGATGCTATTTACTTACTTGGGCTAGACTTGATTTATCTGAATCATTACACTCACTCTTTTTTTTTTTAAACATCTTTATTGGAGTATAATTGCTTTACAATCGTGTGTTAGTTTCTGCTTTATAACAAAGTGAATCAGTTATACATATACACATGTTCCCATATCTCTTCCCTCCTGCGTCTCCCTCCCTCCCACCCTCCCTGTCCCACTACAATAAACATGGCTGATTTGGTAAAAAGAAAAAGCATAAAAACTGTTTTTGTATGAGATAAAAATTCATTATTGCTATCAACCTTCTAAAATAGGTTTTGAAAGTAAAATTAATGGAAACATTCAATTTAAGCATCCGTTTATTAGAAGTTGTAAGTTAACTGAATTTATTAGATGCAGTTTTACAGCGGTTGCAGTCAGAATTTCAAAGAAAGCAACTTTCCCTGAGAGTTTGTCATGGCCTGTTGGTGAGCAATGTGTGGCACAAGTATAATCACTCTCAGTGGTGACAGGAGGGTAGGGCAAAGGTCCTCACTTAGAGCTGATCCAGTAGAAAATATGCCAACACAGCATGAACTCCATGTGGTAACTGGTCACTGAGAAGACCCTCCGCGGAAGAAAATTGAACAGGATGGTCACCAACAAGGCATCTTTGCCTTAAGTTTTGCTAATGTTGCTTGTCTGGGAGAAAGGTGGTTATGTAAATAAAAACAGCGAACTAGAGCCAAACAACAACAGAAAACAAAAAAACAGCCCATAGCACACTCTCAGGGAAAGTTGCTTTTGAAATTCTGACTGCAACCACTATAAAACCGCATCTAATAAATTCAGTTAAAACTTTTAATAAATAGATGTTTAAATTGAATTTGTTTCCATTACCATTAATTTTCAAAGCCTGTTATAGAAAATCATATTTGTACTTGACTCTGGAATCAGTGCCCTGCATTTCCCTTCCCCATGTCCATGTGTACCAACATTGAGGTACTCCGCTATAAATGCTATCCTTCTGATTTGGGAATAAAGCAGAATCACTGACAACCAGCTTTTCCTCTGCTTAGCCTTTTATTAGCCAGGTACTAGGAAATGTTTAAGACATAGCCCTACCCTTGAGGAGTTCATAGTCTTGTATAGAAACTGATGAAGAATTAGGATGTAATGAATGTGATTAGTGTAGATTTTTCTGTTTGAAGTATTGGAACTATTTACCTGTTTTTGGGTCTTTTGTGCAAAATCGTTTGTAGAAGGGAAGGAGCAGAGAGGATGACAGAATCTCTGTATTTAAAAAAATGGACACACACGCACACCCCCCCCACTGCCACCAGATGGCAACGTGATATTTGGAGGATTTTTTCTAAAATTCAGGGATCACTGCCTTGTTTCAGGATCATTTAGATTAGTACTTTCTCCTGCCACCTAGGCTTTTAATCTCTTAGTGTGGAAACTGATTTTAGTTTTTGGTTCACTTATTTGCCTTACTAATTGTATCAAGCATATGAAACCCTGATAAATCAAACTCTGTGTAGCAAATAATATGTTTTTGATGAGCTGTTTTGTTTTTTCACTGTTACGACAGTACCAACTTACATCTGAAGTCCAAAGCCAGCATTTGCTCATTCTGAGGTGGGACTGGTGAGCATCCATAAGTGGCATGGCTATTTGGGAGTACTTTTGGTTGGGACACTGAAGCCAGGGCTCCAGAGAATATCCCCCTGCTAAACAGGTTATAAAAGGATGTTATTCTTTTTAATAAGATAGTACAAATAATTCCTCTTGAAAAGTATCTATTACCTCACCCTGAGAAGCGTTTGACTTGGATAAGCCACTGTTAATTCTAGTCTTTTAACGTAACTGAACATGTTAAAGTGATTTAGGCCACAGGAGATTTTATGGCTATTAGAAACTATTTGGCTGCAAATATAATATGAATAAAATAATAAATGTTTTTTATTTTGATTAAACCGATTTATATAGTTTTTTTCTGGAATGAATCATAATACATTTGTCTTCCACAAAATTTTGTAATGTAGATAATATGTTAACTCCCACTTTTGACCTCATAATTCATGTTTTTATTGTTTGTAGGCCAGTGAGAAGAATTCCTCATTATCAAATTCTCATCAACAAGTCTGACAGAATTTGCGTCTCCTAAACCTACATTTCCAAGGAGGTCATAACAATATTTATGGAATATGAGGCACAGAATCTTAAGTTAAAAAATATTTTTCCAGGTCTCATTTGCATTGAACTCAAATTAACTGTCAAATAAGAATACTGATATAAGTAAGGTAAATACTACAAAAAATGTAATCTTTAGCATGTAGCTGAATGGAATCCTAAATTTTATCAGTAATATTCAGAAACCTTATTTTAATAGTATTTCCTTCTAAAAAGGAGCTTGGAACATAGTGGGTTTGTTTCAAATATCCTAATTAGAAAGAAATTTTCTTTCAGAAAACAGCAATTGCAATTTTTTGCTTTCTTGAAAGATTTTCTTTAAAAAGGGGTTCAGAAGAAAGAAATTGTCAGGATTAAGGATTAAGTTCGGGATAGGTTTATTCTAGCAGGCTTTGTGGCACAGGTCCCCTAAGTAATTCATTGTGATACTCCAGTATCTGCCATGTGTCAGAAATTAACTTGCCATTAACTGACAACTAAATTTGATACCCTTAGTCTTAAAGTACACAGGATGTCATACATAAACCAGTCCAATCTTTGAAGGATTACTTCTCTTAGATGCTCTACAGAATTGTAGGACTGTCCATTTTATAGGATTTTTTTTTGAGGCAACATCTTTAAAAATGCCTGTAAATTCTAAAAAGTGTTTGCTAACTTAAAATTTGTTTTTAGGTATTTATTGCTAAGTTGAAAACCTTCTTTACCAAATGTGATGGAACCAAAGACACAACGAAGCCATGGCTAAGAAAAATCAGCCCCCGTGATTAAATTTTATTGAGTATGAACAATTTTTTTCTTGATGTACAGACTCAATAGTACTTTTCTACCCAACTGGATAAATAAAAGCTAAAATATAATTTATTTAACTCTTTTTGGAAATAAAACTTCAACATACCTTAAACTGGTTTTCTGATAAGTTTATTTTTAATATGACTATTTAAAAATTCATCTTAATGATAGATTTGGAAAAGCCAACTTTTACTTGGGTTGACAATAATCAAAGAATGCAGCTGGTATAGTGGCTACCATTTACCAAGTAACTGCTATGTGCTAGGCATTATTCTTGTGGTCTTACAGTTATCAACTTTAATCCTTATAGTAACACTGCAGGGTAGGTATTATTAGCCTCATTTCATTGGTGAGGAAAGAGAAGCTTAAAGAAATTAAAGTGCCTTGCCAAGTTTCTATAACCAGTACATTGCTCAGCAGATATTTGAGAGCCTACTCTGCGTTGGCCCTGTCACTATGCTAAGACTGAGAATGCAGCTGTGAATGAGAAGGACAAAATCTCCATTCCAAAGGAGCTTACATTCTAGTAGTAAAATCAGGATTTTAAAATAGCGGTGTTGGATTCTAAAATTTTTCTTCTTAGCTTCCACACTCCTTCCCACCAAGGATACTACAGAAGAGATAGATTAAGCGGTTTTAGTGCCACTTAAGAAAGTGGGTGGGGATGAAAACTACATACTGGAATACGTTATAGGAAAGAAACATTGGTATATGAGTGTCAAGCTCTATCAAAGGAAAAACCCTAGGGCTTAGCTGTATGGCAGGGAATGGAAAGCCTGTGCTGCATAACAGACTTGGCTTAGGTAGACACACCTGCAGATGGTGTATAATGCAATAGCAATGATATGTACTTGCTCAGATAGCCTTAAGGATCAGTATTTTCTCAGTGTATGGCCCTGCACTGTCCAACACGGTAGCCATTACCTACTTATGGCTTTCGAGTCCTTGAAGTGTGGCTAGTGCAACTAAGGAACTGAATTTTAAATTAAAAAAACATTTTTAATTTAAAAACTGACACGTGATCCAGTTACTAGATCTTTCAAGAATGTCTGGAACAACTGGGTGTGTGAATCTATTTTTTCCACCTATATTTTAAGAAACTTAAATACAGATCAAGTATTTCTGATGAAAATTTAGCATCTGAATTGAGATGTGCTGTAATATAAAATACACACTGGATTTTGAAAACTTAGTATAAAAAAGAATATACAATATCCATTAATTATTTTAAGAATAATTACATGCTGAAATGATAATATTTTGGATATACTGGGTTAAATAAAATATTAAAATTAGCTTCAACTGTTTTTCACTTTTTAAAAAATGTATCTACTAGGAAATTTTAAATTACATATATGGATTGCATTATATATATTTGTACTGGAGAGTGCTGGTATAATCAAAGGAGCCCTAGTGAAAAGAGTCTGGTCCATATATTATTTTTATTTCTGTCATCAAAATATTTTCTTAGTATATCTCATTACCCTTTTATCAAAAGTTATGTATTGCTCATCATTCTTTCTATGAATGTTAAGAATCATGTTAATAACTGTGTCAATATTTTGTCCTGTAGTAGGAATATAAAATTTACACATACACTTATATGAACTGTCACTATGCAAGTGTGCACATATAACACATTTATTCCCAAAGAGTATTTCCCATAGTAAGTTTTCAAAAACAGAAAGTAAACATAAGTATTCTGTGGAACTATATTCAAGGATTGACAGGCTTGGGGGAGAAACACTTTATATACTACACAATATACATATATTCAGGACAAAAGCAAACATTATAAAAAGTATAAAAATAGACAAAAAGATACAAACACAGTATATTTTGGTCAGAATTTCAGATATGTTTTTTTTTCTTCTCTCTCCCCTTTACTTCAAAAGTTATAAATACTTTGGAAGCAGCATGTATTGTTGCACTTTTGATTTTTTGTTGTACAGTTAACGAACCTGAGAGTCTGGATGACTGGTGATCATCTATTTGGCCTTCCCATTCTTTCATTTCTTCTTCTTTGATTAATAAAGGTTTTCCTAGAGTTTGGCCAACAAGATTACAGACTTCTTGAGCTTTGCGCCATGCATTTTCTACAGCAACGACACAGGCTTGCCGTCTTAGGAATTAAATGCAGAGATTATTAATACGACAGTCAACAAACCGCAGCACTGAATAGTTTTGTTTAATTGGTTGATAATTAATTTAAAGACGTGCTTAACTTACCGAAGATTCTCAATAGAACCTGGAGTATGATAGAACTGGGGTTGGCTGATGACAACAGCGCTATCTAGCTTTTCAACAAGAAAGTTACAAATATTTTGCATTTTTCCAAATTCAGTAAATGTAATGCAGACCTATAAATGAAATGACAATTGAAATTATTTTCATGTCTGATGCTTTATTTCAAATCTTTCTCTAAATGTGAGTTAAAAAAAGTAAAGCCAGGTTACAATGAGGTCATTTTATAGTATGTAACAGATATGAAAGACCTACTTGGTACTTATAACAAAATTTTGTTATTAAATTTATTTTTGCTTATTAATTTTGTAATTTATCTAATGTTGACTTGAACATTTAAAACTTCATTTTAAATCAGTCAGAGACTTTTTATGAAAGAGAACTGGAGGGTTTCCCCTTCAACTTTATTATTCAGCTAAATTCTAACCCTGATAAATGTTTCATGACTCTTTAGTCATCTATGCCATTAGTTAGCTTCCTGATTAGCAGTAATTACTTCATACTTCACTGCTGTCATTTGAGGTATGTTTCTTCTTCCAAAAGTTATTTTCAGATCTATATGCAGAAGTTCATCTCTTTCACTATGTCCTCTGCCTTTAAATATGTGGAAGCAGCAAAGAGAAAGAGAGGGATGAGGTAACCTCCTGAGTCATCTTATACACTGAAGAACAGTTGCCTTTAATCATAAATGTTATCCAGGGAAGACTGATGTTCTATCTGGTTTCAATACTAAGTGAATAATGTCTTTTATAATCAGTTTGTCAATTTCTTTTTTTTTTTTTTTTTAAAGCTGACTGGGATTTTGAGTGGGATTGCAATGACTCTAAATATAGATTAAGGAAGACCTGATACCTTAATGATACTGAGTCTTCCAAATCAGGAACAAGGTATGTTTCTTCATTTATTTAGGTCTTCTTTAATTTCTCTTAGCAATATTTTGTAGTTTTCAGCATACACAGTTAAAAGATCAGATTTATCCCTAGGTATGTTATATTTTTGATGTTTATTACCATTAGATTTTCTACATTGATGGTCATGCTGTCCATGAATAAAGACAGTTTACTTCTTACTTTCCAGTATGGATGCCTTTTATTTCTTTTTCATGCCTCAGTGCACTGGCTAGAACTTCAAGTACAATGTGGGATAGAAGTTGTGAGAGTAGATACGTTTGTCTTGTTCCTGATCTTAGGCACAAAGCAATCAGTGTTTCATCAATAAATATGATGGTAACTGTAGATTTTTCATAGGTTCCCTTCGTCATTTTGAGGAAGTTTCCTACTATTTCTAGTTTGCTGAGAATTTTTATTAGGAATGGATGTTGGACTTTGTTAAATGTTTTTCTTCATCTACTGAGATCATCATATGTTTCTTTCTTGTTAATATGATAAACTAGATTGACCAGTTTTTGAATGTTGAACCAACCTTTTATTCCAGGGATGAACCATACTTGGTCATTATATATTATCCTTTTTATATATCACTGGATTTGATTTGCTAAAGTTTTGTTTATAATTTCTGCACATAAGTTTATGATGGACACTGGTCTGTAGTTTTCTTTGCTTGTAATGTCCCCCTGCCCTTCCCCCCTCCCCCACCGGTTTTGTTATCTTCTGGTTCCAAATAATGAGTTGGAAAGCATTCCAGCTTCTTCATTTTCTGGAAAGGTTTGTACAGAATTGGCATAAATTCTCCCTTAAATGTATGCACTTTTTAATTTCTCTTTTAACTTCTCCTTTGACCCATGGGTTATTGAGAAGTATGTTATTTAAATTTCAAATATTTCAGTTCTATCATTTTTGCTTTAAGTATTTTGAAGCTTTAATATTAAATGTATAAGTGTTTAAGACTGTTATAGTCTTGATTGACCCATTTATCATTATAAAATCATCTTTATCTGGGTAATACTCTTTGCTTTGAAATCTACTCTGTCTGATATTATCATAGCCACTACAACTTTCTTTTGGTTATTGTTAGCATGGTATATCTTTATGCACCCCTTCGATTTTTTTTTTTTTTTTTGCAGTACGTGGGCCTCTCACTGTTGTGGCCTCTCCCGTTGCGGAGCACAGGCTCCGGATGTGCAGGCCCAGCGGCCATGGCTCACGGGCCCAGCCGCTCCGCGGCATGTGGGATCTTCCCGGACCAGGGCACGAACCCGTGTCCCCTGCATTGGCAGGCAGACTCTCAACCACTGCGCCACCAGGGAAGCCCTGGTTTTTTTTAAAGGCAGGTTTATTAAGGCATAACTTATAGAGAGCAAAATACACTCCTTTTAGTATACGTTCTATGAATTTTGACAGATGCATTTACTCATGTAGCTACCATTATGATCAGTCCCATCAACTTCCTCAAATTCCCCTGTGCTCCCCACATCCCAGCCCCTGAAAGCCACAGATCTGTTTTTTTTTAAATAGTTGCAATTAATTTTTTTAATTTAATTTTTTATTTTTTGGACAATTTAAAAGGTTACTTTCCATTTACAGTTACTACAAAATATTGGCTCTATTCCTTGTGTTGTAAGTCTATGTCCTTGAGCCTATCTTATACCCAATAGTCTGTACCTTCCACTCTCCCACTCCTATATTGCCTCTGCCCCCCAACACTGCTAACCATTAGTTTGTTCTCTACATCTGTGAGTCTGCTTCTTTTTTGTTTTATTCACTAGCTTTTTATATTTTTTAGACTTCACATGTAAGTGATATACAGTATGTCTTTCTTTGTCTGACTTATTTCACTTAGCATAATGCCCTCCAAGTCCATCCATGTTGCTGCAAATGGCAAAATTTCATTCTTTTTTATGGCTCAGCAGTATTCCATTGTGTACACACACACACACACACACACACACACACACACACACACATACACATATATATATACACCATAGCTTCTTTATTCACTCATCTGTTGATGGACACTTAGGTTGCTTCCGTATCTTGGCAGTTACAAATAATGCTGGATGAACACTGGGATGCATGTATCTTTTTGAATTAGTGTTTTTGTTTTTTCCAGATATATACCCAGGAGTGGAACTGCTAGGTAATATGGTAGTTTTATCATTTGCAAATATTTTCTCCCATTCAGTAGGTTGTCTTTTCATTTTGTCAATGGTTACCTTTGCTGTGCAAAAGCTTTTAAGTTTAATTTGGTCTCATTTGTTTATTTTTACCTTTATTTCCTTTACTTTAGGAGACGGATCAAAAAATATTGCTGTGATTTATGTCAAAGAGTTTTCTGCCTATGTTTTCCTCTAGGAGTTTTATGCTATCCAGTCCTACATTTAGGTCTTTAATCAATTTTGAGTTTATTTTTGTACATGGCGTTAGAGAATGTTCTAATTTCATTCTTTTATATGTAGCTGCCAGTTTTCCCAGCACCACTTATTGAAGAGACTGTCTTTTTTCCACTGTATATTTTTGCCTCCTTTGTTGTAGGTTAATTGACTATAAGTGCAGGGTTAATTTCTGGGCTGTCTATCCTGTTTCATGGATGTGTCTGTTTTTGTGCCAGAGCCATACTATTTTGATTACTGTAGCTTTGTAGTATAGTCTGAAGTCAGGGAGCATGATTCCTCCAGCTCTGTTCCTCATTCTTAAGATTGTTTTGGCTATTAGGGATCTTCTGTGTTTCCATACAAATTTTAAAATTATTTGTTCTAGTTCTGTGAAAAACGCCATTGGTATCCTGATAGGGATTGCATTGAATCTGTAGATTGCCTTGGGTAGTACAGTCATTTTCACAATATTGATTCTTCCAATTCAAGAACAGAGTATAGGTGTTTTTCCTCCTTAGGTAGATTTATTCCTAGGTATTTTATTCTTTTTGATGAGATGGTAAATAGGACTGTTTCCTTAATTCCCCTTTCTGATATGTCATTGTTAGTGTATAGAAATGCAACAGATTTCTGTGTATTAATTTTGTATCCTGTAACTTTACTAAATTAATTGATGAACTCTAGTAGTTTTCTGATGGCATCTTTAGGATTTTCTATGTATAGTATCATGTCATCTGCAAACAGTGACAGTTTTACTTCCTCCTTTCCAACATGGATTCCTTTTATTTCTTTATCTTCTCTGATTGCTGTGGCTAGGGCTTCCAAAACTATGTTGAATAAAAGTGACAAGAGTGGACGTCCTTGTCTTACTCCTGATCTTAGAGGAAATGTTTTCAGCTTTTCACTGTTGAGAATGATGTTAGTGGTGGGTTTGTCATATATGGCCTTTATCATGTTGAGGTATGTTTCCTCTATGCCTGCTTTCTGGAGGGTTTTTAATATAAATGGATGTTGAATTTTATCAAAAGCTTTTCCTGCACCTATTGAGATGATTATGTGGGTTTTATTCTCCAATTCGTTAATGTGGTGTGTCACATGGATTGATTTGCAGATATTGAAAAATCCTTGCATCCCTGGGATAAATTCCACTTGATCATGGTATATGATCTTTTTGATGTACTGTTGGATTCGGTTTGCTAATATTTTGTTGGGGATTTTTGAATTTATGTTAATTAGTGATATTGGCCTGTAATTTTCTTTTTTTGTGTGTGATATCTTTGTCTGGTTTTGGTATCAGAGTGATGCTAGCCTCACAGAATGAGTTCCGAAGTGTTCACTCCTCTGCAATTTTTTGGAATAGTTTCAGAGGACAGGTGTTAACTCTTCTCTAAATGTTTGGTAGAATTCACCTGTGAAGCCACCTGGTCCTGGACTTTTGTTTGTTGTGAGTTTTAAAATTACTGATTCAAGCTCGTTACTGTAATTGGTCTGTTTATATTTTCTATTTCTTCCTGGTTCAGTCTTAGGAGATTGTGCCTTTCTAAGAATTTGTCCATTTCTTCTAGGTTGTCCATTTTATTGGCATATAGTTGTTCACAGTAGTCTCTTATGATCCTTTGTATTTCTGTGGTATCAGTTGTAACTTCTTTTTCATTTCTGATTTTGATTTGGGCCCTCTCCTTTCTTTTCTTGATGAGTGTGGCTAAAGGTTTATCAATTTTATTTATTTTTTCAAAGAACCAGCTTTTAGTTTCATTGATCTTTTCTATTGTTTTCTTCATTTCTATTTCATTTATTCCTGCTCTGATCTTTGTGATTTCTTTCCTTCTACTAACTATGGGTTTTGTTAGTTCTTTTGCTTTAGATGTAAGGTTAGGTTGTTTACTTGAGAGTTTTCTTGTTTACTGAGGTAAGCTTGTATTGCTGTAAACTTCCCTCTTAGAACTGCTTTTGCTGTGTCCCATAAGTTTTGGATTGTCATGTTTTCATTTTCATTTGTCTCTAGGTATATTTTGACTTCCTCTTTGATTTCTTCAGTGATCCACTGCTTGTTTAGTAGCATATTGTTTAACCTCCACGTTTGTGTTTTTTTGCAGTTTTTCTAAATAGTTGATTTCTAGTCGTATAGCATTGTGGTCAGAAAAGATGCCTGATACAATTTCAATTTTCTTAAATTTACTGAGACTTGTTTTGTGGCCTAGCATGTGATTTATCCTGGAGAATGTGCACACGGAACCATGTGCACTTGAAAAGAATGTGTATTTCGCTGCTTTCTACTGGAATGCTCTGTATATATCAATTAAGTCCATTTGGACTAATGTGTTGGAGAGGATATAACAATTGTAAATATATATGCACTCAACATAGGAGTACCTATATATATAAAAGGCAAATACTAACAGACATAAAAGGAGAAATCAATGGTAACACAATAATTGTAGGGGACTTTAAAATCCCACTAACATCAATGGACAGATAATCTAGGCTGAAAATGAATAAGGAAACACAGGCCTTAAATAACACATTGATCTGTTTTTCTAAAACTTTATTTTTTTAGAGAAGTTTTAGGCACACAGCAAAATTGACAGGAAGGAACAGAGGTTTTCCATATATATACCCTTCTACCCCCCACACACATAGTCCCCCCTCACCATAATCAACATTCCCCACCAGACTGGTACATTTGTTACAATATGTGTACCTACTGGGTTGACCAAAAAGTTCTTTCAGGTTTTTCCATAACACCTTTGGCCAACCCAATACACTGACACAGCATAATGACCAGAAGTCCATAGTTTACATTAGAGTTCATTCTTGGTGTTTTATATTCACTGGGTTTGTACAAATGTATGATGACATGCATCTATCATTATAGTTTCATACAGAATACTCTCACTGCCCTAAAATTCCTCTGTGCACCCCCTATTCATCCCACCCTCCCCCTAACTGCTGGCAACCATTGATCCTTTTACTGTCTCCATAGTTTTTCTTCTCCCAGAATGTCATATAGTTGGAGTCATACAGTTTGTAGCCTTTTCTGATTGTCTTAGTAATAGGCATTTAAGGTTCATACCTATTTTCATGGCTTGAGAGCTTATTTCTTTTTAGTGATGAATAATATTCCATTTTCTGGATGTACCAGTTTATGTATCCATTCGCCTACTGAAGGACATCTTTGTTGCTTCCAAATTTTGCGATTATGAATAAAGCTGCTATAAATATCCATGTGCACGTTTCTATGTGAGCATACATTTTCACCTCCTTTGGGTACATACTAAGGAGCATGATTGCTGCATCATGTGGTAGGAATATGTTTAGTTTTATAGGAAACTTTGTCTCCCAAAATGACTGCACCATTTTGCATTCCCACCAGGAATGAGTGAGAGCTCCTCTTGTTCCACAACCTTGTCAGCATTTGGTGTTGTCAGCATTCCAGATTTTGGCCATTCTAATAACTGTGCAGTGACATTTCATTTTTGTTTTAATTTGCATCTGGCTAATAACATATGATGTGTATCAGCTTTTCATATGCTTATTTACCATCTATATATCTTTTTTAGTGAGGCATCTGTTAAGGTCTTTGGTTTATTTTTAATTTTTCTTTTCTTACTGTTGAGGTTAAGAGTTCTTTGTGTATTTTGGATAGCAGTCCTTTAAAATAAGTGTGTTTTGCAAATATTTTCTCTGGGTCTGTGACTTTTCTTATTATTCTCCTGACATTGTCTTTCACAGAGCAGAAGTTTTTAACTGTAATGAAGTCCAGCTTACCAATTATTTCTTTCATGGATCAATGCCTTTGGTGTTGTATCTACAAAGTCAGTGTGATACTCAAGGCCATCTAGGTTTTCTCATACGTTTATAGTTTTGTGTTTTACCTTTAGGTCTATGATACATTCTGAGTTAATTTTTTGAAGCGTGCAAGGTATCTAGATACTTTTTTTTTGTATGTGGATGTCTTGTTGTTCCAGCACCAATTGTTGAAAAGTTGATTGTGCCCCATTGTACTGCCTTTGCTTCTTTCTCAAAAATCAGTTGATTATACAGGAGTCTATTTCTTGGCTCTCTATTCTGTTCCATTGATCTGTTTGTCTGTTCTTCAAACACTACTACACTATCTTGATTTTTGAAGCCTTTTAGTAAGCCTTGAAGTCAGGGAATGTCATTTCTCCAACTTTGTTCTTCTCCTTCAATACTGTATTGGCTATTCTGGTTCTTTTGCGTCTCCATATAAACTTGAATCATTTTTTTTTTCAATATCCCCAAAATAACTTACTGGGAGTTTGGTTGAGACTGCATCAAATCTATAGATCTAGTTCAGAAGAACTGACATCCTGACCATATTGAGTCTTTCTATCCATGAACATGGAATATCTCTCCATTTATTTAGCTCTTCTTTGATCTAATTCATCAGAGTGTCAAAGTTTTCCTCATATAAATCTTGTACATATATGTTGTTAGATATACACCCAAGTATTTCATGTTTTGGGGTGCTATGGAAAATTGTTTTTAATTTCAAATTCTACTTGTTTGTTGCTGGTATGTAGGAAATATTTTGTTGAATATTTTTGCCTCTATATTCATGAGAGATTGGTCTGTAGTTTTCTTATCTTGTAATGCATTTCCATAGGATTTGTGGTGATGTCTCCTTTTTCAGTTCTGATATTAGTAATTTGTTCCTTCTCTTTTTTTTCCCCCTTTAGTTTGGCCAGAAGCTTATCAATCTTATTGATATTTTCAGAGAACTAGCTTTTGGTTTCACTAATTTTCTCTATTGATTTCCTGTTTTCAATTTCACTGATTTCTGCTCTAGTTCTTATTATTTTCTTCTGCTTACTTTGGACTTAATTTGCTCTTCTTTTTCTAGTTTCCTAAGGTGGAAACATTATTTATTTTAGATTTTTCTTCTTTTTACTATATGCATTCAATGCTAAAATTTCTCTCTAAGCTGCTTTCACTGTATCTCACACATTTTGATAAGCTGTATTTTCATTTTCATTTAGTTCTAAATATTTTAAAATTTCTCTTAAGATTTCTTCATTGACCCATGTTATTTAGAAGTGTGTTGTTTAATCTCCACGTATTTTGGGACTTTCCAATTATGTTTCTGTTATTGATTTCTAGGTTAATGCCACTGTGGTCAGAGAGCAGACATTATATGATCTATCCTTTTAAATTTGTTAAGGTATAAGTTTTGGCCTAAAATGTATTTTTTGGTGGGGGGGGGAAGTAAAGGTTTACTGCAGGGCCAAGCAATGGGAATGGGTGGATTGTGCTCAAAAGACCCAAACTCCAAATGTGTTCTATCTTGGTGAATGCTCCATGAGAGCTTGAGAAGAAGAATACTGTTTTTGGAGGAAGTAATTTATAGATGTCCATTCTATCCAGTGAATTGATGGCACTGTTAAGTTCAACTAGGTCCTTACTGATTTATGCCTGCTGAATCTGTACCTTCTTGATAAAGGGAGTTGGAGACTCCAACTATGATAGTGGACTCATCTATTTCTCCTAGCAGTTCTATTAGTTTTTGCCTCATGTAGTTGGGGAATGCACGTTAAGGAGTTTTTTTTTTTGGCTGTGCCACCACGCAGCATGTGGGATCTTAGTTCCCCAACCAGGGATCAAACCCATGCTCCCTGCACTGGAAGTGCAGAGTCTTAACCACAGGACTGCCAGAGAAGTCCCCAGGGATTGTTATGGCTCTGGGAAAATTGCCCCTGTATCATTACCTAATGCCCTTCTGTATCCCTGATAACTCCTTGTTATGAAGTCTGTTGTGTCTGAAATTACAATAGTGACTCTTGCTTTCTTTTGATTAGTGTTAGCATGATTAATTTTTCTCCATGGATTTACTTTTAATCTATATATGTCTTTATATTTAAAATGGATTTCTCATAGGTAACATATAGTTGGGTAGTGTTTTTTGATGCACTTTGACAATCTCTGTCTTTTAATTGCTGCGTTTAGACCACTGATGTTCAAAGCATTACTGATATAGTTGGATTAATATCCACCCTATTCTTTACTGTTTATTTGTTGCCCTTGTTCCTTTTTCTAAGTTCTGTCTTCTGCCTTTTGTGCTTTTAAAAAAATTTTCATTTATTTATTTATTTTGGCTGTGTTGGGTCTTCGCTGCTGTGTGTGGGCTTTCTCTAGTTGCTGCAAGCAGGGAGTACTCTTTGTTGCAGTGCACAGGCTTCTCGTTGCGGTGGCTTCTCTTGTTGCAGAGCACAGGCTCTAGGTGCACGGGTTTCAGTAATTATGGCACACGGGCTCAGTAGATGTGGCTCGTGGGCTCTAGAGCGCAGGCTCAGTAGCTGTGGCACACAGGCTTAGTTGCTCTGCGGCATGTGGGATCTTCCTGGATCAGGGCTTGAACCCATTTCCCCTGCACTGGCAAGTGGATTCTTAACCACTGTGCCACCAGGGAAGCCCTTGTGATTTTAACTGAGCATTTCATGGTTCCCTTTTTTCTCCTTTCTTAGCATATCAGTTATATATTTTTAAGCTTTTTTAGTGGTTTCTCTAAAGTATGCAATACATATTTACAGCTAATCCAAGTCCACTTTTAAATAACACTATACCACTTTATGGGTTCTGTGAGTACCTTATAATAACAAAATAATCCTAATTCCTCCATCCCATCTCTTGTATCATTACAGTCATTCATTTCACTTATATATCAGCATACACAAGTATATATATAAGAAACATGCATAAGCATACAAAATTGAATATATTGTTGCTATTACTTTAAACAAACTGGTATTCACTAGATTGATTAAGAATAAGAAAAATATCTATAACACAGGGAACTCTGCTCCATATTATGTAACAACCTAAATGGGAAAAGAATTTGAAAAAGAAGAGATACATGTATCTGTATAACTGAATCACTTTGCTGTACACCTGAAACTAATGCAACATTGTTAATCAACTATAATATAAAATAAGAAGTTAAGAAAAAGAATAAGAAAAATAAAAGTATTTTACCTTCACTTACTCCTTTTTTGATGTTCTTCTTTTCTTTACATAGATCCAGGTTTCTGATCTATATTATTTTCCTTCTTTCCAAAGAACTTCTTCTAACAGTTGTTGCAAGGCAGCCCTAATGGTAACAAATTCCCTCAATTTTTGGACTTCCCTGCTGGCCTAGTGGTTAGGAGTCCGGGCTTTCACTGCAGTGGCCTTGGTTCAATCCCTGGTTGGGAAAGATCCTGCAAATTGCATGGTGCGGCCAGAAAACAAAAACCAAAAAACACCCCCACCCCCTGCAAAAACAGTCTTAGTCAAATTCCCTCAATTTTTGTCTGAGAAAGTCTTTATTTCTCCTTCAATTTTGAAGGATACTGTGTAGAGAACTCTAGGTTGGGTTTTTTTTTTCTCTCAACACTTTAAGTGTTTAAACTCCACTCTCTCTTTTCTTGTATGGTTTCAGAGGAAAAGTCAGATATAATTCTTGTTTTTCTTCCTCTATAGGTAAAGTGTTTTTACCTCTGGCTTCTTTCACGTTTTCTTCTTTATCTCTGATTTTTTGTAGTTTGAAAATAATATGCTCACCAGTAGGGGTCTTTCTGGGCATTTATTGGGGAAATTCTCTGTCATTATTGCTTCAAATATTTCTTCTGTTCCTTTCTCTCTTCTCCTTCTGGTACTCTCATTATGTGTATGTTATACCTTCTGTAGTTGTCCCATAGTCCTTGGATATTCTGGGGGTTATTTTTCCCCCAGTCTTTGTTCTCTTTGCTTTTCAGTTTTTGAGGTTTCTATTGAGATACCCTCAAGCCTAGAGATTCTTTCCTCTACTGCATCCAGTCCACTAAAAAGCCCATCAGAAGCATTCTTTGTTTCTGTTAACAGTGTTTTTGATCTCTACTATTACTTTTTGGGTCTTAGGATTTCAATCTCTCTGCTTATGTTGCCCATCTGTTCTTGCATGGTGTCTACTTATCCATTAGAGCTCTTAGCACATTAATCATATTTGTTTTAAATTCTCAGTCTGATAGTTCCAACATCCCTACCATCTCTAGTTCTGATGCTTGCACTGTCTCATCAAACTGCATTTTTTGCCTTTTGGTGTGCCTTGTAATTTTTTCCTTGATAACTGGACATGATATATTGAGTAAAAAGGACTGCTGTAAATAAGTCTTTAGTAATGTGGTGGTAAGATATAGGGAGAGGGAAAGTGTTCTACTGTTTTATGATTCTCAGTTTTTTAGTGAGCCAGTGCCTCCAGACTGAACTTCACAAGTATTTCTGAGTTGTTGTTGTTGTTGTTGTTTTCTCCTCCTCTTTAGGTAGAAGATGGCTAGAGTGGATTGGATTTCGGTATTTCCCTTCCCTCTGGTTAGTTAGGCTCTGATAATATACCAGCAGGTTAGGGTCTGCTTAACTAGTTTCTCCTGAGGACAGACTTTCTTAAGAAGAACAGAGTACTCTGGCATATTTCAAAATGGTTCCTTTTCCCCTCCCTCTGCCAGACACACTAGGGAAGTTTTTTCCCATCTTCACAGTGAGAACCTAGTCGAGCACGTGGAGGTAAATCTCACAAAACTGTGGGTCCCCCTCTATGACTGGATCCTCTAGAGTTTTAATTCTCAGAGTTGTCCACACTGAGCCTCCAGGAATTTGTCAATTATGGTTCAGAGTTTCCTACCCGGGCACCGTTTCTGGAGGTGGTTTCTGTTGTCTCTGCTCTAGTAAGCTGTGACTCACTGTGTTTGCCTGTCTGTCTCTCCAGTTTGGGGGGTAGCAGTGTGCCCTGTATGCTCACCTCTCTTATGGATCCTATAAGAGTTGTTGATTTTTCAGTTTTCTTTCAGCTTTTTACTTGTTAGGATGCAGTGGTGACTTCTAAGCTCCTAACACGTAGACTAAGAAACTGAAAGTCTGCCATTACTTTTAACCAGTTGGTGCCCTCATATTTAAAGTACATTTGTCCTATGTAGCAGCTTCCCACTAGCCATCCATTTTACATTTGGTAGTGCATATATGTTAATGCTACTCTCTCACTTCATTGCTGCATAGCACAGGGAGATCAGCTCGGTGCTTTGTGACCACCTAGAGGGGTGGGATAGGGAGGGTGGGAGGGAGGCAGATGCAAGAGGGAAGAGATATGGGGATATATGTATATGTATAGCTGATTCACTGTGTTATACAGCAGAAGCTAACACACCACTGTAAAGCAATTATACTCCAATAAAGATATAAAAAAATAAATTCTATTAATAAAAGAAAAAAAAATAAAGTATGTTTGTTGCAAGCAGCTTACAGGTGAGGTGTGTTTTTTTATACAATCTGAAATATAAGACTTCTAATGGAGGTATTTAGAATATTTATATTTAATGTGATTATTGATATGGTTACATTTAAACCTCTGATCTTGCTATACTATTTGTCTCATATTTTCTTTTTTCCCCCTCCCCATTTTCTGCCTTTTTTTGGGGGGATTGAGTATATTTTTATTATTCTATTTGATATCCTTCATTGGCTTCTTTGCTATAACTCTTGTTGTTGTTGTTAATTTAGTGTCTGCTTTAGAGTTTATAGTATATACATGTTTATCACAATCTACCTTCAGGAGATATACCATTTCATATATAAGAAACCTACAATATTCTACTTCTATTTCTCCCTTCTTGACCTTCATGCTATTGCTGTTGTATGTTTTACTTTGACATATGTTAGAATTCCTAAAGTTCGTCATTGTCATTTTTGCTCAAACAATTATCTTTTATATAGATATAGAGATATAGAGATGATATAAGAAAAATATCATATCTACCTGTGTAGTTACCATTTTCAGTGCTCTTCATTCCTTTGTGTAGATTCCTATTCCTTTTTAGTACCATTTCATTCCACCTACCCCATTTCATTTAGCATTTCTTGTATTGCAAGTCTACAGGTAATGAATTCTTTCAGCTTTCTGAAAAAGTCTATAGTTGGCCTTCAATTTTGAGCAGTATTTTTGCTGAACACAGGGTGATAATAACAAACTATAAGATAGGAGAAATATGATTTAAAAGCCCCAAGTGAGAAAGACACTGTTTTAGTTGTAATCATTGTTTATGACTGTAAGCTCAACAGAAGGGAAGAATGTGATGCAAGTGCCAAAGTGTTCAGGCGTATATGTGTTATTAGAAATGAACATTCCAGAATAAGGAAGATAATCATCTTTCTCTAATATGGAATCACAATTAGGACACGATAGTTGTAGATGCTTTAGGAGGAAATTGGTTAACAAAAGAGAGAGCTTGTCATCTAAGAAATGACCAAAGAAACTGGGGATCCTTACACTTGGAGAAGAAAAAAGTAGCATTAATATGATACTGAACCTCAAGTATATACTTCTAGGAAGAAATATTTGTTTTGTCTTTGGAGAGGTACGTAATTAAAATGGATAAGTACTAGTAAGTCAATTATTGGTTTAATGTTAGAAAATTGTATATTGATTAGATGTCTGAAAATGGAATTGGCCTTTTATATTCATACCTATCTATGTATAAAATATTTCACAACAAAGATGAAGAGTTAAAAGAAAATTAGATGAGATAACGTATGGAAAACACCTGACACACGGAAACATGCAAGGAAAAGGAGGGGGGAAACTGGTTATACTATTTTTTCTATTTAATAGACTTTTATTGAATGCCTACTATATCCCAGGTTTTTAAAATCCCTCCAACACTGAAATTGTAACAGGAAAACAACATGAGAAGTGGAAAGAGTAGAGATATAAGAATTGCAAAGCCAAGGTTTTACTCCAACCCCAAACATACAAACACCCACCCACCCTTAAAGAACTCACTTAGATAATTTCTAACTTTCAATATCTTATCTTTAAAATAAGCTGAAGCAGCAGGGTAGGCGGGAGGTTAGAAAAAGAATCTCTGAAGTGCCTTTCAGGATGAAAATTTCAGATATTATGTGAAAAGTAATGTTCTACCATCTAATCTTAGTCTGTATATTTAACTACCTGCGAGAATATTGGTATACATCAGATATTAGGTTTTGGTGTTCACTATAGCCATAGCCATAAAGCCACACATTGTTCTTTATGCGCAGGTTGGCATACTTTATACCTCATGACCCTACCGTCCTGGTCTCTGCTGATGCTGACTTAAGGGCAATCATGTATTAGACTATACTATATAAGAGTTCTGGCTACTGGGGAGCCCTATACAAAATATAATCAGATTCTCTCTTAAGAAATTCAAATACAAGACATTAAAAAGGTAAGTACAGCAAAAGGACGAGGAGTAGAGTTTAGCCAATTCCTCACTTAGCCATGTCTTACAACAAAATAAGCAGCTCTAAAGCACACTCTGTACGTGGTGGGTCAGTCCCTAGAATAAATCAGTCTGAAAAACTGGCCAGTTTTCCATGAAGCCTGGCTGAATGTTTGCAGGGACTGTTCCTTTTCCTCCTCGTGTACTTACTAGTGTACCCTCACAACAAACCCCATTAACTAAGATAACCAGAGCCCATCTATGTCCACTACAACCTGAAGTCCAAACAGGTAATAACTACTGGAGGATGCTAGAACAACTCCCAGTCTTTGACTTCCATAACATGGAATCTTACCAGACCACTCTTCATCCTGTTTTGAAAGGTATGTTTTGGTCCCCACTACTACAGAATAACATTTGCCAAATGGATCCCTAAAATATCATAAGATGGTTAAATTTTAAGTGAAGAAATTATAAATTTATTAAAGTAAGTATAGGGACAACAGCGTGTTATGGAAATTACTATCTCAAGAGGTAAGAAGCCAGGATCCTAATTTCCATTCTAATTCTTATAATATGATCTTTGAAAAATCTGAGCCTAAGCTATCTAAGCCTAAGGTCACACACTTAAAATTAGAAAAAATAATTTATTATCTGCCTGAAGGTAGGACTAGTTGATTTCTTGAGGTATTTTACACCTCTAATGGCAAAGATTCTCTGATTAGATAAACAATATTCCATTCTAATCTCATTCCTGTTTGTTTCCTGGGGCAAAGGAGGCAGCCTGACTGCCCCAAAGTACCCCAAGATGTTTGGAGCCAGGGAGAGAGAGCAGTCTTGTAACCTAGCCACAAGTACATATAACATACTCTGGTGTCATAAAATCCTGATCATACAATCTTTAAAGATAAATAAAAAGCTCAACAGTTTTAGGAACTAAATGTTTTCATTAATTGAGTGTACAAAAATATTTTGTTCTTTTTAATTTGTGCAAAGGTTGAGTAGTTTTTATTTTTAAATAAACCTGAACACAAAACAATAAAATTACATTGTGAAACAAAAGAATGTTGAAGAGTCTTTCAATCCTTTATTCTATGACTATTAATTTGCTATTTATCGGAGGAGAAGAAACTTTTCTTTTGTAGTGCTTCCTGCTCACTAGATGATAACATTACTAAAATTTTATTCACGTGGCAATTAAATGCTACCTCCCTCTGCTATTTTTATTCCACTTCAAAACAATTTCTCTTAAATCTCATTAAATTTATTTTAAAAGCTCACCCAGATATGTAACACCAAAAATGATTGAGAAAAATGATCTTTTATCAATACCATGAGAAGCATTTCTCATATACACTGAGTTTCAAGAATAAAATTAAATGCAAACTGTCCCCACAAGTCGTGCTGTTTCCAATTATTTAAGATAAGTACATACCTCTGCTTCCATGTGATATGCATTTTCTACCCTTTGAAAATCCTTTGTCACAGTTACATTTTCTGACTGAAACAGAAAGTACAAGAGTATGATTACTAAATGTTTGGCTACTAAATGCAATTACTCTAAAACATAAAGCATAAACCTGAACTTATTAAAATCAGAATGACAAAATATGCAGAAAGAACTGGTTTGCCTGGTGTTTTAAAACTTTCCTAAAAGTAACATAAAATAAATTCAGAAACTTATACATATTTGCTGAAATTTCATCATAATTGTCACTACACTTGTAGTAATTTTTACATTAGCTAGTACAAAAAGTATGAACTTAGGGTGGTGTATACATATATATATGAAGAATTATTTGTACATAAAGCATTCTGAATGTTGTAGGAATGTTAGAGTTTTAAAAATGTTTAATTTACAAATAATACAAATTTACTGAACATATCGTACACAACTTTGGGCAAGTTACTCAACATTTTTGAGATTTAGTCTCCACATTTATAAAATTAGGTTACACTACATGTGAGGTAGGAGGTAGACTGGCCCCAGGCTGAGCAGCTGGAGTGTGTCAGACTGAGCAATTGGAGCTTGTCTCCCTACCACACCCTGGCCCCTGACGACATTTCAAGGAAAAAGATAACAGCAGGAGCAGAGAGGAACTAAGCTCTGCTGCAGTAAAAAGATAAGATGACCACGTCTTCATTCTTCAGGTCAAGGAGACCTCCTCAACTTCACATGTACAGAAAAGTTCCTAGGGGATC